>NW_024070195.1:42434553-42533180 GCF_014754425.2 Oryx dammah
GCCATGGGACACGAGCCCTCCAGCACCGGCGCTGGGGACAGTGTTTGAGGCAGGGCTGCTCTGTGCCTGCGTGATGGTCAAGGAGGTGCGGTGAGCGGTGGGTGAGAGAGGGGATTGGGAGGATGTGGAGAAGGCAGGGTGGCAGGAGTGGGGGAGTTAGGGGGTGGAGGGTGGGTGGGGGAGGTGGGTGGTGGTGGTGGTGGGTGCAGCCAGGAGGAGAGGCGTCCCCCTTCCAGATTGCCTGCCCCCACCTCCCCTTTCCCTCCCCCGCCTCCTGCCAGGCCTGCTGGGGGGCAGCCCCTCCTGCCCTGGCCCCTGGCTGCTCTCCTGACGCCCAGAGCCCTGCCATTGGCGGGAGGAGCAGGCCAGCCTCGAGGCCCAGGGCGGGGCGGGAGGGGCTTTTCAACGTTAATTGTATTTTGACATCCTGCCTGTGACATTCATCCTAATGCCACTGGGCTCACAGCTGACAGCCCCCCGGAGGACGTGTGGAAGGAGAGGGATGATAAGTAGTTTTAAATTGCAGCGTGGCAAAGAGGCCGGAAAATCCAGAGTCTTAAGAAAAAGGAGGCAGAGGGAGGAGGAGGAGACACTGAAAATCAAGGAGGAGGGAGCTTCCCCGGTGGTCCAGTGGCTAAGGCTCCACCTCCCTAAGCAGGGGGTTTGGTCCCTGGTCAGGAAGCTAGATCTTGCATGCCACAGCTGAGAGTGAAGATCCTGCGTGCCTCATCTAAGACCCTGCACGGCCAAACAAATAAAAAAATAGATATTAAAAAATCTAGGAGGAGGAAGCATCATTCGTTTAACAAGGGAACATTTACTGGGCACCCACTGCGTGCTTGGCACAGGCTGAGCCCGTGGAGGGTCAGGTGCCCAGTCAGGCTGTGTACCCCACTCCTCCACAACCTGGGTGCTCAGCCCTTCCAAAGCCTAATCCTCTTTCAGGGTCTAAGAGATGCTTCCTCTGGGGGCTCTGATCTCCAGGCCTCCCTTCCCGGGCACTGAAGATGCTGGGGTGGCTGCAGAGTGCCCCCTTCCATGTCCCCTCTCTCTAGCAATCTGGGGCTGACTGTCCCCTCAATCCTTACCCACCTGGTTTGGCTCCTGCCAGGTCAGGTCCCCAGCGCTAGGGGTTAGTAGAATCGTGTTCAGAACCTGCTCTCTGCTCCCTCTGTTGGGGGCGGGGGTGGTGGGTGGGAGGGTGTAGACAGAGCTGTGCTGCGGACCTTGGGGACTCTTTGGTCCAAATGGGATGTTGGGGGGCCGAGTGGTTTTGGAATTGAGAGAGATAATATGGCACAAATATGATGTAGTATGCAACATCCCCAGGGGCCTGGGGGTAGGACCCCCAAAACAAATATGCTGGCCCGGGTTCCTGAGGTAAAAGAGACTTCTCCCACCGAGGGAGCAAGACAGGGACAATGACTCGATTTCACATCTGGTTTTGCAGCTAAATGAGTATGCCGAAAATTTATGGACAAACTGCTTTACAGAGCCTGTGGGATTTTGGAATTGTGGAAAGGGTTAGCTTTAGCCAGCTCATTAGTCCAAGTCAAAGACCCGAGAAAGTTCCAGGTGGTGTGGGAAGATTCTTGAGGTTGGAGCCATCCCAGCCTCCAAGGGGTGGCCACTCCTTGGCCTGTCCAAGAGCCTGGCCTGGGGGAATTTCCAGGTGCCCCATGCCCTTGAGACTTAGTATCTCTGTGGGGCAGAGGGGGAGGGCTGGGCTGGCCTGGGAGGCACAGCAGGGGTGACTTGCCCCAAGGTGTGATCCAGGGCCTCACCTCTGATCCCAGTTGTCCTCAACCCTGCTGAGCCTGCAGGATGACTTGGGATTCTCTGCAGAGCCTGGGGCTGGTAGTCAGCTCTTCATCCTGCAAATGACCTGCCAGGGCACAGGGATTGTTTAAACAACCCCCCCCCCCCCCGCCCCAACCCCCAGCAGAGACATCTCCATCTCATGGCCTGGTTGAGGGGAAACCAAAATTGAAACCCTCAGACCCGGTGCCAAGGAGAAAAGGAGAGATATAAGCATCTGAATGCAGAGTTCCAGAGAACAGCAAGGAGAGATGAGAAAGCCCTCCTCAGCGATCAATGCAAAGAAATAGAGGAAAACAACAGAATGGGAAAGACTAGAGATCTCTTCAAGAAAATTAGAGATACCAAGTGAACATTTCACGCAAAGATGGGCTCGATAAAGGACAGAAATGGTATGGACCTAACAGAAGCAGAAGATATTAAGAAGAGGTGGCAAGAATACACGGAAGAACTGTACAAAATAGATCTTCACGACCCAGGTAATCATGATGGTGTGATTACTCACCTAGAGCCAGACATCCTGGAATGTGAAAGTCAAATGGGCTTTAGAAAGCATCATTACAAACAAAGCTAGTGGAGGTGATGGAATTCCAGTTGAGCTGTTTCAAATCCTGAAAGATGATGCTGTGAAAGTGCTGCACTCAATATGCCAGCAAATTTGGAAAACTCAGCAGTGGCCACAGGACTGGAAAAGGTCAGTTTTCATTCCAATCCCAAAGAAAGGCAGTGCCAAAGAATGCTCAAACTACCGCACAGTTACACTCATCTCACATGCTAATAAAGTAATGTTCAAAATTCTCCAAGCCAGGCTTCAGCAATATGTGAACCGTGAACTTCCTGATGTTCAAGCTGGTTTTAGAAAAGGCAGAGGAACCAGAGATCAAATTGCCAACATCCGCTGGATCATCGAAAAAGCAAGAGAGTTCCAAAAAAAATCTATTTCTGCTTTATTGACTATGCCAAAGCCTTTGACTATGTGGATCACAATAAACTGTGGAAAATTCTGAAAGAGATGGGAATACCAGACCACCTGACCTGCCTCTTGAGAAACCTATATGCAGGTCAGGAAGCAACATTTAGAACTGGACATGGAACAATAGACTGGTTCCAAACAGGAAAAGGAGTACGTCAAGGCTGTATATTGTCACTCTGCTTATTTAACTTATATGCAGAGTACATGAGAAATGCTGGACTGGAAGAAGCACAAGCTGGAATCCAGGTTGTCGGGAGAAATATCAATAACCTCAGATATGCAGATGACACCACCTTTATGGCAGAAAGTAAAGAGGAACTAAAAAACCTCCTGATGAAGGTGAAAGAGGAGAGTGAAAAAGTTGGCTTAAAGCTCAATATTCAGAAAACGAAGATCAAGGCATCTCGTCCCATCACTTCATGGCAAATAGATGGGGAAACAATGAAAACAGTGAGAGACTTTATTTTTGGGGGCTCCAAAATCACTGCAGATGGTGACTGCAACCATGAAATTAAAAGACACTTACTCCTTGGAAGGAAAGTTATGACCAACCTAGATAGCATATTGAAAAGCAGAGACATTACTTTGCCAACAAAGGTCCATCTAGTCGAGGCTATGGTTTTTCCAGTGGTCATGTATGGATGTGAGAGTTGGACTGCGAAGAAAGCTGAGCCCCGAAGAATTGATGCTTTTGAACTGTGGTGTTGGAGAAGACTCTTGGGACTGCAAGGAGATCCAACCAGTCCATCCTAAAGGAGATCAGTCCTGGGTATTCATTGGAAGGAATGATGCTGAGACTGAAACTCCAAAACTTTGGCTACCTCATGCGAAGAGTTGACTCATTGGAAAAGACCCTGATGCTGGGAGGGATTGGGGGCAGGAGGAGAAGGGGACGACCGAGGATGAGATGGCTGGATGGCATCACTGACTCAATGAACATGGATTTGTGTAGACTCTGGGAGTTGGTGATGGACAGGGAGGCCTGGCGTGCTGCGATTCATGGGGTCGTGAAGAGTCGTACACGACTGAGTGACTGAACTGAACTGAACTGAGACCCGGTGGGTGAGGTGGTGGCTCAGCCCGCTCCACGTGGCGATCATTTCTCAGGTGTTCCAGGCCTGCCAGCCTCTCCACAGGCCCCTGAACCCTCAAGCTCACTTTGATCTATTTCAACAAATTCTAAACTTCAGGATTTTCCAAGACAACTGTCATCTTAAAAAAATTTTTTTGAGGGGGGACATTCTATACAGCATGTGGGATCTTAGTTGCCTGATCAGGGATCAAATGTGCACTCCTTGCACTGACAGACAGAGTCTTAACCACTGATCACTGGGGAAGTCCCAAGATTCTTCTGAAATGGAGAGGCCCTAGGGCAGCTTGGTGAGTTTGAGTTGTCAACCCAGTGGGTGGGAAAAGGATGTCAAGGTGTTTTCCCTTGCCAGGGAGACCAGAGTGAGAGCAGGAAGAACGAGTCTGCCGCAGCAGGAGGGAGTGAGGTCAGACCTCGGGAAGAACTTCCAGGTCCCACCATGCAGAACTCTGTGTGACTGTTTCCTCTAGGACTACCTGCCCCTGGGATGGCCTGTGTATGCAGGACTGGTGGATTAGAATGCCCCCCTCCCCCACCGAGGACCCCCACCAGTGTCAGGTCAGCCTCCTTTAAAGCTTTCAGAAGACCCAACCCCAAAACCCAGCACCTTAGAGAGACTAGCTAGCGTGTCATGTCACTGATGGGGAAACTAATGCTCAGAGAGGTTGGGCAGCTCCCCCAGGTCACACAGCCTTCCCACTGAGAACCCGGCCTCCTGCTTTTAGCCCTGTGCCTCCCTCCCAGTCAGAGCACAGCTCTGAGGAGTGGGACGACTCTCTGAAGAGTGGTTTGGAATTCAGGCCCTCGTGGCTGGCCCAGGCCGGGGCCTTGCTACACAATTCCTTCAGGTCACTTGTACTCACCCTTCTCCAGGCTCTGCAGTTCCCTTTTCTCCAGGAAAGGAGACTCCAAATGACATTCCTAGAGGTATGCATGAGGGTTTCTGCATGTGTGTCTGAGGGTCTGCGTGTGTGTGTGTGTGTGTGTGTGTGTGAATGTGTATCTGAATGTGTTACTTTGTCTGTGGCAGGGGTGTGTCTGTGTGTCTCTGTGTCTCTGTGTGTCTGTTGTTATGATAAGTCAAGTCAGCCATGAGTCAGCATGAAGGAGGTTTCCCCATGGACCAGCTGGGGGTCCCAGGTGAGGGCTGGGTGGCTGACCACACACAGTGAGGCTGGAGACCTGGAAGCCTGGGGCGGGCCAGGACGGCTGCCCAGAAGCACTAGGCCTCAGGCTGGGAAACTTCAAACTGGACGAGTCCACAAACTCAGCCATCTGCCAGCCAACAGTGTTTCTTTTTTTAACCCCTGAAAAATATAGCCTGCCCAGCCTTCTGCGACACAGCTGGTGGGGGGTTGGGGGTGGGATAATTATGACCAGAGTGCAGGCAACGCTGAGGGCTGGGGGTGGGGGTGGCGGGGTGGGGGGGGGGAGAGCGACTGAGTTCCTTTGGTTCTCAATAAACCATGGCCCATTTATGTTCAGTTTCATTCATTCATTCATTCAACAAAAGGATATTGAGGACTATATTCTATGTTAACAATGGCAGTGGCTTCCATTTCTGGGCACCTAAATATAGGACCGGGTGCCCTGCATCTATTGTTTTATTCCTTCTTCATGACGGCCTTGCCAGTAGGGCCTGGGTACTGGCCTTTGTGGACCTTGCAAAGAATCAGAAAAAAGACTCTCCCCTTTTCAGCAGACTTAGGCTCAAGACAGGATGTGTTATGTGTCAAGCCCCAAGCAGGTTGAACCTGAACCTCCCAGCACCCCTCTCTGGGTGCACAGCATGCCTGCGGTGCTGCTGTGAGGCCAGCGTTGTGGTCCTCGTTGTGCCGGTAGGTCACTGAGGGGCCCTGGGCAGGGGATGCAGCTACGCCTGGGGCTCGGCTGGAACCCACGCAGGCTGTTCCCACGGCTATGGCCTCTCCTGGGGTGACTTGAGTTTTCCTCCAAGCCCAGAGCAGTGTACACTTGGCTGGGTAGAGCTGCTGGACAGCACAAGCCGTGGTGGCCTTAGCTCATTCATGCCTCTCTGAAATGCATCGGGCCGAGGTACACGTGGCCCTGGGTGCAAGCTTCAAGGGCAGGTTGCGGCGCTGCTTTCTGTGTATTTCTGGGACTGGGAATGGGGCGGGAGCTCAGTCAGTGCTGATTGTATTAAAAAAAAAAAGTCATGAATGAGTCCATGATCTTGGCCCTTCCATCAGAGACTTCAGTCTGAAGGGGTAAATGAGACATGTATTTGGGGCTATCACATGCGAGCTTTACAAAGACAGCTCATGCTTTGCCAACATGTATTCATTCACCAGACATTCATTGAGCTTTCGCTACGGGCCAGGCACAGTGCCAGGCCCTGGATGAACCGTGGTGAACAAGATGTGGTTCTGGCCGGGTGGTGTCTGCAATTCTGGAGGAGGGGGTGCCTGAGTGGGTCTTTGGGAAGACACACGGGTATTGGATGGGGAACAGGGAGGGAGAAAGGGCAGACCCATAGGGCAGGGTCAGGCCTTGCTATTCCCAGGCCCTCCCAGACATTCCCCTGATCTAGAAGAAATCATCTGTGGAAATGAGGGGTGGGGCTGTGGGGGCACTGAGTCCCCCAGGCCTGGGCACACTGGAGCGAAGTGGCACTCTGCAGGTCAGCCAGGATGACTGATATGGGGGAGGGAGAAGGCTGGTCAGCCGCTCCCCACTCTGCACTCCCCCCACCCCCAGCTCCCTGGCACTGGAGTTAGCACCCTCCCTGGGACAAGGACAGTCACACACGTCACAGCTCTAATTGAAGACGCTTCTGCAGTCTGGGACAAGATGCTCTTGCAATCCTAAGAGGCTGTAAGGCTCCCTCCCGCTCTTCCTCCCCTGCCTGTCTCTGAGGCCAGCCTTCTGGGGATTCTCTTGGGGGATTTTTCACAGCATGCCCACCTCCACCCTGGGGGGAGGAGAACTAGGGCCCCGGCTTCTCGCTGCCTGCGGGTTTCTTCCCCAGGCTCCCTCCTGCTTGCTGGCCGGGCCACCTGTTACACTTTGCAGACCAATGCTGGACAGAGACCAGTGGGCTGTGGGCCACCGGGTGGGTTTCTCCGAGGCTGGTGGAGATCTGGGGCGGGGCTGGCTTCAGTAGGAAGGCGCCCTGAAGGCTGTGGGACCAGGGTCAAATGGAATCCCCGCCCCGTCCCGTCCTGTGTCATTTGCTCAAACCAGGAGCAGTGGGGTGGGCGAATGAACATGCCACTTGGGGGCACACGCCACGTGTGTGGTGCAGATGCGTGAGAAGCTGGCCCAAGGTGGGGGGTCTCAGTGATGCTCCGGGAGGGTGGGAGTGGGGAGCAGGGTGACCCCCATGGCATCACTGTGTTTGTGGTACTCCGGGAGTGCCTCAGGAGGCTCCGTTCCTTGATCCTCGACCTTTAGGGTCAGGAGGGGTCCCTGCCAGCTCCTCCGGGTCGAGGTACAGACATCCGCCCCCGGGGGGAGGCGGGAAAAGGGGGCTTCCAGGAGAGGGCGCCGGTGGGGCGCGGTGGGAGAGGGAGCAGAAGGGAGGGCGGGTGCGGAGGGGCGGCGGGGCGCGGGGTGAGCCCCAGCCTTGCGGCGGAGAGGTGCGGGGTCGGGGGTGGGCCCCAGGCAGCTACCTCTTTAAAAGGCCGGCGGAAGCCGCGCGCTGGGCCCCCACTGCCGCGCAAACTTGGCGGGCCGGGCCCGCGCCTTCCCGAGCGCGGCCGCGGCCGTAGGCGCGGGGCTGAGCCGCCGCGGCTCCCTCGGCCCTCGTGCTCCCGGAGCCCGCCCCTCTCGCGTCTTCACTGCTCTCCGGTCTCCCGCTCCCTCTCTCGCTCGCTCGCTCTCCAGCGCGCTCTCTCGCTCGCTCTCCTTTTTCTCCTGCTGCCGTGCGGCTGCCGCGGCGCCGCCGGGCGCCCGCATCTCGGCCGGCGGCGCTCGCGGCTCCGCTCCCGCTCCACTGCCTTCCCAGCGCGGAGCCCTCGGTCGGACGCCGCTCCCGGAGCCGCTCCCTCTCTCCCTCGCGCTCGGACGCCGGGCTCCGCGGCGGACAGAGCCGAGCCGCCCGCCGCTCCCTAGCTCGCCAGCTCGCTCTCGCCGGAGCAGCAGCCGCCCGCCGCGCGCTCGGAGGCAGCCCGGGCCGGGCGGCCGCCAGCTCCTCCCCGCTGCGTCCCGGACTCCGGGCGGCTCCTCGTCGGGCTCGGTCCGCAGCGTCAGAGCCGCCCGCCACGGCCCGGGCTCCGGCCACCGCGAGCCGCCAGCCTCCGGCCGCCGCCTCCCTGCGCCCCCGAGCGCTCGCCGGCGCGCGGTGAGTTGTGGCCCCCGGGTACGGGCGGAGGAGACGGCGCCCTCCGGCCTCGGGGGCGCGAGCTGCGGCGGGGACTCCGGGGCTCCGAGAGGTGGCCTCTGGCTGACTCCCGCGCTCGGCGATGCCCAGAGGAGGGCCAGTGGACCGGAGCTCTCGGGGCTGGAGGACACGGGACCCGGGGTAGAGGGTCTCCCCTCGGGGCTGGGGCCGGGAGTGGGGCAGCGGCTCTTCTGCGGGTCCGGGGGAAAGTGTCCCTGTGCCTGGGGTTTTGTCGGGTTTCCCCGGCTGGGGGGTCGAGCCCGCGCTCAGGTGGGGACGGTGGCGTCAGCGCGCCCCCTCTGCGGAGAGGCAGGGCCGGCGGGGGCGCGGGCCGGTCTGTGCCCCGGTCCCCGCGGTCTCCGGGCGGGAGGGCAGCGCCAGCCGTGCGAGCTCCTTCCCGCGGGCCGGCCCCACGTCCCGCTCCCGTGGCGCCCCAGCATCGCCTTGGTCTCCGGCCGGCCCCCAGCGCCCGCTGGCGCTCGGCGGAGGCGGGATGGGACGGCACCCGAGGGTCTGGGGTCTCCCCAGGGCCCTGGGACTTCGGGGTCAGGTGCTTCTCAGACACTCGGGACCGACCCTCTCTCGGACCCTGATGAACCTTTGCTTCTGCGCGAACGCCCGGCGGGCAGCTGAGTTGTGTGTGTGTGTGTGGGTGTGGGTGTGGGTTGGGGGGTCCCCTCCGGGGTTGGGCCGAGTGTGTACGTGTGTGTTGGGGGTTCTCCTCCGGGGTCGCGCCGAGTGTGTGTGTGTTGGGGGTCCCCTCCGGGGTCGGGCCGAGTGTGTGTGTGTGTTGGGGGGTCCCCTCCGGGGTCGGGCTTCCCGGTCGCCCTGGAGCTGCAGGCGTCCCCTCCCCGCGCGGGGCGGGGCTGGAGGTGGAGGCCCGACTGCGCGAGGCGCCCCCGCACCAGGGCGGTCTGAGGCTGTTTGTGCTGAAATGGGGCGGCAGTGGCTGCGCAGGGAGTCCTGAGGCCGAACCTGGGAGCGCCCCTCCCCCAGGCCGCGAGCGACACCCCCGCCTTCAGACTTTCGGCCCCTGTGGGAGGAGGGTCCTTGTTTCTTCCCCCCTCTTCCGTCCCCCCAACCCCCGCTCTGCTCACCCTCCTCGCCCTGGTGCGGGAGAAAGCTGCTCTGCGGGACTGCGCCGGGCTCGCCTAATGGGGTGCCCCGAGCCACGTGTCTCTTGGAGCCTTGGTGAGTCTGTCTGCTCCTCTGTCAGTCTGGCAGAAAGCCCGATGATGGTGGAGGGAGGATCGTATGTGTTTGTGATCCTCATATTCCTCCCCACTCCATTCTGGGGTGAGGGTGGAGGCTGTGGGCTGCCGGTGGGGGGGGTAGTGGTGGGGCAGCTCTGTAAGAGTCTCCATACGGGGCACCCCGTCCCCACAGCCTCCTTTCGCTGGGCCAGCTCGTGGTGGAAGTGAAGAATGTTCTGGTCCCCAGCTCCCCTTCCCCAGGAGACTCCCTGGTCCCCACTTTCTCCCTGGCCCCACTTGGGGTCCTGGGCCTCAAGCACTGGATGGGCGCCTCTGCTCTTTGAAGGCTCAGAGCCTGAGGTGGTGGGAGAACTTCCATGAGAAGGTGAGAATCTGCAGGAGCTTTTCTAGGGCCTCTCCTGATGTTGCAGAGAAGTCCCACAGAACAGTCTGGAGGCCCCTGGGTGTGGTCACCCACCGGTCAGGGCAGGGGGCTTATTACCTCTCCTGGGCAGGCCCTGGGGCTAGTGGCAAGGAGGCTACAGTGGGGAGTAGGGATCAGAGTCCTTGCCCCTCCCTGGGGCCCCCGGAGGACCACTTCCCGGAGGGCCTTCCCAGGGCCTACAGTCCTGTCCTTGGGGTGGGTGGAACCTTTGGTGATGGTGCCTCTGAGCCTCTGCCCACCCACCTGTGAATTTGCTGACCGCGGTCTTCATCTCCCCGCAACTTCTGTCATTCTAGCCCTCAATCTCCCCCTAGCTGTCAACATCTTCACCCCTGTCAGGGACAAAAATATCAAAAAGTTCTCTTCTGAGGTCTGAGTCGCTTATAGGGCTCTCCTCCCAGGGCCATTTGGTTTCAAGAGTCGGAGAGGAGGAAGGCAGTGCTTAACCCAGTGGAGTGCACTACTGGTGGTGGATTTCTAGGAGAGCGGTGAATCGGATGTTTGGCGCGGGGCATGCAGTACATCCCATAAAACAGGGCTGGCCGAGGGGGAGGAGGGCGCATGCCGGGGGTTGCACTAGCCTCTTGGCCTCTCCTTCCACCTGCCTCCACCTCTCGCCTTCCTCTGTGTGGCTGCCTCCTCTCTGAGGCTGGGTGCCTCCAAGAGGGAGCGCCTGGCACAGTGGCAAGCAGGCAGCTGAGGTCGGTGAGGGAGCCTTGGCAAGCAAGCCTGTGAGAGAGCAGTGTTCTGGCCGGGAGGGTCAGGGGGCAGCCCCCACCTGCTTTCTGAGGGGTCCTCTGCCCAGCTTCTGGCATGCTCGGACACACCCAAACCTGCCCCGCTGCAGGGGGACAGCTGGCATGAGATGGTGGGACCAGGACCAGCCTTTATAAAGGCTTCTGAGCTTTATAATTACAGCCCCTAGACATATCCTCTCCCCCAGATCAGTGTGGAGCCAGCAGCCCCTAATTACCACCTGCCCCAAGACATCTGCCCACCCCGGCTGTCCTCCTCTGCTCAGCCTAGCACCCCATTTTCCAGTGGGCAGGCCCCGCTGAGAGCCTGGGCAGCTGGGCCCGCCAGCCGCCGGCTGGAAGGTTATCTCACTCCTGCAGAGTGCGGCTGCCTGTGCCACCCGGAGGAGGCATGGGGGCGCTGGCATCTGGGCACTGGCCCGGCTCGCTGGGGCTGGCGGAGCTGCGGACAGCCCAGGCTGACCTGAGGGAGGAGGCTGGGGGGGCTTCCCATGGTGGGCAGCAGGCCCGAGCGGAGGGCACCAGCTTCCGGTGCCTCCTGCCACTGCCCCCGCCCCAACCCCCAGCCTGGTGCTGGCTCCTGGAAAGAGCAGGGTGGGCTTATGTCTCGGTCCACTCTGCCCTAGTTAGCAGGGGACTATCAAAAATTAATTTCGGGATCTCACTGCCTTTGGCCCTTGCCGGAGTGTAGACTGCCTTGGCTCCTGGGCGCTCTGGTTCTTTCCCTGCTGTGCAGCTTCTGGCTTCCCTCCGTCCTCTGCCCAGCCCCAGGCTACAGCTCTGCCTTCCCAATGCACTTCCTTCTCCCCACCAGGCCTGGAGTCAGGCTCTGGGCTTCTGCCTCGCGCTCACCCTTCACTTTTCCTGCCCGAGCCTGGCTCCTGAAACGGAGGCTTAGGAACTTAGGGACTTGCTCAGGGAAGGATGCAGCCCGCCCTCCACCAGCCTCCAGCCCGCAGGCTTGCCCGAGTTTCTGTTGGCTCCTTGGGAAAAACCGAGCTCCACAAGGATAGTGAAAATAACCCCTTAAATTAAAGCTGATGACTCCCGTCGAAATGTTTTATTATCAGCCTCACCATTGAGCAATCTCTGGCAGCAGCGAGGCATAAATATATGTGTACACAAGTATATTAAATAAATTGGGGAATGTGGTGCATAATGACATTATCTGGACCCCATTCAATTAAGGCAGATATTATCTGTGGTAATTGGGAAATGCCAGCCTATGATGACAGTTGGGCCATTCTGGGCCGAGCCTGGCTGACGGGCAGGCTGCGGTGTCCCCTGAGCCTCCCTCTTCTCCTGGAGAAAGCCCCAGCCACCTGGGGGCTCTGACGACACCCCCAGAGAACTCAGCTGGCTGCTCGTCCGAGGCTGGGCCACCCCCACGGGGATCAGGAGGTTTGGGTCCTGCCCTGCCCAACCGCCACTCTGTCCCTCAGGGGGAGAGAAACTAGCCCGTGGACCCGCGTCCTGGCTGGGCCGTGACTTCTAGTAAACACACCACATCACTACAGGGTTATTTTTAGGTTTGGATATAGAAGTAAAGGCTGGGGACTTGACCTGGATTCTGAAGTTTCTGGTGGGTGATCACTGCTCAGATGTCACGTCCTCTTCTTCATGCTCGACCTCAGGGTGGCTTAGGGTGGGGAGTCTCCCCCACAACCGTGGTTCTGCTTGTGGCTATGCGAGGCAGGAGGAGTTGGACATGGACTCGCCAGCTCGTGGGCCCCAGCTTCCCAGCGCAGTACCCTGGGGTTCGGGAGCGGGGACCGGAAGGAGGAGGAGAGAGGAAGAAACAGCATTAGCGGGAAGCCCTCAATAGCAACAGCTGCAAATAAAGATACTTGCCCCTTTGGGCATTGGGCTAGAAAGCTGGGTGGTCCTGGCAAGAGGAGGTGGGGTGGGTTGAGGTGGGAAGGAGAGGTCTGAGGGTTTGCATGGAAGTGGGGGCTGCTGCAGGAGACACTGAGCAAGCAGGAGCTGGTGGCTAGCCCCTCTGCCCTGGGAGAGGGGGACGGTCAAGGCTGGCCATTTTCTGGGACTTTCCCTGGTGGTCCAGTGGTTAGGGCTCTGCATTTTTAAAGCAGGAGGTGCAGGTTTGATTCTTGGTCAGGAAACTAAGATCCCACATGCTGTGCAGCATGGCCAAAAATATTTTTTTAAAAAGGCTGGGCATTTTCTGGGCTGAACTGGTGGGCCCCAGTGCCAATGAGACATGCTTGCTTAGCCCTCCAACTGAGGCGAACTGCTGAGGCCTGAGCAGGTGGCTGGCATGGAGCCTCTGGTTTCTCTTGTCCTGAGTCCCTGCCTGCTGTGCTCAAAGTGGGCCCTGCTTTCTGCATCCATACCGTGGCCCACCAGGCCTTGCTTGGTTTGGTGCTTGGAGCACCCCTCACCCCGACCTCCTTTCCTGCTTCTCCGCATTCCTACTGCCGTCCAGTCATCCTGACCTCCTTGCTGTTCCTTGAACAATGGTTGCTAATTGTATGCTCACCGCAGGGCCTTTGCACTTGCTATACTCTACCTGGGATGCTTTTCTCTCAGATACATGATTCATGCCCTTCCTGTTTTTAGTCTCTGCTCGAATGCCACCTCCTCTGAGAAGCCTTCCCTGACTATCGTTTCCTTCCCAAAGCCCCCGCCCCGCCATCTCCTTTCTTCTCGCCTGCCTCGTGTTTCTTCATAAGCCCTTGACCCCCGTCTGTGTGTAGATGTGTCTGTCGTTTCCCCTGCACCACCGCTGGATGTGGGCTTCACAGGGCAGGTGTCTGTATCTGTTTTCACTCCCAGCATTTCCCCAGTGCCAAGAGCAGAGTCTGGCACACAGTGGGAGCTCAGCACATACTCGGTACACACTCGGATGGCATGTTGCATAACTGAAGGGTCAGGGATTATGTTTCACGCCTGATCATGTAAGCGAGTTGCAAGAATTCAGTGCAAGGTCTGAGTTCCACTCTGTGGACCTGGAATGCTGCTGCTGACCCCCAGCCCCTGCCCTGGGTCCCCACTGGTGAGGGTGGCGCCATGCTGGCTTGGGGCAGGGACCTGCCTTTGGTTGTTGATGGAGAATTGCCTGTGTTCTGAGCCTTGAGCCAGGCCCTGGGGATGCAGAGATGAAGGTGATGCTGTTCACGTGGCCCCAGACGTGCTCCCAGGCTCATCAGTGCCAGATAACCACGTTCCAAGAGAGGCTTTACAGCATTAACCATGGAGGAAAAGGGCCCCCGCCCCCACTGTGGCCTCCTTCTTGCTCTTAGAACATGGCTCAGGCTGGGCGAGTGCCTGCGAGCAGGGCTGCCCTTTCTATTCATCTAGAAATAAATTACCTGGGAGAGGAGGGTGGGAAGGGCCCAGGGATCATCCATTCATGTCCCCACACCCAGGTGGGGGACACCAGGCGTGGTGCAGGCTGGGGTGCAGAGACATCGAGGTGAGGATGACATGGTCCCCCCAGATGTGGTCCAGGTCGGGAGAGGGTTGCTCTGCTGGGGTTTGAGGAAGCTAGCAGAGCATCCCCTCTCCCAGGGACTCAAACAGGTGGAGGTTTGTTGCTGTTGCTGCTGGGGTGGAACAGACTTCTGATGACCTGCTCCCAGGGTCTAGGCCTTGCCCATTTGAGAGGAGACTGTCTAGCAAACCTCACCTCTGCCCAGCCATTGCAGCTCCCCTGGGGGACAGGAGATAGGGGGGCCTCAGAAGTGGCCTGCAGTGATTTGGGCCACTCCCGTGGAGGTGGGGCTGCAGGCGGTGGAGGAAGGAGGGGGAGGCCTCAGGTTCTCTCTCATGGTTCCCTGTGAGGAGTGGAGCCCCAGCCCCTCCTTCCATGGAAACGTAAGATGTGGGCCACAAGGCATCTAAACAGCTCAGGGGGTTCAATCCCAATCTCACATATCCATTCACAGTCCCCAAGTTCTCCAAGCACCTGGGTTGGGCCAGGCACTGCAGAGGTCAAAGTGAATCCAGCCCAGGCAGGTGCTGGAGGGAATGGGGGCAAGCGGAGAGGGAGGGGCCGCCGCAGGTCCGGAGGCTCAGGAAGGTGGGGAGGGGGTGCTGGGGGCCCAGGGGAGCCTACGGGACCCTCTCTGGGCCTGGCTATCCTGGCTCTACCCGCTCAACAATAGGGGCTGGTCTGCTGGCCTGCAGAGGAGCGGGAAGCCTGAGCACGTCATCGGGGAGGAGCGGGGAGGAGCGGGGAGGGAAGAAGATGGTCCCCACCCCTGGGAGCTAAGTGCAGGGTCCTTCCCTGTGCCGCTGTCCTTTATTTCATGTTTGAGAGAAGTCTGTTTCTTCTTTTGCTTCCGGAGAAGCAAAAGCAGCTCGGTGAAAACTAAATTGGAGTTTAGTAAATTGCAGCAGCTTTTCTGGTTGTCGGTTTGTGGTTTGTGGTTCTTTCTGGCCCAGGCCCTGGCTGGAGACGAAAGACTGAGGTTAGGCAGGAGAAAAGCCTGGAGTCCTGCTTGCTGAGGCCTGGAAGAGGTGGGGGTGGCCAGTTCCTCAGACGTCAGAGAGACCCTCGGGTTGTGGGGTGGCTGGGTTGGAGTGGGGTAGACTGCAACCATCTGCCGAGCACCCCACCTCCCGCCCCTTTCTCTGAAGAGAATGTTCTGGAAAATGCCCACCGGCCAGTGAACTATTGCTTTACCCTGTGGCCCTCCTCCCTCCCTGCAGAATCTGGCAGGTGCCACAGAAGGAGGTGCCCCAGCGGCTGGGGAGTGGGGAGGGGGAGCGAGACTGAGCACCCAGAGGAGCCTTGCCTGGGGGCGGGCGGGCGCACCTGCCACCATCCTGGGGATTTCACCTGGGCACCTAAGGAGGGACCCTTCCAGCTGCCCCAGAGTTGAGCTTTCCTGGCTGTTTTGGACCTGGTGGTGGGGTGGTCTGAGGGCTCCCCTCTCCCCTGCAGAGGGAAGCACCCAGCCCTGGGGGGGAGGGCGGATCAGCCTGGCTCCCAACCCCTCCCTGCCCTCCCCCAGCTTCTGTTCTGCTGGCTCCTTTCACTCACAGGTATTTTTACTTTTCCCTGGTGCCTGTTATGCAGGATCAAAGGAAGGAGGGGAGGCTGACAGAGGCGGTGGTTTGCTCGGGTCTTGGAGGTGCTCAGAAAAGGCAGGCCTGGTGGGACCTAGGGCTGCAGAGGGCCCGCTGTAGGCGGCCGGGGACCCAGTCGGTGGAGGGCAGCCTGGGGCTTCTGACTGGCCTGGGGCCTCAATTCTCATCCCGCAAGTACTTGCCTTTCTCCTCACTGAGGCCTCCTTTCCACATAGCCTCCTTTCTCCTGCCTGTGTGTATGTGTGTCTATTTGCTTATGTTTGGGCTCTGCTCAGCCTGGAGGTGCTTGGGTTTCAAGAAGAAGCCAGTGTTGATCCCTCATGAAGCATCTGGAAGCCTGAGAAGGCCCAACCGGCAGAAGCTGTTGTGCACTGGGTCTTGCAGCCTGAATCTGCCCTGCTGCAGCCTTGCTCACTGCCTGTCCCTATGCCCCAAATCCCTCTATTGAAATAAAAAATAACCACCCCTGACCTCCCAGGATGCCAGAGCTGGGTAGGGCCTGAGAGACCCTCTGGCAGGCCAGCATGGTGGGGCGGTCAGGGATGGGGTGCTATGCCAGCTCTGTGTTCCTGGGCTGTCTCACCATGCGAGGCTTGGTACCTCAGCTTCATCATCTGTGTAATGGGGCTAAAAATCCCACCTGGCTCATAGGGGTGTGTTACCTGAGACAATGTGGGCAGAGTGCTTGTCCGGTGCCTGGCGCATCGCGCTGTGTCGTCCTTTGCTGTTATTTCTCCCTGGGGCACTGTGGGCACTTGGACAAGACTGTGTTTCATCGTGGACTGTCCTGCCCACGTCCCTGACTGCATGCAGGCTAGTAGGTGACTCCCTCCCTTCATGGTGATGACTGAAATGCCCCCACAGGGCCAGGATGGCCTCCAGACTGCATCTCACTCCAGCCCGTCCATTTTACAGATGTTGAAACTGAGGACTCCCTGGGGGACAAGCGTGGCCTCCAGCAGGGCAGCAGTGGGGCTGCAGGCTGGTCCAGGACTCCTGGTCTTTCTTGTCGGAATTGCCTAGAACCGGCCTTGGCAGCCAGCACCCCATAGCACCCCTCACTCCCCAGAGCCACCTGGGAGAGGCCTCAGATAACTCTCATGGAGGCGTGAGTGCTCTTGAGGGGTCCGCACAGGTGTAGCTGCCCCTCGCCTGTATTTTGACAGATCTTCAGCCCTCCCCAGAGCGCTGACCCCCAGCCCTAGGTCACTGGGTCCTGGCTTCCTGCTGGCCTCCCCAGGCACTCTCGGCGTGACCGGTGCTGGACCTGAGCCCTCACCTGCCTTGAGTGGGGAGTTACCTGGTCCCTCTGGGAGACTGTTTCATCTGCAGAAGGCTGCTGAGGAGAATTACGAGCCCTCGTCTTGGCCTCTGAGGAGTTAATGGAGGGGGCAGCATTTGGATGAGGGGCGAGATGTGAGGTGAGCGTCCAGAAGGCGCTCGCTGGAGAAGCCCAGGAGCCAAGGCTGGATCTTGGGGGGCGGTCTCCCATGCTTCCCTGCCCTTTCCAGAGCCCTGGAAGCCTCTGGTGGGGATGGTGGCTCTGAGCCCCCCACTTGGTCTTCATGGAGGGACCAGGTCTCCAGAGAAGCCTCCCAACCCAAACACAGGCTTTTTCACATGGTTGGGGAGACCGAGGTACAGATCAGGCGAGCGGCTGCTTGTCTTCATTTGACGGATGCACAGGAAAGGGGGCCTTGAGGCCGCCCCCCCCCCATCCTGGACCCCGCCCTGACTCAGCTTTCAGCCTTTCTCCCCGAGGCTTCCCAAGTCGAGGCGAGGGAAGTTGCTGGCACCGAGGGAAGGCTGGGCCCCGGGAAGGAAGCCCTGGGGAAATTAGCCCAGATTAGCAATGAGAATGAGGAAGAGCTGGTGTTCTCTCCTCTCCCCTCGCAGATAAATATTTAATCACAACAACAATAATAATGACGGTCATCATAATAATGTGCACTAGCTCAGGCCAGAACCTGAGCCTGCTCTCAGAGGGAGGAAGTGGCGAAGAGAAATGGAGAGGTATAAAGACCCCTGGGGTGGGGCGGGGGGCCCAGCAAGAGAAAAAGAGCCTCCACCGGGTTGACTCTCTGGCGGGGTAGCAGGGCGCCTGGGGTGGAAATGGAGTGTCCACCCTCCCCAGCTCCACCAGCCCCAGCTTCTCTTGGCCTTCAGACTGAGCAGCTCCCAGCCTGACTTCTTCTGAGGCCCTGCTTTCTTTCCTCATCTCCGAGTCCTCAAGGAGCCTGTGTGTCTGGTTCCAGAACTGGGGGCAGGGCATTGGGTTCCAGGCGGTGTTCTGCTGTTTGTCCCCTGTGTGACTTGGGCCAAGTGCTCTCCTGCTTTGGGCCTCGGTGTTCCCATCTCTGAAATGGGTTGTGTCCAGCGGGGCCAGTTTTTGCGTGCTTGCTCCTTCCTGTGGGTGCCTGTTGAGAGGAGACCCCTCTTCTTCCTAGGTCTCCAGGGGTCCCCTGGGGTGTGTTCTCTGAGGCCTCTGGTCTGGCGGCAGTGGGCACCAGGAACCTTCAGACATGACCCAGTTTCTGCCTTAAGTTCTCTCATCTGCACCAAAGTCGAGCAGCAGTGGAGAGGAAGCCAAGTTCAGGAGGTCTGTGGTGTCTTTGACCACAACCTCCAGCATCTCCTGCTCCCAGGCTCCTGATGAAAGATGCAAATAGCTAATGTCTTCTCCGGCTTCTCTGATTCTCTCTCTCTCTTTCTCAGGTTGGTAAGAGGAGAGCTCTGGAGCTGTTTTCTCCCTGATGCCAAGATCTGCCCAGCTAGGAGCACTCTCCACCTTTCATGGTCATCCACTGAGAACAGGCCTGCGGGACGTGGGGACCAAGACCAGAGCTTTGCTGCACCCCAGCTACTCCCTGCTGTCCAAGTGCAGCCTGTTCCACAACTGAGCGTCGCCGGGGGCCGAGGTACACCAGCACGGTCTGTCCGTTGGCCGCCCTCAGCCACCCTGCTGCTGAAGCCGCCCTGGAGAGACTGGTGGGGGCCACTGTGCCCATGCTCATCCAGGCCGTGGGGCCTGGGGCCCGCCAAGGCTAGGAGCAAGGCCTGCCATTCATGGGTCTCTAGGGATTTCCGAGATGCCTGGGAAGAGGGGCTGGGGCTGGTGGTGGGCCCAGCTGCCCCTTTGCCTGCTCCTCAGCCTTTCCGGGCCCTGGGTGCCCTCCTCCCTGGGGAAGCCCAAAGGCCACCCTCACATGAATTCCATCCGCATAGACGGGGACATCACTCTGGGAGGCCTGTTCCCAGTGCACGGCCGGGGCTCGGAGGGCAAGGCCTGTGGAGAACTCAAGAAGGAGAAGGGCATCCATCGGCTGGAGGCCATGCTGTTTGCTCTGGATCGTATCAACAATGACCCGGACCTGCTGCCCAACATCACGCTGGGCGCCCGCATTCTGGACACCTGCTCCAGGGACACCCATGCCCTGGAACAGTCGCTGACCTTTGTGCAGGCGCTCATCGAGAAGGACGGCACGGAGGTCCGCTGTGGCAGTGGTGGCCCGCCCATCATCACCAAACCTGAGCGCGTGGTGGGCGTCATTGGTGCTTCCGGGAGTTCCGTCTCCATCATGGTGGCCAACATCCTTCGCCTCTTCAAGGTTAGTGCCTGCCCAGCTCCTTTCTCCTCTTCTCCTCCTGAATCCCAGGGAGAGAGTGTGTTGCTCCCCAATACCCACATTGGTGTGTGAGAATCTGGGGCTGACTTGCCTGTGGTCTGAGAGAAGGTCCCAGCTCGGTGGAGCTGACCATGGTGCTGAAACAGCACCTGCTGCAGGCAGCCTTTTGATCAACTCTGCTCCTCTGCGGGGAATTCTGAACCAGGAGGGAAAGGAAGTGCTGCTGAACAACAGGAGGGAGGAGGAGACAGGCGAACAGAGATATAAAAAAAGCCCCAGACAGATGGATGGTCAGAAATATAGGTAGATAGAAAGGTACACAGGTTAAAAGATAGACATAGACTGGAAGTGTGAATGTTGGAGATTGCCAGGGAGAAAAAGCAAGACTTTTGTTTTTACATTGTTTTCCAATAATTGCAGTTCCCAAGAAAGATCTGTTTTTTTCCTCTGGGTAGTTGAGAAAGCCCCGTGTGGCCCTCCCGCTCCACCTCAGGATTATAGTTAGAAAATGTGTCCTGGTTTTTTGCAGGAGGCATTAGCTCTCAGCCCACAGTGACTGGAGCTGTGGATGAGAAAGGCCTGGAGGAGCGGGTGGTCCCGTCTCTGGTTCCCTGGGTCCCCAATGGAGCTTCCCTGGCTCATTCCTTTCCTTTTGCCCCTCTTCCTTACACACCTTTCTCCCTTCTGGAGTCCCTCCCTGCCCCCTCTCTGCCGCCCCCCTTCCTCTCTTCCAGGGGCTGGAGCTGCTGATTTGCAATTCAATTGGAGCCAAGTGCTTCGCTAAGCTGCTAAAACAACTGAAAGCTACCGGGTAGAGAGAAAAACATTACAAGCATTTTACCAATAATTATATGCCCGCTCCTCTCTGGGAGCCTCCTCATTTGCTCTGTGTGTGTGTTGTGTGTGTGTGTGTGTGTGTGTGTGTGTGTGTGTGTGTGTGTGTGTGTGTGTGTGAGAGAGAGAGAGAGAGACAGAGACAGAGACAGAGACAGAGAGGGAAAGAGAACAGGGTGAGGGGGGAGGAAGGGAGGCGCAAAGGGAGCCTCTGTGTCCGTCCTTCACCCTCATGTTAGATTCTTGGCCTCTGGAGTTGGCTCCTTGTCTCCTCAAAGTCTCCAGAGTTAGGGAGTGGACAGAGAGCCTTCTTGGCCTCATGCAGGGTGGGAAGTGCTGAGGCTGGAGCCCTCTCTCCTGGGCCTTTTCTGGAACCCATTTGCCCAGTCCCATGATGCATTAGTACTTGGGGGCATTTCTGGGGAGGCTGGGGTAGGAGTGGGGTCAATGGTGTGAGTGTTCCATGTTGGCTATCCTGTCTAGTGGAGCAGGGTTGGAACTTTGCCACGGGCTGGTCTGGGCCATGGGTGCTGTGCAGCCCTTGACTTGAGGCCTTCTTCCTGGAGTGCTGGTTTTGCTTAATGATCTGGATGAAAACACTATTTTAATTTTAAAAACAAATGCATCATGAAGGATGCAAAATCACGATGCAGAAGGAGACTTGAAGGAAACTTTTGCCTTGGCAGTGGACAGTTTGAACAACCCCTGGGGAGCAGTGTTGCCTGTGGTCATTCGTTGGTGGGGTGGGGACTGGGAACCTGGTCCAGCCCCTCTGCCTGATTCTGTAGTGAGGAGGACAGACCCAGAGGGGAGAGGGAGCAGGGTTCAGTGGTCCCAGCCCTGGGCCTACTGAGGTTTGGGCCAGCTGAGTCATCGTTTCAGCCTGCCTGCCCTGGGGTTGGGAGGGGAGGTGACCTGGGCCAGCAGGTGTCATGGAGCAGAGGCCTGCCTATCTGAGTGGGCACAACCCCCCGCCTATGAGAAGGCCAGGCCACAGGTGGGGCTGCTGCGGTGACTCTGGGTGACTTAGAATGTGTTTTATAAGGACTTCCCTGGTGGTTCAGTGGCTAAGACTCTGACCTCCCTATGCAGGAGGCCCCAGTTCCATCCCTGGCCAGGGAACTAGATCCCATATGCTACAACTGAGAGTTTGCAAGTTACAACTAAAGATTCTGCATGCTGCAAAGACGATGGAAGGTTCCACGTGTCACAGCCCAAACCCGGCACAACCAAATGAAATAAAACAGATACAAATAAATGTTAAAAAGCATTTTGTAAAAATGTTGAAACGACGCGATCAGGCCCTTGGGGCTAGGACATCGGTGAGGGTCCCTCCCCACTGTCTCCCAGAGGAGAGCCAGTACCCACTTTATAGGGAGGTGGGAGAGATCAAAGGAGCTGAGGGGCGTCACTGGAGAAAGGGTCTAAGAAGGGCTGCCGTCAGCATCAGGCCTTGAAGCGAGTTCTGGGAGGTCCCCTGCAGGAGTGGGCTGCGACTTCTGAGCTGACCCCCCCTAGGATGGAAATGTCTCTGGTGAGGACGCCTGGGGCCAAAGGGCCTCACCTGCTGGGGGACCCTGGGTGTTCCTTTTCCCCAGGCCATCTGGTCACACATGAGTGTGGCCGTGACCTCCGTTTTGTCTGCACCTCCTGAGATCACAGGGAGATGAGCGGGTGGGAGTGGGAGTCAGGAGACCCCCAGGCTCAGAGACTGAGACGGGACTGGGAAGGAGAGGCTTGGGGGAAGGTAGGGGGGAACAGAGGGGGCTCTTGGGAAAGGAAAGTGGGAGAGTGGTGGGGGGGATGGGGAGAGAGCCAGAAGGAGACAGCTGGCTGTGGTCCGAAGTCCCTGGGTCCCTTTCAACAGCATTAATGTTCCAGGCTGGCGACAAGAGGGCTCCTCAATAATTAAACTGATAGAAATGAGAGGCTGGGCGAGAAACTGAAAAGCCATTTACAGAGGTAAAAAGATTGAACTTTGGGGAGGGAGGTCAGGAGCAGAGCCTCGAGCAGGAGAGGGTGAGGGAGAGGCCTCTCGGGGCTGGAGAAGCTGCCATGCCAGGGGTCTGTTTCAGAGGGTACCGCCGTGCCCAGCCCACTCCACCAAGGCCATTAGTGGGGCCTGCTGGGAACTCCCCCAGAGGCTGTGCTTACAGCTCTCTCCTTCCTCCACGAGGTAGATTTCTGGTGCACAGCTCAGAGAGGGTAATTTCCTGCTGGGAGAATGCTCATAGGGTTCCATCAAGGCCAGGGTATGAACAAAACTCACACCTGCCAGAGCCTGAAGGGGCAACTTGCGTCCAACAGCAGTGGACACTGAACCCTGATTGAATGACAGGCCAGGGCTGGGGGTCGCGTCCCAGACTGCCTCTGCAGAGCCACAGGGCTGGACGTGGGCCTCGAACCTAGGCTTTTGTTCGGGATCAGAAGCTCTGACTTTGGGGAGCCGTGGGTCTGACTGCTTGTATCCTTTACCCTTCTATTCCCACCCCCGCTTTCATCTTCATTTTGGCTCCATTCTCCTAGGACAGGGAATATTGATGGAGGTAAGGAATACATTTTGGAGGAGAGCCTAACCCAGAGGAAGTGGCTTGTGTGGTATGTTGTGGGGACAGCCCAGGTGCTGAAAACAGTCAGGTCTGGGTTTGAATCTCTGTGCCACCAGAGTTACCTCACCATGTCCACCACATCCAATCACCATATCCACCACATCCAATCACCATATCAGTCATTTACACCATAGTAGGAATGAGCCAATCCGATCTTTTCCTGAAAGCAATATTTCTGGGAGGAGAAAGAACATAGGAAGTGCCCTGGAAGAAAGCAGTTTTCGAATCCTTGAGCTCAGAAGGATCCAGAAATAATTGCATTGAGTTCCTCATTTTTGAAGTGGAGAAAAAAACAGCTGAGGCTTGAAGATGGGAATATGAGCTAGCATGGTGATTAAGAAACGACACTGGAGGGACTTCCCCAGTGGTCCAGTGGCTAAGACTCTGCACCCCTCACGTGGGAGTCCAGGTTTGATCCCTGGTTGTGGCACCAGATCCCAAGTGCTGCAACTAAGACCCAGCATAGCCAAATAAGTAAATAAATTAAAAAAAAAGAATTTGGACACTGGGGCCAGACAACTTTTGCCATCTTGGCAAATCGTTTAGCCTGTTTGTGCTTCAATTTCCTCCTCTGTAAAATGAGGGTGATAGTGGTCTCCTCAGCCAGGTGTAGGAGTTAAGGGTTAATGTCTGGAAAAGACTTGCCTGGTTGGTGCCTGGCACACAGTCAGCCCGCAGGAAATGTCACTGCACAGCTTGTACTTTAAGTCAGCATGAGGAACTCCGTCGATGTGGAAGAGGCTGGACTGGGTGGGCAGGGACAGACGGTGACCTTTGAGGCTGATCCTGGAGGGGCCCCACCATCTGCCAGGCCCCGAGCAGTGTGGAGCCTGAGTGGTCAGCATAACTCGCCGATAATGAGGGTTTTCTGCTGTTGCCACAGGGGGGCCTGAGCACTAGGGAAGGGCTGGAGTCCAGGGAGGGCAGGAAGGGGCCAGCAGGAGAGAGGGTAGAAGGGATGCCAGCCAGCAGGCGGGGGCAAGTGCCCCGCTTCCTAGGAGAGGCCGGGCCAGGATCACGGATGCAAGATGTTGGTCCTCTGTGTGCCATGCCAGCCTGGACTGCGAGGGCCTGTCCCTCCTGGGGATGGAAGTTCTGTGAAGGTTTGGGGTGCTTGGGCGTCCCAGGCGGTGCAGTGGTAAAGAATCCGCTCACTGACGCAGAAGACATGGGTTCAACCCCTGAGTTGAGAAGATCCCTTGGAGGAGGAAATGGCAACCCACTCCAGTATTCTTGCCTGGAAAATCCCATGGACCGAGGAGCCTGGTGGGCTCCAGTGCATGGGGTCGAGAGAGAGTCAGACACGACTGAGACACAATACGACAGTGTGTTAGAGAAAGCTGCCTGCCGGGTTTGGCTGACCCGGCCAGCCAAGGGGAGATGTGGCTTGGCTGAAACCAATGCTCTGTTGAGGACATGGCTTTTGTGTCTTCAAAATGTTGCGTTGCACAAGCAGGAGTAACTTTGGAGAGGGTCCGCCCCGTCTCCCGCGGCCTGCCTGTCTGCCGTGAAGACAGCTTCATCTTTCTAGGGCCCAGGCAGCAACCTTGATGGTGTTTTGACCTCCCTCTGTTTGCTGTCACACAGCCTGTGGGCTCTCCTTTTGAACGTGTCCTGGGGACTCCCCGCCACGGGTGCTCTCTCACCTGGGCCCTGCTGAAACTTCTCTCTCCTCTCCCTGCTTCCAAACAGGTCTTTCCACAGCCAAACCTTTGCTCAGTGGCCAGAATGATCTTCCTCAAGGTCAAATCCAACCAGCTCACCCC
The DNA here is from genome assembly GCF_014754425.2 of Oryx dammah. Lineage (NCBI taxonomy): Eukaryota > Metazoa > Chordata > Mammalia > Artiodactyla > Bovidae > Oryx > Oryx dammah. The sequence goes on from NW_024070195.1 coordinate 42,459,057, forward strand.
TTCACTTAAACTTTTCCTTGGCTTTGTGTTGCTCTTTGATTAAAATGCAAGCCTCCACACTGCTGGCCAGTCTGAGAGACCCTGTGATACCTGGTGCCCTGACCGCATCTTTCAGCCTCTCCTGGGTGCACTCTGCACCCGTCCCACTGCTTTATGTTGCTTGAAAACACTGGCTGTTTTCCCACTGCAGGGCCTTTGCACCTCTTTCCCCTCTACAGCGGGACATTGTAATGGCCTCCTCCTACTCTGATGCTGATCCTTCTTATTCAACCTAGTTTAAATGGACCGTCTGCAGAGGAACACCCTCCACCTCCCAGTTATTCTTTCTTATTTTCACATCTTCCCCTTCATGACCCTCACCACAGTTTGTAGTCACGTCTGTGTTTCTCTTGGCTTCTCCTCTGGCCTGCTGCCTGTTTCTGTATGACCCATGAGCTGAGAATGGTTTCCGTGTTTCAGATGGTTGGAAAAAAAATAAAAGCAACAAGTCATGACACAGGAAAATTATGTGAAATTCAAATTTCAGCATCCTTAAAGTTTTATGGACGCATAGCCGTGCCTGTTCATGTACACACTGTCTAGGACTGCTCTTGAGCTACGCCCTCGTTACTGAGTAGATGAGACAGACGCCATCAGCTGAGCCCTGCTGGCCTGTAAGCAGCACCTACAGGACCCCAGTGGAGGCTAGGCCCATGGGGGCCCTCGGGAAATCTTAGCTGAATGGACTCATGGAGAGCAGGGCACCCCCAGGTCTCCCCAGACTCTGCGATGACAGCAGGATGGCCCGGTCTGCAGAGCCTGCGTGAGCGTCTGACTGTGGGGGTGAGTGTGGCTGAGCTCGCCTTGCTGTGGGCTCCAGTAACTGCCCACCGTTGCCTCCCAGAGCCTAGCACTGTGGTGAGCCCTGGGCCACCTAGATGTGTTTGTTGTTGTTTAGGCACTAAGTCATGTTAGACTCGTTGCGACCCTATGGACTGTAGTGCACCAGGCTCCATGGGATTCTCCAAGCAAGAATACTGGAGTGGGTTGCCATTTCCTTCTCCAGGGGATCTTTCTGACCTAGGAACCACGTCCAGCCCTGTGGCTCTGCAGAGGCAGTCTGGGACCCGACCCCCAGCCCTGGCCTGTCATTCAATCGAACCCGGGTCTCCTGCACTGCAGGCAGATTCTTTAACCTGAGCAGCTGGGGACACTGCACAGGACACCTGGTTGGGTTTCATTGTTACTGTTCAGTCACTAGGTCGTGTCCAACTCTGTGACCCCATGGGCTGCAGCGCCAGGCCTCCCTGTCCTTCACCGTCTCCTGGAGCTTGCTCAAACTCATGTCCATTGAGTTGGTGATGCCATCCAACTATCCCATCCTCTGTCGTCCCCTTCTCCTCCTGCCTTCAGTCTTTTCCAGCATCAGGGGCTTTTCCACCCTCCAAATACCTCCAGCTCCTCTATGGAATCCCTTTCGCTTAAGGTTTTGTTCCCTGTTAAAACGTATCTCCATGTCCTGCTGTTGGCTGTTATTAGAGATTTGTCCCAAGAAATCTCGCTTCGCAAATGTGTGAGGAGTGAATGAGGGGTTCTCCTGAAGAGGTTGTTGGGGTACAGTAATCCCAGCATTCACACAGCACACTTCCTGCATCAGGGTCTGCCCCAGTCCTCACAGCACCTACCCAGGGTAGGCGTGTGGTGTTTATCCTCGTTTTACAGATGCAGGACAGAGGCACAGAGAAGCTAAGCAGCTTCCCCGAGGTCTCCGGCTAGTCAGTCGGGTGCCTGGGGAGGAGCCCCGGCGGCTGCATCTTTCTACTGCTTGTTACCACTTTTACCTTTCTACTACTCTGCTCTCCTTCCTCTTGGCCATCAGGTAGGCTTGGTGAGACCTGGCCCCATGCTCACTGTGCAGCCCTTGCTGAGCCTCAGTTTATGCATCTGTAAAGAAGTGTGCAGGTCCTCATCTGGCAGCAGGGATAATGTAGGCAAAGCCTTTAGCAGGTGCTTAGGCCATGTTGGTGTTACCAGAGCAGGTTGGATGACACTGAGGGGTGAAGGGGGAGGAGGCGTGGGAAGTGACCTGCGGGTCACTTGCTGAGGGTGACGTCAGGGGCTGTTCCCCTGGGGGGAGGACCAGCTCTCCCTCTGCTGTTACAGACTCTCCTTCCCCCAAATCTGAAGTGTCCCTTTGTGGTGGGAGTCTGGGGAGGGGGCCTCAAGGGCCAGGGTCAGACCCAGGCCTGAACCGAGCGGGGAGCTGGGTGAGGGGAGGGAACACAGCCCCGGTGGGGAGGGCGGGGAGGCGGCGCTGGCGCTGGGCTGCCCGTTCTCTCTGCGCCCCCACTCCCTGCGGGTGGGGTGCTGCCATATAGGGTGCATTGCCCCGGTAGCTCTCGAACCTGGCGGCTCATCATAGTTACCTGGGAGCGCTGGACTCCTGGGCCTCCGGCTGCTGAGGGGCCCCGGGGCCCGGTCTGCATCTGCAAACCTGTAGGGAGGCTTGGCAGGCCGCTGGACAGACCTCTGAGCCCTCCCTCCGTGTCTGGTGTTCCTGTGCCGTCTGGCTTCTCCAGGGGGTGCTCCTGCTCACCCTGCAGCCCTCTAGAGCCCACTCCCTCCCCGGTGCACCCTCAGGTTGCAAGACCTGTCTGAATATGGGAAGTTTGGGGGTAGAAGCAGCGCTGGACTGCTGGACTGGGGGTAGTCCTGACCGCTGGACTGGCAAACAGGCTCATTATGAGGGATAGAAAGGAGCGAGTGGAGGCTTTTCAGGGCATCTGGGTCGACCTGCTGGAGATGTGCTGGAAGGAGGTGAGTGACGCTGTAGAGGGGCTGAACCTGGGGAAACTCAAGCTCGCCTGCTGGTTTCTGGCTCCCTGTCCCTGATCTAGACCTTGGTTGGCCCATGTGGCAGAATCCGTTCACTGCAGACTTCCCTGGGGGTCCAGTGTCTAAGACTCCTTGCTCCCAACGCAGGGGCCCGGGTTTGATCCCTGGGCAGGGAACTAGATCCCATATGCCACAACTAAAGATTCCTCATGCCACAGCTGAAAAAAAAAAAGATCCTGCCTGCTACAACGAAGAGTGAAGATCCTGAGTGCTGCAGCTAGGACCTGGCGTGGCTAAATAAATAAATAATACATATTTAAAAAAGAATCCATTCACTCACTCATTCGCTCACTGATGCACTCGCTGAATCTGTACTGAGCGTCTCCTCCGGGCCTTGCTCCGCTGGCACGGTGGTCTCCATCTGGCTGCACGTTGGCATCAGCTGGGGAGTGTAAAATACCTGGGTATCCAAGCCTCATCGCAGCAATTCAGGTTTAAATGCTATGAGATGGGACCTGGGCTCCCCAGCTGATACTCACGTGCAGCCCAGGTGGAGAACTGCCACGCTTAGCAACTTTATCCATCAGGAAACAAAGCAGATGGGGGCCTGGCCCTTGAGGGTTTCCGTGTTTGAAGGGAAGGCAGGCAGTGAACAGGTAAAACGCGTAGATATGTAATTATCGGAGGGGAGCAGTTCCCTGCAGGACAAAGCCAGGAAGTGGCTGGAGAGCCGTGGCGGGTGGAGTGCCCATTGAGAGAGGATGGCTGGAGGTGAACTTTTTTTTTCTTTAAACTTTTTATTTTGTATTGGGGTATAGCTGATTAACAATGTTGTGATAGTTTCAGATGAACAGCAAAGGGATTCAGCCATTTTCCCCAAACCCTCCCTCCCATCCAAGCTGCCACATATCATTAAGCATAGTTCCATGTGCAATACAGTAGGCCCTTGTTGGTTATCCATTTTAAATATAGCAGTGTGGACATGAGGAGGTGGACTTTTTGAAGAGGGGACATTTGTGCATAAACTTGAGTGAAGAGGGTTGTCCTATGGCTATCTGGAGAGAGAGTGGTACAGGGAACAGCAAGTGCAAAGGCCCTGGGGCAAGACTGCTTTGTTGACCCAGGAGCTCAAGCAGGAGGACCCGGTGAGCTGGGGGGCAGGGAGGGGAGGACCAAGGGGGCTCTAAAACCCATGTCCTGTCCCTTCTGTCTACGAAGGGTATTGTGGGAGGTGGGGCACCAGGACTTTGGTGGCCTTGGCGAGTCACTGGTTCTCTCAGGAGTTCAGTTCCCTCACCTGTAAGACAGGAAGGTGCTTCCTGACCAGTCCCTGTGAAGCCTCAGAGGCGATGGGGAGGAGAGGTAAGGACAGAGCCCTCCCTGTGGGGAGGCTCTCCCTTGCTGCCATTCACTGCCAAGCTCCTGGTACCTCTTCCAACTCCTCCCCCTGTGTTTCCCCGCTCTCCTCACCCACCCCTTGCTAGCCTGAGGACGAACAGAGCTGGAGGCTAGAGGGAGGCAGGTGGGGACCCTCGGGAAGTAGCAGTCAGTGGTTAAAGCCTGTGCCCTGGGCCAGATGGCCTGGTTCATACTCCTGCCCTGCCATTCATTATGTGAGAGGCACCTCTTTGTGCCTCAGTTTCCTCGTCTATAAGGTGGAGCCCCTTGTTGCCCCCACCTCATAGGGCCTTGTGAGGTTTACACGAGGAGTACACAGAAAGTGCTCAGGGTGGTACCTGGCATGGAGACTCTGGGTACTAGCTGAGTCCCTGGTCATGAGGGTCAGCCCACAGCAATGGCCTTAGAGGCAGCCACACAGTGGGCCCCTCAGATCCTGGCCCCCAGATCACTCAGCCTCTGGCAGAGTCACTACCTTTCAGGGTGCAGATGTTGAGTGATAAGAACGGGCAGCTGAAAGCATGGTGGGCGCACAGTAGGGCCAATAGTTTTGTTCTCTTCTGCTGTCAGCATCCAAGGGGCCTTTGGGGGATGTGTGGTCTGAGCCACGGCAGGGTCAGGGCTCTGTGGGGTGGAGGGGCAGGTCACTGGCTTTTGTCTGAGAAATGACTGGTGAGTGCACCCAGTTCTCCCTGTGAGACGGCCCTGGGGTCCTCCCGACTCTCACACTGTTAGGTGAGGGGGAGGGCTGAGGGTCTCCTTACCAGAAGCCTTTCACAGCTCAGGGGCCTGCGTCCTGGGCCTGGCTCTGCTGCTGACTCACTGTGTGACCTTAGGTGGTTGGCTGCCCTCTCTGTGAGCCAAGGGCGTGTGATTAAGTGGGCTCCGACCCTGGTCCTTTACCTGGAGCCTTCCCTGCAGGAGCACTCAGCTCACTCCCCAGGGTCCAGGCTGCCACCCTGGGCCTTCCTGGATCATGGGCCAGGCTTTCCAAAGCCCACTTCCATGACTAAGCCTTGACCAGGCCCTCCTTCTCGAATGCCCTTCTTGAGGTCTGATGGGCAAAGTCGGACTCCTCCAAGTCCTGACTCAGCATCCAAAGGCTTTCCTGGCCCCCTGGGGTACACTGGGGGTCTCCCTGAAGTTCACTAGCATGGCAAGGGCAGGATTAAGGTGGTTCTCTCCTGGTCATCCCCTCATCCCCAGTGCCTGGCCTGAAGACAGACAGACAAGACAGACAGACAAATCAGGGAGCCTGCCAGCCTTGGGACCAGGTGTTGGGGAACTGACCCTGCCCGGGGCAGGGGCGGGGCTCTCGGGGCTGGGGGGTTGAATCCACCACACAGCCCCCTGCCCATCCTGGAATGAGCTGTGTGCTTTTCAGTTCCCCCCCAATTTATTAAACTAGCATTTTTATGACTGAGAAAATGAAAAGAAGGCACATTCTACTGTATTTTCCCATTGGCCTTTACGCTTGCCCCTGGCTCGGGGCCCTGGGCTGGGTGGGATGAGGAGACGTAGGCCAGCCTTCGGTTGCTGGGGGAGGGAGCAGGGGCGCCTTGCTCCCAGCCCTCTTGCTGTCCCTGTGTGCGGCTCTCTGCCCCACTGTGTCTGTTCTGTTTTCGTCCATGTCCTCCTCCTCTCCCTCCGGGTCCCTTCCGGACTCTCTCTGGCTCTCTCACCAGGTGACCTGGGGCAGCCTCCTTCCGGACATGTGGTTCAGGCAGGAGCGGGAAGCGGCTGCCAAGCCCACCTGCTCCTGGCCATGCGCCTCCCAGCCTTGCGCCCACCCTGGACACCCACCCACCTCATGCCCAACCCACGCAGGCTCCCCTCCCCTGACGTGGGGCGCCCCCGACAGAGCTCCAGAAAGTTCCTTGGAAGTAGGCCTGGCCACGGTCAGGGCTCCACTTTGCCGGCCTGCGGGTGACTAGGGCCGCCTCTGCGTCCTTCCCAGGGGAGACCAGGCCAGGCATACGCGTGTGGGCCTGCTTCTGAAGGGGAATATCCCGGTTTGGCCACAGACCGCTCAGTGACCTTTGGCAGAGCTCATAACCTCTCCGAGCCTAGTTTCCGGTCTCTGCGATGAGTTGGAAGGCTGTAGAGCGGCCAGCAGGAGAAGGCAATGGCAACCCACTCCAGTACTCTTGCCTGGAAAATCCCATGGACGGAGGAGCCTGGTGGGCTGCAGTCAGAGTCGGACACGTCTGAGCGACTTCACTTTCACTTTTCACTTTCCTGCATTGGAGAAGGAAATGACAACCCACTCCAGTGTTCTTGCCTGGAGAATCCCAGGGACGGCGGAGCCTGGTGGGCTGCCGTCTATGGGGTCGCACAGAGTCGGACACGACTGAAGCGACTTAGCAGCAGCAGCAGCAGCAGCAGAGCGGCCAGCACCGGGCCTTGTACCCAGAGGTGCTGGAGGGACCGTAGCCATGGTGGGGGCTGCCCTGTGCACATGCGTGAAGTGAGGCTGGTGGCTCTCCCTGCCCCTCCCCCTCCTTCCCTCCCCGCTTCCCCTCCTCTCCCCTCCCACCTCCCTCCTCCCCCCTCCCACCTCCCTCCTCCCTGGGCCTCGCCTTCTCCCTGCAGTGTCAAGAAGGGCCCCAGGGTGCTCTGCTCAGCGGCCGTCCCAGCGCCGGGGCAGTGATGGGTCTGTAGGGCCATCACAGCTGAGCTGTCTGGAGGGCCGGAGCCCTGTGAGCCCCACCCCCGCCCGGGGCACGGCGGGGAGGGCCCCGACAGTCCTCCATGCCTCCTGTCAGGGCTGCGCAGTCAAGAGAGGCGACCTCGTCCTCTGTCCCCCTGGCCTGTGCCAGGACTGCTGGGCGGTAGGGGTGCCTGCGGTCCCCCCCCAACTCCAGGGCTGAGCAGCGTCCCCCCACCAGGGTCAGGTCCTGGAAGCTGCCAGAGTATCTAGGGTGGCCCCCCTCAGAGGGGCAGGAAGATGGCAATGCTCAACCCTTAGGAGTGAATTCAAGGTGAGAGATTTGAGGTTTGGGCCCTGAGGGATGTGGCTTTCGGGGTTAGCTCAGTTCAGAGAGGAGACCAGCGGAAAGTGGGGTGCAGGGAAGTGGGGTGCCCCCAGCTCGCACAAAGAGCCCCGTTTATTTCATTAAAGATGAATGGCGCCCTTCACATGGGTCTGACAGGAAGGGATTTCCCTCTCTCACCAGGCATCATATATTTTAATAATGTACTCTTTCAAGCATACGGGAAATTATAGAGAATAAGATAATGAACTGCCCCTGGCTTGGTCAAATATTGATATTTTACTCTAATTGTGTCAAAACTTTTCCTTTTAAGAAAGAAAACATTGCAAATATAATCAGAGGTCCCCGCTTACGCCTCCTCCCACTCCTCTTCTTTCTCTTCAGAGATAGCCCCAGCCTTCTCCCAGATGAGTTGCTTTTAATTCCTTTAGTTCCTGTGCACTTGAAAAAATATATATATACATGTATGTGTGCTTAGTCACTCAGCCGTGTCTGACTCTTTGCGACCTGTGGACTGTAGCCCACCAGGCTCCTTTGTCCATGGGGATTCTGCAGGGAAGAACACTGGAGTGGGTAGCCTTTCCCTTCTCCAGGGGATATTCCCAACCCAGGGACTGAACCCAGGTCTTCCACATTGTGGGCGGTTTCCTTACCATCTGAGCCACCAGGGCAGCCTAAGAATGCTGGAGTGGGTAGCCTAACCCTTCTCCAGCGGATCTTCCCACCCCAGGAATTGACCGTGGTCTCCTGCATTGCAGGCAGATTCTTGCCCAGTTGAGCTACCAGGGAAGCCCATATATATGTATGTATCTCTCCATAAATGGTGCTTGGCTCTGTTTTGCATGCGATAGGATGATGGATACAGGATCATACTGTGTGTGTTCTAGGGGCGAGTAATGTCACACTGTTCCTCAGTTTGCCTGTTTTTAAACATGTTTATTTATTTGGCCGTGTCGGGTCTCAGTTGAGTCACGCAGGGTCTTTTGTTGAGACACATGGACTCTCTAGTTGCGGTTCAAGGGCTCTAGGGCACGCAGGCTCAGTTGCCCCGTGACATGTAGGATCTTAGTTCTCTGACCAGGGATCGAACCTGCGTCCCCTGGGTCGGAAGACAGATTCTTAACCACTGGACCACCAGGGAGGTCCCTCTGAGGTCTGCTTTGTTCTCCTTTGCCACGTAGCTCTCTGCTCTGACAGTGCCCACTGTCTGTTCCGTGTGGCCACCTAGGCAAGTTCCCTGATGGCCTCTCTGTGTGACTCTTTTTGCCAGTGTCTCCTTGTGCTCTCGGAGAGTTTCTCGTGGGTCTTACCCAGGAGCGGAATTACAGACTCATGGGCAATATGCCTCTTTTACTCTTCCCACGGCTGCCACATTGCTCCCCACATTCTGTGCCAGGACACTGGTTTCCAAACCTGCCTCACCACTGGGATCCCCAGGGCCTTACTAACACAGGTGTTGCCGGGGTGCCTGGGCCTGAGCTGGCCCTGTAAGGAGACACTCAGGGTGTGGAGTCTTATTTTATCAGTCCTTGGGGGCTTCCTGGACCTGCACCTAGAGCTGCCCCTCCTGGGTCTGCCGTGTTCTCACTGTGTGCCTTTGGGCCAGGTGCTGGGTCTCTCTGAGCTGGGGTGCCCTCATGTGTAAAATGGGGATGGCAGTGATGGTGAGGAGCCAGTCAGGCTGGCCCTTTCTCCCTAGGGTGTAGGTGTGGTGTGTCCAGGCTGGCCGCAGCCCGGCTGGGCTCTGGCTTCATCCAGAGGAGAAGTGTCCCCTCTGACGCCCCCTGTGAAGTCATGCTTGGATTCCTTGTTTTGCCCAACAAACAGCAGACTGTGCCATGCTCTAGAAACAGGAAGTCTGGGCAGAGAACCCAGAGCTTGGGCATTAAATGGGCAGTGATTCAATGACAGACACGAGTGCTCTAATGGGAGCGGGCTAGGTGCCCTGAAGGTGGGTGAGAGGGGCCCCTTGACCTGCCTCGGGGGAGGGATCAGGGAAGGCTTCCTGTAGGAGGACGACTAGCTGAGGCGCACCAGCCAGGAGACAATTAACTAGGTGGGGGGCATGCTGGTGGGCAGGGGAGGGCATTCCAGGCAGAGGGATCTGTGTCCAGAGACCCGGTGGTGAGAGTGAGAGATGGGCGGGGGAGCCCGGCGTGCCTGGGGGGTGGCTGTGCTGCCCACCTGGGTGCGGGGCTGGGGCAGACCAGGCACCTGCCTTCCCTGCACGGGCTGCCCTTGACTGCGGGGGGGGGGGGGGGGGGGGTCGCAGCTGGAAGGGGTTTATGGGAAGCCTGAAGTGTGAGGAAATGTTAAGTGCCTTCTGAGTACTTTGATTATTTTAAATTGCTTAAGTGGTTTCTAAGATGGTCCTAAGTACCCTGGTGACACAGACCCAAAATCAATTAGGAGAGCACACCACACTCACAGGGGGAGAGAGCCCCTCCCCCGCCTCCCCTCCCCCCTCCCCCGGGCCTGGACCCAGACCCCCTCCTCTCTCCTCCCAGCACCAGACCGCAGGTCCCCCGCCCCTGTGCTGGGCTCCCCTGACTTTGAGTCCTGGCCTCTTTCCCCAGCATCTCAGGTGGGGTGAAAGGGGTGGATGGGGGGAGAGGGGGTTGCGGGGTGGTCCTGAGAGGGTCTCCTGTAATGATGCTTCTCTCTCCTGAATGAGCCTCTGTCTGGCTGCAGAGTACCTGGAGCACCCTCAGGGTGGCCTCCTGGTCAGCTAGGGCATCACTGTGTGAGCGTGTCCAGTCTCCCCTGGGGGCCCAAGCTGGACCCCAGCCCCAGCCTCACCTGGGGCCCCACCCCTCCCTGTGTGCCTTCCAGAGAGCTCTCAGCCTGAGCGTGGCTGCTGTGTCGGCCTGTTCCGGGCACCGTTCACCAGCGTGCGGGGGGTGTGTGCACACACGTGTTCCCCACCTCCATTTTCACGCACTCGCAGCCCCCACTGGGTGAGCTCATGGCGTGTGGCTCCCAGGACTGCCTGCCTGCTTCCCGTCTCCTCAGGCCAGACCCTTGCTAGTTTCTGATCTTGTACTTTCATAAAACAGCCTTGACGGGGGACTTCATGATCAGCTGCTTCACACATCTCTGTAGGGGTATTCCTACTAACGAGTGCTGGGCCAGAGGGCAAGTGTGTGTGTAACTTCTTGTACTCTTGTCAGCAAGGGGTGAGGGCTGGACTCAGCGGTGCCCGGTGGCCAGGAGCGTGGCCCCAGAGGCGGCCCTGTGCCTGGTTCTGACTTGGCGTCCACGCAGCCTCAGGTAGCAGGTTGTGGGAGGCAGGGCCGAGCTGGGCCCTGGCCCCCAGCTCAGGAGCTGCCCAGAGGAGCCAGTGGGCTTCTGTCATGTGGGCTTGTGTGGCTGGGGGTGGGGGGCGTGAGGTTTCTGAGCCTCCTCCTCGGCCATGTCTGTGCACGTCCAGTGGACCCTCTTTACCAGGAGATGTGGTGGGGAAGGCTGGGGTGCTGGGTGGTGGGAAGCAGGAGGTGGGAGGGCCCTGCTTAATTGGAGCGGTTGTCCTGGGAGTGACAGGTGCGCAGGTGCTCTCCGGGGGGGCGGGTGGAAAGGTGGATGTGGCAGGTGGAGCGTAGGAGGCAGAACCAGGTGTCCATGGGATACTGTGGGCGCAGGACTCAGGGGTGAGGAGAGGTGCCCAGCTGGACTGCAGGCCTGAGGCTGGGGGACTGTGGCTTTGCTTGATTCCTGCTCAGGATGAAAACCCCCAAAGCCCAGGAAATTCAGCTCTGGGGTTGCAGTCCAGTGTGGTGGCTGAGGGAGGGGGTGGGCAGGGGGCCAGGCCGGCAGGGAGGGGAGAGGACCTCCCTGGCACCGTTTGCTGTGGACACGAGGGCTGCATGGGGGAGGAGGCAGGAGCCCTGGCCTCCAGGGTGGCATTGCTTTGGCAGCCTGCCTTGTCCACCTTGACTGCAGCGCCTGCCACTGCCAGTCTACTTCTCCTGGGTCCCTCCCCAATGCCCCCACCACGTACAGCCTGCTAGCCTCTGCTTCGGACGTTCCCTCAGCCCCTGAAGAATGCGCTGTCCATCTTTTCTTTACATTAAAAAAAAATCAGGTATAACTTATACACAGGAAAGTACAAACTTCAAGACACTACTTGATGAGCTTCTATAAATGTATTAATGCATACCTGTATGGCATCAAGATACAGAAAGATTCAGAGCATTTTCAGTTCTCTAGAACATTCCTCTGAGCCCCTCCCAGTCCATATCCCGCTCTCCCCAAGGCTAATCGATAGCCTGATTTCTAACAGCACGGATTGGTTTTGCTTGGTTTTGGGCTTCACGGAACCGGAATCATACAATCAGTCTTTTGCTTGTGGCTTCTTCTTTCACTCACATTATCTGTGAGATTCCCCCACATAGCTGGACGTTTTGGTGATTTTCTCTTCTTCATTACTCCGTACTATTCCACTGTGTTGGAACTATTGCAAACAATAGTTCACTGTATAATGGTATAGCATTCATTTACCCATTCTGCTCCTGCTGGGTGTCTGGGCTGAAGCCAGTGTTTGGCTATTAGGAATAAAACTCTCCTGAACATTTGTGTATATGTCTTTTAGTGGACGTAAGTGTTCCTTTATATTATATTTATAAATGTTGGTATATATGATTGCTGACTCTTTGGCTGCATGAATGATTAGATTTAGGAGGAACTGCCAAACATTTCCCCAAAGAAATGATACCTTCTGGCTACATTTTATTTTGCTTTGGAAATTCCACCTTTACTTCGAAGGCCCGTCTCAAATGCCAGCTGTCCTGACATCCTGATGGATAACAGCACTGGTCACTTGGGTGTCAGCACTAAAGATGCAGTTGTGTCCCTCTTCTCCTCTGTTCTGTCTGTAGGGCCTGGAGCCTCATGAGTCCTTCATTTGGCTCCGTGTCTGGAGTTTCATATAGGTTATCTGATGTAAGTCACTGGCTGGGAAGTTGGTAGTCCTGGCCCTATTCTACAGGCGAGGAAACTGAGGCTTGTCTGGAAAGCAGGGGGAACCCACAGCACTGTCTCTCCCCGAAGCCTCTGCTCATTCCACAGCTCTTGGCGGCATGTGTTTGGAATTTCTTGCTCTTTTTCAGCTCGCCCACTTTGATTTCACTCGGCCTCATATTCTAGTCCGGGGGTTGTTGAATTAAATCTCGTGGGTGACCTAGTTAGCTTGTGACCCAGCCAGCTCCTGAAAGATCTGTCAGCTTTTCCTCCATCCTGAGTCTGTACCCTAGAATCAGGGCTTTCCAGGTTGGGATGGGGTGGGAAGGCCGAAGAAACCCACCCGTATGAAATTAAAGCCCTTTTCTGGCATGGCCAAGGTTTGTACCTTGTCAAAATCCCTTTCCATTGGGTGTGACAATCCCAGAGACCACAGGCTAGCCACCGTCACTTGCATTTTCCAAGTGAAAACACTGGAGCCCAGGCAGGTGATGTGGCCTGCCTAGAGTTGTCACGGAGCCTGGGGTGAGGGCCTTGGCCTTGAACTCCGGCCTTCCAGGCATGTGCTGTAGTGTTGTAGGGGTGGTCTGAGAGCTGATGGAGAATGGGAGTTAGGCTGAGAATCCAGCAAGGGTTGTCGCAGGGCCGCTTTGGGGAGCTGGAAAGGCTCTTTCAGGTCATTGATTTACTAAGTGCTCTCTTAGAGCCCCAAAAGCTCTGCTGGGTGTTTCAGGGGCAGATCCCCAGAGCAGCCTGGAGGCTCCTGTCCGTGGTCCTGAAATTGTACTTGGCTGTTGGGGAGCACGGGAGGGCAGTCAAGCTGGCCTTGCGGTCGCTGTGGTGTCCCAGGAGGTGTTATCCTGCCAGTTTTGGTGGGAGCTGGGCATGTGGCTGGGCAGACGGTGCGGGCGCCTTGATATTTTAATTGAAGCCTGGAGACACAGTTGCTCTCTCTGCTGTGCTAACAATGTACAGAATAAATAATTCAGCGGTGGCTGTGTTGGGCCTGCTGTTCCCACCCATGGGGGTGGCCACACATGTGCCCAACGTGCAAGCTGCCGGGTGAGCCAGGAGCTGCTATTATGGGCTGGTGGCTGGGCCAGAGGTGGCATGTTGCCATTCTAACAGGGCCCTCGTCACCTCTCAACCCCTGAGAATCGGTTTCCTCCCAGGCAACTCCTGAGGAGAGGTGAGTGGATCTCGGGGCTAGCCTCTCCCACATGCTGCAGTTAAGTGGCACTTAAAGGTCCGTTTGTCCTCAGAGCAGCCTGAAATGGCAGCAACCTGGAGGAAAAGCCCCTCTTAATGGGTATTCTCCCTGGGCTGTGTTTGAACGGGTTCCATTGGATTCAGCAAATATTTATGGAGCTCTAAGTTTATGCAAGATACCGGAGCAGGTGGTGGGGATGGGAGAGGGTGCCAGTGAATAAATCTGGGTCCTTCCTTCCTGGATGGGGCGGTAGGACATGCATCTGATTTGTCACAGCTCAAGTTGGAGGTGTGGGAGGGCTGTGGTGGAGGCGCAGGTGAGGGTGTGAGGGGGCTCAGAGGAGGGAGAGGTCAGTTCTGACAGGGCATGCATAGGTGGCTGCCTTGAGGAGGTGTTCTGCAGGCAGAGAGGGAGCCATGACGGTGCTCCAGTGGAAAGGACAGGTATGATTGGAACTCCAGGTGTGTCTGGTATGGAGGCAGCAGGGCTTGTGACCTGGAAGAGGGTCACTGGAGAGAGAGTTGGGAAGGATTAGGAGCCAAGGCCAAGAGTGTGGATTTGATCCAGTAGGATGGTGCCTTGGTCCGGTTTGGGGTTAAAATATTCCTCTGTGTGTGGAGAGGAGGGTTGGTTGCAAGTTAAGACCTGCGGTGGAGAGAGTGGTTAGGAGACCAGTGGAACATTTCAGATTGGAGGTTATGGCGGCCTTAAATGTAATGTTATCGTTCACTCATTCCTTCCTTCATTTGCCAATCAGTGAGCCATATGTTGGCTAAGTTAGGAATAGAGCAGGGAGCCATCACATGCCACCCTTGCCCACACGGAGCTGACCTTCTAGCAGGGGAGAAAGACAGTAAACACACCATAACTCACGTGGCGACAGGCGCCGTGGAGGAAAACTGCAGAGCGCCAGAGGTTTCGAGAGTGATGGAGGAGGCGAAGGGCTAGTCTACGGTGGTCGGGGAAGGGGCCTGTGAATATAGACCGAGGCAAGTGAGGAAAGGAGCCAGGTGCCTGGCTGGTGTGGGGGTGAAGGGCACGGCCGGGGTCAGGGCCCCAAAGCTGGAGCAGCCCTGGTCCATCTGAGGAATGAGGAGACTGCTCGGAGAGGAGGAGAGTGCTGCTGAGCTGGGTCCGCAGAAGGTCTGGGTCCCGGGACAGAGAGTGACTGTCCACTCCAGGGGCATGAGCGGCCTTTGGATGGTCTTAAGCAGAAAGTGACGAGATCAGATTTATGGTCTCAGAGGCTGCCATGTGTGGACTGAACGTGTCGCTGTGTCCAAGGCAGGCACAGAGGAGTCTGTGTGCAACGGCCCTCCCTCCCTTGCTCCCCTCCTGCCAGGGACAATCAGCCCCCGAGCCCCCTCCCCAGAAGGCCCCTGAGGGGGCTGCCCGGAGGCCTGGCAATTCTGCAGAGCCCTGTTCTTCCTGCCCCCTGCCTGACACCCTTGGTCCCCAAACCTGAGCCTCCACAGCTGGGACCCCCAGCCTGCCTGGATGGGCCTGGTCCAGGGCCCTCTCTGAGCCCCGGGCACCATGCGTTGAGCATCATGGCAAATGTCTCCCTCACGGAGCTGGTGTGAGGTTTAAGTGGGAGAATGTCTGTGGAAGCTGTAGAAGGAAGGCCGTGATTATTACAGATTTCAGAGCTGGGGGGCAGAGCAAATGAGAATGGTCCAGGGGGTGCCCAAGAGTAGTTATTTAGGAACCTGTGACTCCAGGCCTGGCTGCAACATACGTGGGTTCAAAGCCTGCAGGGAAGCGGATGCTGGACAGACTGCTGAGGAGGTGGACGGAGCGGGGCGCACTCTGGTCCTGAGGGTGAGGCAGCGACACCTGATGCCTGTGCCCTAAGCTGGGGACTGAGTCCTGTCCTTACAGGAGGTACCGTCTCAGTTTCCCCTGTACCCTGAGTGCCCTCCAGCCCCTTCCCACCAAGAGGTGGGAGTCAGGAGGGTGTTTCCTCCTGTAGCCTGCTGTGGGCATCAGGAAGGGCGGAGTGGTCCCTGCAGTAGTCAGGCCTGAGCTGACTGGTGACTGGGGGCTCCGCAGTTTCTCTGTGGGGTGGAAGATGGGGAGCATGAGCAATGCCCCCCTCCTCCCAAATGAAGACACTCCGATGCACACAGCAGGCTCCGTCCCTCCCTGGGACGGTGGTTGAGTTAACTGTCGCTTGTAGTTTTGGCCCCTGGAAGAGGGCATGGCAACCCACTCCAGTATCTTTGCCTGGAGAATCCCCATGGACAGAGGAGCCTGGCGGGCTACAGTCCATGGGGTTGCAAAGAGTTGGACACGACTGAGCGACTGAGTACCCAGCATGTGTTTTGGGTAGAGAGCTGGCAGTGAGGCCCAGACGAGGGCGCATTCATCGTGGGGCTGCTTCTGGGGAAAGCCGTCCGATTGCCGTGGGGAGCTGTGGGCCTGCTGAGGTCCTCCAGGCACCGCTGATAGAGCTGTGAGCAGGGAGACACTGCCTCCCTGGGGCAGGGGCGCGGGGGACTAAAAGAAAGGGCCCATTTAATTTAATTCTGTGTTTTATTGCTTGTTGGATAAATAACCTCATTAAGATGGAAGGTAGGGGATGGACCGGGAAGTTTGATTAATTTCGAGCTGGTTTCTCATTTGTTAATTTTCTCCCAGTTCAGCAGGATTATTAAAACAAATTATAGAACTGCTCTCTCCTCCCTGGGCTGGAGGGGAGCTTGGTTCACAGTGGGGACCCTGCCCCCCTTTTCTACTACAGTTATTTAGGTACAATTTGGGATGAGGGACAAGGCCTTCTCCATCTCAAGGTCTCTGGGCAAGGCCCTCGTTTCCTGTTGGGGGTCTTCACATCCCTCAGCCTCACGGAAGAGCTGGATACGGAGGGAATGGCAGGGGGTGCTGGTTAGCCAGGGCACCCCCCCTCCAGCAGGGCCTCCTGGGGTGAGGGGCAGACTTGCCAAGTCCAGCCGCCACCCCCACCCACGGTATTCAGGGTAGGAGGGCAGATGGGAGAGCATGGCGGTTAGACATACAGCCTCTGGGCGCCCCCTGCGGTGCCCAGTCCCTTGGTCCCCCTCCACCCCCACTGACCCTGTCAAGGACCATTAGCCCTCGCCCACCTTGAGCTCTGGCCCTGCCAGACTGGATCTCCCGTTGGCTGGATCGGCCCGCAGAAAAACTACCCCTTGCTGGGTGGTGATGGGTGACAGTGGTCAGCTCTTTCCTGCTCACTGTGGGCAGTTGTGAGTTCCAGCTGCCTGATGGGCGGCTGGGCAGGTGGTGAAGTATCAGGGGATGTTATGCACATTCTTTTGTGCTCCCCCAACTGTGCAGTGAATGCTGCCCCTGCCAGTACTGATTATACTGGAGTGTGCATGTGTGTGCGTGCACCTCTCCGGGACACCCTTGGCGCGTGCACGTGAGCAGGCCCTTCAGTCTGGGTGGACTGACGGAGCCTTCCCCAGCCCAGACAGGCCAGCAGGCGTGCTCGTGTCTGTGTGTGGTCCCTCCTTCCCGGCTCTGCTCCCATCGGCTGATACTCTGCAGCGTGAGGCTGAATTATTTGGAGTGTTCACCTTGCCCCCGCCGCCCTGGGGGTGACCGTGGGGAGATCTGTCTCCACCTACCTTCTTGTGGCCTGGGGACCACAAGAGTCCCCTGGAGAGCGGCTGCTCCCAGTTGTCTCCTGACCCTCCACTCCCTGAGTGCGCCCTGGAGGACCAGCCAGCAGTCTCCTCTCCAGGCCTGAGCTGGAGGAAGGCGTGGGTGCAGGAGAGCTGCCAGGCAGGGCAGTTAGCCCTCCACCCGGGGCCAGGGCAGGGGGCCAGCCTGGCCTCTGACTCCTGAGCTGAGGAGCGGGTGAGATGCCTCTGTCCCTGTGACTCACAGGTGGTTGGGCTGCCAGTCCTGTGAGGCGCAGCTCACTTCAGAGCCTCCTCCAAGAGAGAGGAGTTATATTAAGATAGTGAGAAGGGCCGAGGGTCAGGGGACACGAGGGGGTGGGGCTGCTTCAGGTGAGCTGTTCTGTGACAGCCTGTCTGAGAAGGTGATGTTTGATCAGAGATGTGAATGAGTGAAGGGGTGCGCCCTGTGTGTGAGGGGGGTGGGAGCCAGCAGGACAGCAGACACGGCAGGTGCAAAGGCCCTGAGGCCAGGCCATGCTGGGGCTCAGGGAATGTTCGGGGAGGTCCCTGTGGCCGGAGGGAAGCGAGTCGGGGGAGGGGGTTGGTAAGAGCTGACATCCGCAAGGCCGCAGGGGCGGGGGAGGAGCGTGGGAGAAGGCCGCAGGTGTGGGGGAGGGGCGGGGGAGGAGCGTGGGGGACTCTGTGAATTAGGTGCCTGTGGCCCCTGGCCCCTAGGAAAGGCCAGGATGCACTGGAGGCAAGATCCCTTGTCGGGCTCTGCTCCCAGCAGAACCTGCTGGGGCCTGGCTTCCTGGGCAGTACTTTGGGGACTTCCCTGGTGGCCCAGTGGCTAACACTCCACACCCCCAATGCGGGGGCCAGGGTTCGATCCTTGGTCAGGGAACTAGATCCTGTGTGTGGTAGCTGCTCAATCTTGTCCGACTCTTTGTGGCACCATGAACTGTAGCCCCACAGGCTCCTCGGTCCATGGAATTCTCCAGGTAAGAATTTTTGAGTGGTTGCCATTTCTTGCTCCAGGGGATCTTCCCAACCCAGGGATGGAACCCAGGTCTCCTGCCCTGCAGGCGGATTCTTTACCATCTGAGCCCCCAGGGAAGCCCCGGATTCTGCATGCCACAACTAAGAGTTCACGTGCCACAGTGACGATCAAAGCTCCCACGCACCCCAACTAAGGCCCAGCGCAGCCAAGTAAATAGATGAGCAAATCGACATTAACAAAAAGTAGGCAGACCTTTGCCGCCTCTCCGGCTTTTACGGAGATTCTGGGGCAGGGGCCCAGGTTGTGGACACGGTAGGAGGGACCAAGATCCACTCTGGGCTTCCCTCTGAGAGAAATGTCGGCTCAGATCGCCAGTTGGTGGAGACTAGACACATGGGCTGGGACAGGGGGAGCCTGTGGGCATGTCCTGCCTGTCTCCTCATGGTCTGGACAGGCCCCAGACGTGCTGGTGGCTCTCACCGTGGGCTCAGAGGGAGGCTGGGCAGCAGGGTGGAAGGATTCCCGCCCCTGGCATCGGTGGACCTGGGTTTCCATCAGTAGCTGAGGAATTGAGGCCAACGACTTCTTTCCCATCTGCAGGTCATTGCCTCTAAAATGCAGAAAGTAATGTCCACCTGGAAGGGGTGTTGTCAGGAGTAAAGGAACGAGCTTGAAAGGCACGGTTGCAGGTCAGAACCCAGAGCAGACCTGGGATGAGCATGGTGGGCTGTTCTCCTGAGAGGTGCCCTCGGGATGGAGGAGAGGTTGGGAGGGAAGTCCTGGGGCCAGTGCCTCCGTGAGCTGGTCCCTTGCTGGCGGCCTGGGGCCCTCCCCCTGGGGCTGCTGGGGCATAGCTGAGAGCAGGTCCTCAGTGCCCTGTGGTCCCCACCCTGTCCCAGATCCGGGCACTCTGGGAGCAGGAGGACTGTGATCGCTGGGTGGAATCAGACATTTGTAGGTTTCTGCAGTAGATGGAGGGTCTAGGGAGAGATCCCCCCACCAAATCACACCTGTTATCCTTGGGCCCTTCCAGGGTGAGGCTGAATTTCTGGACTGAGCATCACAAAGGCAGCACCGCAGAGCTGAGGGTGTCAGAGGTGAACCGGTCCCCCCTTGTCTCCCTGGCGAGGTGGCAGAGCGCGGTGGCTGGGGGAGCCTGGCGGCGAGGGTTCAGAGGCAGGTCTTTGGGCAAGTGATTCAACTCCTCTTGGCTTCAGTTCCCTCACCTGTACAGCAGGCTGAATGCTAGTACCCCGGTGACAGGTGTCTGGTGAGGAACATGAGAGCTGAGACCGGAGCCTGGCACACAGGAGGCACTCACTCAATGTTAGGTATTATTGTGATTCTTATTTCATGGTTATTAGGTGAAGAAACCGGGGCACAGGATGGAAGAGGGGGCTGGTTTGAGAATACATGGTGACTTAGTGACAAGTAGAACTCAGGCTTTTCCATCGGGCAGCTTCCAGAGCAGCAGAGGGTGCTGGCAATAGGGCTGAGAGCAGGGTGGCCTCCCCTCTGCCCTGGGCTGAGTCCCTGGCTCCTCCCCACCCTGCTGTGCCACTGGGGCAGCTGCAGAACCCCAGAGCACGGGCACTTTGAAGGAACGGGCTTGGCCCAGAGGACAAGCAGGCAGCTGGCCCTGGACAACTTGGTTGCCTGGGTCCCAGCTCCGGACTCTTCCTCTGGTCTTGGCTGGACTCAGAGTTTAGGGGAGGGCTCACTGAGAGTTTGTCACAGGAGGGAAACGCTTGGAGCTGGAGGGCTTTTGGGGGAAGTTTTTTTTTGGGGGGGGTTTATACGTCTCTCTGTCCCCATGCACCCCCGTAGACCAGGCCACCCTCACCTCTTAACTGGACGAGGGCAGGAACCGTCCCTCTGCACTTGGGGGTTCTCTCTTAGCCTTGGGTCTGCTTTGGGGCAGCTGTGTCTCGCGCTGTGTTCCTGCATCCTCTGTGTGTTTGCCTTTCCTTGAACCAGCCTTGGGCTCCTGGCCACAGGGCCTTTACACCTGCCTCATCTTCCACCTGGGCTGTTTTTCCTTCTTCATCTGGGTATTGCCTACCTGTTCTTCAGGTGTCAGCTCACGCCTCCTCAGGAGGGGTGCCCTAAGCGGATTCAGGGCCTTATTCCAGGTTCTCACGGGCCCCAGACCTCCTCCCAACACATCTCAGACACTGGATGTGTTGCTATGTGTATCCAGTTAGAGACCATCTCTCCCGCAGGACTCTGTTCCATGAGGACAGGGGCTGGTCTGTGTTTGCTCACTGTGGTCTCCCCAGTGTCTACCGTGGCACGGGGCAGAATGAGTGCTCAGTAAGTATACTCTGAATGAATGCACGAAGGGATGAGAGGCCCGTATCACCTCCGTCCTTGCCGGGGCCCAGGAGAGGTGGAGTGGAGCTGGAGATGGGACTTCCACAGCAAACGTCCCCCTAGGGGCACCCCTGGGTGGCATGGCCTCCTTCCTGAGGGTGCTGGTGAGAGATGGGTCAGTGCCAGGCACCCCCAGAGCCTGAGGACAGCGGCGGGTGGGGAGGTGGGGCAGTGGGCAGCCGAAATGGGGGAGGTCCTTGGAGGTAGGTGGTGCCCTGCAGGCTGGGTTCTCAGCAGCTGGCTCTGCCCCAGGGCTGGTGGGAGGCAGCGCTGGGTCTGGGCTGGGGACAGACAGCCCGGAGCAGGGAGAGGTGATGCTCTGTGAGTGGCCACCGCTAGCCTGCCTGTGGTCTTGGCTGAATGGCCGCACTTGGCCAGCCCCTTCCCCGCTCTGCCTGTCACTCAGGCCCCCTTGCTCCAGTGGGACCTCCTCCCTGCCAGCCTGGCGGTGGCCGGGCTATGACATAAATTACCTGGAGTGATGGCGCTGTGTGACTTTTATCGGCTCGTGTGTTCAATAATGTTCACATGTCCCATTATGTCATATTATATTAATACAGAGCCCTATATTCCATGCAGCGCAGCACATTAACCTGACTTGGTAGGACACTGGGCAGATGCCGTGGTTGATCTCATCCCCTCGGCCACGCCCCCATCACTGACCACCAGGTGGGTCCTTCCAGAGGCACCCCGTTCACAAGGTTGTCCCGGCCCTGTCCCCGACTCCCGCAGCTTGGGGGGTGGCTCAGCGGGTGCTGTGGACCAGGCTTCTGGGTGTCACCCCCACATTATGGAGGCCCCGGCCTCTGCCCTTACCTTGCAAGCCCAGGGGGTCATTAAACCTCCATGGAACAGATGTGGAAGCTGAGACTCAGAGATGGGAGGTGTTGGCATCTAGAGATGTGATGAGGAAAGGCCCAGAGCGAGGACTCTTGGCTCCCTGTCCTGGCTGCTTCTCAGGGGGTTGGATGGTGTGGGCAGAGGGCAGGAGGTTGGCAACAAAAGCAGAGTGCATGCCAGGGGCGGGAGAACCCACATGCTAGAGTCAGACAGACTCGAGTTCAGATCGCGCTTGGCCACTTGCTGTGTGATTTTCTTTCATTTTTGGCTGCTCTGGGTCTCCATTGCAGCATGCGATTTCCTTGTTGCAGCACACGGGCTTTCTCTTGTTGCAGAGCACGGGCTTAGTCGCCCCCTGGCATGTGGGGTCTTAGTTCCCTGACCAGGGATTGGACTCTGTGTCCTCTGCATCAGAAGGCAGATTCTTAGCCACTGGACCCCAGGGAAGTCCTCTTGCTGTGTGATTTTGTTTCCGTATTTTCCTGGGCCCCAGTGGTCTCATCTGGAAAATGGAGGTAATAATGGCCTTTGCTTTGTGGGGTTGTGGTATGCACATTAAATGAGAGTCCCCATGGGGTGCTCGGAATGGGTGGAATGGGTGCTCCTGAGACGGCAGCCCCTAGGCCCATTCAGATTCCAGTCACACCTGTGCAGCCTCTGCCCACTGCCGCCCCTCCCGGCTTGCAGGACGCCGGGTCCTGGCCCAACTGTTCCAGGTGTCGGGTACCTGCTGAGCCTCACCCTCAGTTTGGCCCCCTGGGGTACAGCAGCACCTTGGGCTGGTCCCGAGCCCCCGGCCCTTGGACATGTGGGCATGGCCTAGTGCCCAGTGCTGCCCAGCTCCCTGGCTCACAGGCAGCCTCATGGCACAGAGAGCCCTGCTTGGCCGTCAGGTGGGCCGGGGTGGGATGTGACCCTGGGCACAGGCCTCAGCTCTGAGCCATGGCCTCTCATGTCAATCAGGGTGAACGTTTCCTCTCTCCGGGCGCGGGGAGAGCCAACAGGAATGTCTGTGTCAGTAGCTGCTGCACCGTCTGACTCAGATGCGTAACAACGGCTCCCGGCAGCTTGGATATTTGTCTCTTTCCAGGCTTTCATATCTGTTCACTCATGTGAGCCCCACAGTGAGGTTGACGGAGGCCAAGATCTCACCATTGTGCCCACTTGACAGATGAGGAGACTGAGGCTCACAGGGGTGGTGACTGGCCTATGGTCATGCAGTGAGATAGTGGGTAGAGGGTGAGGCGGCTTGCTTCTTGCCTCTGGAAACCTGGGCCTTGGACCCTTCGAGGCCAAGAGGGTGTAGGTGCTGTGACCCCACAGGGCTCCCCCCTCAGTCCCCACCCCTCCTCCCCGGCCTCTGGGCTCCTCCGTCCCTCTGCCTCCCCCCACATATGGCTCTTGACAAGGTTACGGAGTCAGCATGTAAGACCTGCAGAAGTGAGTGTAATTTATTGATCTACATTTCGCTTATGAAATAGGACAAGTGCTGATTTGAGGATCTTGTTTGCTCTCGCCCTTGTGCTGCCTGCTCCCCCGCCCGCCCCCTGGGCGCTCTTTATCTGCGGTAATTCCTCCGAGCCTGCATCAGAAGCTGCTTCTTTGTCAGCCCTGCGAGGCTCTCCATTCCACGCCCTCTATTCCCCCCCCCCCCCCATCCCTTGGGGGGGGGGGGGGGGGGGGGCCCTTTCCTAGGCTCCTAAGAAAACATATAATGTTTAAAAGGGTGAGACAAGGGACTGAATAAAGCGCTTTCTGGGGAAATATTTGTTCAAAGGCCTGTTGCCTGCATCTGTCTGGTTCTCTCCTGGAAAACATAATTCAGAGTAGGCCTGGAAATTAATCCAAGTGTCCGCTTGCTTTCCTGATAAGAGGCTGGGTGGGTCCTGGGGAGGGGAGACAGGCGGGTGGGGGATGGCCCCCTGTGTGATTGCCTTCTCAGATATCAGTGTGAAATTAGGGGGACAGGGCACAGCAGGCCCCGGGAGAGGCCGGAGCTGAGCCCTGGGGTGGGAGGAGGGAGCCCTCAGCATCTGTGAGCAGGGTGCTGCCGTGGAGCGGCCCCTTTCTGCAGAGCAGTGCCCTGCAGTTGCCCAGATGAGGCAACGGACCACGTGAGAGTTAGAACTTGGCTGTATCTCTGTGACCTTGACAAGGCCCCGAGGCTCTGAGCCTCGGTTTCCTCACTCATCTGGGGTGCTCAGGGGTCTGCTAGGCTTGTCCTCAGCTTGGGGAGGAGGGAGTGAAGTGTTCCTTGCGTTCACTGGGCCCGATGCTGTGCCAGGAGTCTGAGGACACAGTAGGGAATAAAGAGAGGCCCCTGGATTCATGGAGCTGACTTTTTAGGGGGAGGTGGATAATAACTGAAATAAGGGACTTCCCTGGT
Source organism: Oryx dammah (assembly GCF_014754425.2). Lineage (NCBI taxonomy): Eukaryota > Metazoa > Chordata > Mammalia > Artiodactyla > Bovidae > Oryx > Oryx dammah. The sequence goes on from NW_024070195.1 coordinate 42,482,635, forward strand.
GGCCCAGTGGCTAAGACTCCGTGCTCCCAATGCAGGGGACCTAGGTTCAATCCCTGGTCAGAGAACTAGCTCCCACACGCCACAATGAAGATCAAAGATCCCCCATGCTGCAACTAAGACCCACGTGGCCAAATACATAAACAAAACACTTAAAAATAAATGAAGTAAGCAAGCAAGTACTGAGCATGTTGGAGAGTGATCATCGTCTTGGGGGAATCCAAGCCAGGCTTCCCTAGTGGCTCAGATGGTAAAGAATCCGCCCGCAATGCAGGAGACCTGGGTTCACATCCCTGGCTTGGGAAGATCCCCTGGAGAAGGAAATGACAACCCACTCCAGTTTTCTTGCGTGGAGAAGTCCTTGGACAGCGGAGCCTGGCAGGGTAGCTGTAATCCATGGGGTCACAAAGAGTCGAACGTGACTTTCACTTTCTCAAGCAGGGGAGGTGGAGATAGGGTGCAGGAGAGAGGAAAGCCAGATTGGTGTTAAATAGGGGGTGTCTGAGAAGGTGATGTCTAAGTAGTCTTGAAGGGAAGGATGTGAGCAAGTGGGCCATATGCCTATCTGGGGGGTTTGCGGTCAGGCGGTGGGAATGGCCAGTGCAAAGGCTCTGAGGCAGAGTGTGCCTGGAGTGTTCAAGGGAACAGCAAGGAGGCTGGTGTGGCTGTGGCTGTGTGAGCTGAGGCCGAGGTGGGAGGCCAGGATGGGGGCTGGAGATGAAGTCAGAGGTAATGTGTTGAAAATGCTTTGTTCAAATGCCAAGTGTTGTTGATCATTTTGACTGCTGGCCCTAGGCTGAGCTGTAAAGGGCATTTTATTAGCACCCGGCAGGGGCTCCCCAAAGAAGGCTGCTGTGTGAATTTCGCAGGAAGAAGGGAGGGCTGTGATGTCTTCTGTCTTCCAGCACCTTAAACATTTCAGTCCTTCCGGCTGCAAGATGATACAAGCTCTTTCCAAGCTATTTCCCTATTATGGCGCCTGCAGGAAAAAGAGACCCGTCGTGACTGTGGTGCCGTGCTGCAGGGGTGGGAGGTGGCTGAGGGGCCTGGTGAGGGGCCCTGACCTGGCCAGTGGGGTCCTGGTGACAGTGGAGGGAGGGGGGAGTCAGAGGCCACGAACCCACTCTTTGGCAGCCACGGGTGGGGTTGGTGATCCTAATTAAAAGCTTGGATCCAAAAAGCTTGATGAGGGAATTTCTAATTAAATAAATTTCCTCTCATCTGGGAAACAGAGGTTTGCATATGATAAGCATGAAATTAATAATTACGTTTAGAAATTAGCTGTTGCACGAAGCCAAGCCATTTACACAACCCTCAGGGGCTGGCCCCGACCCCTGCCCGATTCTTTGTAATGGAGACGGATGGACTGCTTCAGCCCGAGGCCAGGAGGCGGTGGCTGAACAGAGGGGAAACAGGGCTGGCTCTCCCCTCTGTGGCCGCTGGCCATGCAGGGAGCCCTCTGAGTCCCTGGAGGCTGCCAGTGTCTCTGTCAGACCCTGTGTGTGAGCACATGTGTGTGTAGGCTCACTTGTGCCGCGGGGAGGCTGAGGTTTCACCTGAGAGTAAAATGGGCTCTGGAGCTCGTCCCTCTGGCTTTAAATCACGGCTGTGTGTCCTGGGCAAGTTCCTGGACCTCTCCGTACCCAAGTTTAGGGGAACTGAGAAGAAGAGTGCCTCCTTCATACGGTCGTCGTAAGGTTAAAGGTGTTAGTCCTGTGAAACCACTGGGCACAGTTCTTGGCACACAGTAAACACTCAATCAGTGCTCATCCTCAGGAAGATGATGATTACGTGTGTGCGTGTGTGTGTGTGATTTTAATTCAGCTCAGCCCAAGCCAGCCTGTGATGGGTGTGAACCTGACATATCCAGGCTTTTGAGGTGGAGAAAAATAGAGCTCCCCCTTGCTCTCGGGGAGCTAGAGCCTGCGCCCCTGTGTCCATCAGCATCAGGAGGAGACGCTGCAAGAGCAAACAGCTCCCGCTCTCTGCGGCTTTAAACACGGAAACTGAATGTACTTGCCGGGTTGTGTGTCCACGTGGCTTGGCTGGGTGCTCTGCCCACCTCCTCAGGGACCAGGCTGGCCGGGAACGCTACCAGTCACGGTGGCAGAGGGCACACATAACCCTGTAGGGTCTCACACTGGTGATGAGACGCCTGACCCTGAATTGATGGCACTTCCTGCTCGCAGCTCAGGGGCCAGAACACGTCAGGTGGGGCATGAGGGGCGCCTCGTTGGGTTTGCCAGGCGCCGGGGAGTGAGGGAGTGGACGTGTCTCTAAGGACCGAGCATCGTCTCTCCCACTGGAATGCCAGCTCCGTGAAGGCAGGGGTTGGGCTCTGTGGGTTCGCCCCAGTATCAAACATTTTGCAAACCACTTAGTAGGTGCTCAGGGAAGCACTGAGTTAGTTCCATCGCTCAGTCGTGTCCGACTCTTTGCGACCCCATGGACTGCAGCACACAAGGTCTCCCTGTCCATCACCAACTCCCTGATTTTACTCAAACTCATGTCCATTGAGCCAGTGATGCCATCCAACCATCTTATCCTCTGTCGTCCCCTTCTCCTCCTGCCTTCAGTCTCTCCCAGCATCAGGGTCTTTTCCGCAGCCTTGTCTAACTCAATGAAACTACGAGCCATGCTGAGTAGGGCCACCCAAGATGGGCAGGTCACGGTGGAGAGTTCTGACAAATCATGGTCCCCTGGAGAAGGGAATGGCAAACCACCTCAGTATTCTTGCCTTGAGAACCCCACGAACAGTATGAAAAAGCACTGAGTAAGTGAATTCATAGTGGAGTCAACAGAGTCCCTGGGGCTGGGCTGGGGTCCTCTGTGGGAGAGGAGGCTGGTGGTCATGGAGGAGCCCAGGTGAGGGACCACGTGGTGCTGTGGGCAGATCTTACTGTCTTTTTGTTTTTTGGCCGTGTCGTGTAGCCTAGTTCTCTGACCAGGGATTGAACCCTTGTCCCCTGCATTGGAAGCCTGGAATCTTGACCACTGGACTGCCAGGGAAGTCCCAGATTTTACTGTCTTTTAGCATAGCACTTGCTGCCTTGGAGACTGATGTCTACTTCTGAGTCCAGGAGGGGAAAGGCTGCCAGCATGAGGGGCCTGTGTGATCTCGGCAGAGGTCTGTGTCCAGGGCTGGGGCGGGGGCAGAGAGGGGGCAGAAGGCAGAGTCCAGGAGCACCGGGGTGGTGAGCAGGTTGATGGATCGCCTTGGGGCACAGGGCGGCGGGCCCCCAGTGACCCAATGCTCGGGGGTCTGGAGCCAGTTGCCGGGCTGTATCCGCAGGGGAGTGAGGTCTGGTTAATGAGGGCGCCCTGAAGTGTGTGCCCAGGCTGGCCTGGCCTGGATTCCCTCAGGGTCTGTGGGGCAGTGGCTGGTAGCCCCCAGCTGGCCCAGTGGGTGGGGGTGGGGGCGGCGGAAGGTGGTCTTTTACGAGGAAGGGCTGGGACAAGGCCCAGTGCAGGGGGCAGACCGTCCTTCCATCGGGGCCCACCCCAGCCCTTCTGCAGACCACCCAGACGCCAGCCCAGCCTCCCCCCCAGAGGTTCCCCCACTTCCCGGGCTCCAGAAGCCTGCTTTCTCTGCTCCTGAACCCTGGGGCCCCTCTCGGAGATGCCGGTCAGGACTGACGGCAGGTGCTCATTTGTGTGCCCCATGCACCCCTCTGCCATACCCCAATTCTTCCCCCTAACCACCCTCCCCAGGCTCCTTGAACGCCCCCTGCCTCCCCTCTCTGTGTGCCCCGTTTCTCCTCCCCAATCTGTCTGCACCTTTTGCCCACCCTGCCAGCCTCCACGCTCGAGGTTCACAGTCCCACTTTCCCCCCAGTGAATCCCTGTGGGCCTCCGACCCAGCCGGGAGCTTCAGCCTGGAGGCATCTCACTCTGGGAAGCTCCCTTCTGGCTCCTCCAGTGGCTGGTGCTCTGAAGGTGGGTTATTTACATCCATGTCCTCTGCGCCTGGCCGAGAGGAGATGGTGGCTGATCTGCAAGGGTGTGGGGGGTGCCCGCTGTGTGCCCAGCTCTCAGGGAGACGCCCTCTGCCCCCTCAGGCTCTGGGAAGTGGGGGAGGCAGACAAGGGCATCTCTGCTCCTCCCGGTGCCGGCTCTGCAGCAAAGGCCTCGGGGAGGGCGTGCGGCTCAGCTGGCGAGGGAGGTCGAAGTGGAAGCCGGGCCCTGAGCCTTTGGAAGCTGGCCTTCCCTCTCGCCGGCTCTCTGAACCACACTTTCCTGCCTGAGCAGCTTTCATGTACCCAGAAGCCTGGCTGCCTTTTTATCTGTGAAGGAAACAGCTGATGCTGAGAGCCGGGCAGTGGAGGCACCATGCAGCCAAGATCAGAAGGGCAGGGAGCAGGTGGCCACCCCAGGCTCTGACCGGCCTCATGCAGGGTCTCCCACATCCCAAGTGAGAGGTGCTGTGGCCAGGCAGGTGGGGGTCTCGAGGTTGACCTGGGTCCTGGCCTGGACTGTGCTGGCTGCCAGAGGGGACTGCAGCCCCCAGCGGTGGCTGCCCAGCCTGGCTTGTGGGTGGAATGGAAAGAGGAGAGTCAGCTGGAAGGGTGGGCAGGGCCCCAGGCCAGGAGCTGGGTATGGGGACTTCCTCGGTGGTCCAGTAGCTAAGACTTCAGAGGAGTCTTAGCGTTTGATGCGAGAGGCCCGGGTTCAGTCCTTGAGGAACTCGATGCTCACGCTGCATGGAGATCTCACGAGCAGCATGGAGATCCCACACGCCATGACGAATGCCCAGCGCAGACAATCAAAAAAAAAAAAAAAGAGCAGCTGGGTCTGCATCTTGTTTCTGACTCCTCCTGATGGCTCTGCTGCTCATTGGGCACTATTTCCTCTCTGAGCCTCAGTTTCCTCACCTGAAAAATGGGCACAATGGTCCGAGTCTTGCTTCCCTGTCTAATAATATCTAGCATTTGCCAAGGGCCCCATGCAACAGGCACAGTTTTCAGCCCTGTGTGTGTTCTCTCTAGCGCCATCCTCTCTGTTGTTATTTGGGCCACTTTTTAGGGGTGGGGAGGCTGCTTGCTTGTCTGAGGTGGCACAGCTGGGTGGCAAAGCCCTGGGCAGGTTGGCTCCAGAGAGAGAGGTCTGAGTTCAGGGTTAGGGAGGGGGTGGGGGGAGGGGCGCTGATGTACATGCACTCGGGGGAAGAGGGCTGGGGCTCCTGGCAGGTGGCCCTAGGTTCCCTGGTGACGGCCCCAGACGTCCCACTGCGCGACTCGGGCTTCCCCAGGCCAGGGTGGGGCACTGACTGCTCTGAACAAAACGCTGGCCTTGACAGGGCCCCGGCCTTCAGAGGCCATGGGGTCTGGGTCCCTGGTGGGCTCTGAGATGCTGGGCAGCCTTTTACCAACCCCCCCCCCCGTCCTCCTCGGGATGGGAGGCGGCTATGGCGGGGACCTGCCACTCTCAGGGGGTCCTCAGGCTGTGCTGGTGTGGGAGCCAGTGGCCGCATCTGAACTGTTGGCACCTGGGCACCACTCACATCCCGAGTTGCCATGCCTGGGTGGGTGTGTGGGGCTGCTGGCTGGGCCTGGGGCGAGTTCCGAAGAGACTCAGGTTCCAGCACACAGACATGCGTGCCTGTACCTGGCCCCTCACACATGCACACAAATGCACGCATGTCCCCTCTGCCTGAAAAGCCCCCCTTCACTTACGTGGTCCCTCCTTCACCACCTTGGGGTCCTGACTCAGTGTCGCCCCCCAGAGGCACCCCCAGGCCTTCTCCCTTACACCCCCTGCATGCCCTGCTTTCCTCTTCCTCCTGGCCCCCTGGCCCCATCTACCTGCTCTGCCTCATCTGCCCCCGTCCACACGGGGAGCCCCACGGGGCAGTGTTCATCACCCGCCCCTGCTCTCTGAGCTGGGCCCAGCAGGCTGTTGGTGTTCAGCGACTCAGCAGGAGGACTAAACCGATGCGTGTGCGGCGTGCTCAGGGCATATGGTCCAGCACAGGCTCACGCGCACACGTCACACACACACACGCGCGTGCTTGACATCCGTCTTTATTGTTGCCCAAGCCCGGAAGCAGCTCCTGTCTCCCCACGTGTCAGGGCCTCCTCGTCACTCCCAGAAGCCAGAGAGGGGTGGCGAGGGGGTGCTTATTCAAGTGCTGCCCCTGCACCCCTTCAGCCCTTCTGTACTTCCATACAGGTGAGACTTGGCTGGGTGCCAGCTGCAGACACACTGTGTGCCACTCCTGGTCGTCCCACCTGCCTCCTCCCCTTGCAGGGTGACCCCCAGATGCAGTGAGTGTTGGGTTTGAGGGTGCGATGAGCCCAGTTCCCTTGGCATCTCCCCAGTGACCTTGCCCAGCACAGTGCGGGGAGCCTCAGAATACTTGCTGAATTGTTAGTCAGGCATCCTAACACCCAGGAGGTTGTGCCCGGTGCCCCAGAGTAGCCCGAGTGCCCACAGGGCTCGGTGCTGTGGGAGGTCTGAGCGGGCTGTCTGGAGGATGAGGGCTCCTGGGGAGCTGCCTGGAGGGGGTGACACAAGCTGGGCCTTGATGCACTAGGAAGATTTGGATGTGGGGAGATGAGGTCACGGGGTTTGTGGGCAGAGGAAGACAGGCAGAGAGAAGGGAGAAACAGGTGGACAAATGGTCCCAGGGTAGGATGGCCATAGTTGTCAGCTGCTGCTGAAATGTGGCTTCTTGCTGACTCTTGCTCCAGGAGGGTGAGACAGGAGGGTGTGGTGTCCCCAGAGCCTAGGACAGTGCTCAACACACAGTAGGTGCACAGGGTGTTAGGTGAGAGGAGGAGGGGGCCAGGGAGAGGGAAGCCTGGTGGTGGGGTGGGCGTGGCCATTGTGAAGGAGAGGAATGTGCTCAGCGGGGCTGCAGGGCAGGGCACCCCAGGGCAGGGCACCCCAGGGCAGGGCACCCCAGGTGGTGCTGGAGGTAGCAGAACCTGCCTCCGGGTGCAGGAGACTTGAGGAGCTGTGATCCCTGCATCAGGAAGATCCCCTGGAGAAGGGCGTGGAAATCCACTCCAGCATGCCTGCCTGGGGAAACCCATGGATGGAGGAGCCCAGTGGGCTACAGTCCACGGGGTCGCAAAGAGTTGGATGCAACCGAAGCGACTTTGCACACACTGGCTACAGGGCGATGAGAGCTGAGGAGATGCCAGAAGCCCACTGGGCCAAGTTGTCACAGGCCCCTGCCCATGGGGTGCTTCTTGCCTTTGCCACCCAACTCCAGGCTGGGGTTGGGGTGAGAGGGAGAAGACTTGGAGGGCCAGCCAGTCCCAGGAGGTCTCCCCACTAAGCACAGCCACAACTCTGTGACCGAGAGAGAGAGAGAGAGAGAGAGAGAGAGATAGGGGTGGGGGAGGCCCCGGGGACAGTCCGGGGGTGAGAAACAGTCCGAGAGGGTGCTGTCCCGAAGAAGGTGTTCAGCGCTGCCCTCATCAGCGCTGACCCTCGAGTGCTGACTGTCTGCCAGGCGCTGCCTGAGTTTCTCCTGTGAATTCCCACATGTGTCCCTCACAACCTCAGGGGAAAGGGATTGGAATTATTTCCATTTTGCAGCTGAGGAAACTGAGGCCCAGAGAGGTGATGCTACCTGCACCCAGGTTTCCCACACCTGGGATTTGAACCTGAGCACTTTAGCTCCCAAATTGCTGCTTGAACCCGTCCTCCTGGGAACTTTAGGAGGGTCTGCAGCCGAGGGAGGGAGCCTGCAGGGGCGGCAGGAGGAGCTGGCAGAGGGGATCACCTGTAAGAGGATGCTTATCCCCTGGACCCTGGTTTGGATGCTGTCTCTACCCCATCTTCTCAGTGCAGGCTCCCTATTCCAGGCTCTCAGGAGACTCGCGGGCAGATCAGGGGCCCTGAGCCCTCCTGCAGGCTGGCACACACACCCTGCGGGGACCCCCCCACCCTTGGTCCTCCGCCCTTTATGGGAGGCAGTGTGTGTGCAGGGACAGGGCTGGGGCTGCCGAGTCCTGGCACCTGGACAGCCGCCTGCCCGCCTGCTGTGCTGGCCCAGGCCGAGTGCCCAGCCCAGGGGAGAGGGGAGGGGGTTGGAAGCGGGGCTGAGCCTCCTGCGAGCCGCTCTGGCCCTCCTCTGGGCGGGCGCTATGACTCGAGTCCAGCCCCGGCCCGGCCCGTCTTGGGAGAAAACATCAAAAGCAGGAGACAAGCTGCTTCTAATTAGGAGGCAAGTGCGTTTCTGGGTGTGCGATCAGGGCCGGCAGAGGTGAGCTGGCGAACAAAGCTCCGTCCTCTCTCGGGGACCTGCTGTGTTGGCCCCGAGTCTCTGCTGTCAGCTCCAGATTCAGGGCACGTGTCTCCAGAGCAATGACCCTGAGGGTGACGTTTATTTTGTTCTGTTTTATTGTCCAAAAATTTTAAATGTGGCCATTTCAGACGCACACAAAAGTACAGCGAACAGGGCAGTGCGCCTCCGTCACACCCGCGTCGCCAGACAGCTCCCGGTGCCAGCTCCCGGCCAGCGCTATTCTTCCTTCCACGCGTTCCTGCCTCGGTTCTTTTGAAGGAAATCCCAGGCTTCATCACATCACGTCATCCCTAAGTGTTTTAGTACATGCCCCTGAAACAGTGGGTCCCAACGGGGGACAGTTCTGCCCCCAGGGAACATTTGGCAAAGTTGTGAGACATTTCTGGTTGTTACTGGCGGAGGATGAGCTACTGGCATCAGTGGGTAGGGGACAGGGGTGCTGCTTGACACCCACGGTGCATGGGGCAGCCCCCCAACAAAGCATCGCGGCCCGCTTCCCTCCACAAGCATTAACAGTGCTGAGACCGGGAAACCGCGCTAAGAGCTAGGGACTCTTAAAAACCAACCAAGCAACCACAGCCCTAACGCCATCGTCAGACCTTAAAAATGACGATACTTTCTGAATTAATCATCAAGTGTCCAGCCAGAGTCCGCCTTGTAGGGGGTGCTGTGTTCATGCTAAGTGTTCTCTAGGGCCATGAGGACTGGGCCAGTTTTCAGACTCTGCTGACTCAGGCAGGCAGCGAGACCCATGTGCTTCCAGTGGGGTTTGCTTTCTAAACACGCGCTGTATTTGCATGGTTCCACACGGAAAATTGGAGTAGGAGATGGCAACCCATTTCAGTACTCTTGCCTGGAAAATCCTGTGGACAGAGGAGCCTGGTGGGCTGCAGTGCACGGGGGTCACAAAGAGTTGGATACAAGTGAGCGACCGACCAACAACAACATGGGAAAAAGGCAGAGCGTGTAGGGTGGCGTGTCTCCTCCAACCCCGCCCCCAGCCCCTGTGCTCTCCAGGGAGGCAGTGCTGCCCTGCGGAGTTTCAGGGCAGTCTGAGGATGTTCCGCCGTGGAAGCTGGACTCCCACTGTCCCTGGGGATGGGCACCCCTAGGCAGAGGCCACGTGGGCAAACCCATGTGCAGGGGGCTCCCCGAGTCCTCCTGTCCTGGAATATTTTCTCATCCCCAGTTGCCATGCGGACTACAGTTCTGGTGGTGAGGTTTTTCCAGCCAGGATTGAGTCTTAATGATTCCCTCGGGGATCAGTCTTGGACATGACATCCGCCCAGATCGGTATGCCCACCCTTTCACCCTGTCACTGTGGCCAATTGAGAGCAGGGCAGAAGGGACACAAGAAAGGTACACGCTGGTGTGGACCAAGCCAGGGGGTGGACAGCGGGGGCCACTGGCAGGCCCTGGGAGCTGGGGGCGGACGAGGACCCTGTGAGAAGGGCACAGGGCAGTGAGCAGAGGCAGAGGGGGGCTCGGGAGAGTGCACGCAGCCCCTTCCAGTCCCTGTGGATGCTGGATGGCCGCCTAGGAGGAAGGGGGGGCCAGGTGGGAAGCCTGGGGGCAGGAAGGTGCCCTGTGACTGGGGGGAGCTGGGCGAGGACCATGAGGTCCGGAGTCTGCGGGAGTGGCTGTGGCCCCGGGCAGCCCCTGCCCCCAGGGGCTCTGGGTCCCAGGCTGTGGAGAGAGGTCCCAGTCCCTCTGACCTTCTGGGCTCTGTGCCCTCTGAGCTGGGCAGGAGGAAGGGGCCAGGGCCCAGAGGGAGCTGTGAAGATGTGGAAGGCTCCTGGGGGGCAGGGGCTGGACCAGAGGAACCCTTGGGTCCCTCATCCCCACTGCATCCCCGGGCCAACGCTCACCTAGCCGGGGCTGCTCCTCAGCCGGGATCTCCAGCTCTTTGTCAGCTGAGGCCCCCAGAGGCGCCCGCGGGATGTGTGTGTGTGTGTATGTGTGTACACGTGTGTGTGCTATCCACGATGGCTCTGGGGTGTGTATGTGTGGGTGATGGAGGGCCTACCAGCCCCAGGACTTGGTTGAGGCAAATTGGGAGACTTTCTGGAGGAGGAGGGCTTGATGCTTATCAGCCACTCCCTTCTCACCCTGGTGCCATCCTCACTCCTGCTGGGAGTTGGGGGGTATCTGGGGAGATGCAGGATCAGGGAGCCGAGCAGGAGGTGGGGGGCAGGCATCGGGACCCTGAGCAGAGCTGGGGCAGGGCTGACCAACAGCTGGCTTAGTTCTCAGACTTGGTTTCCTCCTCTGTTGGGTGGGGCTGGGACCTGCTCATCCCACGCCAAGAGGGCTCCCCTGGGTTGAGAGGAGGCCATGCCCGCGGGAAGGGCCAGGACGGTCCCCAGGTGGGAGGCCAGTTGGGGTGTAGGGGCTGACACTGGCTGGGCAGGGTGGGGTGCCAGCCGCCCCCATCAGCGGCCCCTCTCGCCCCCCAGATCCCCCAGATCAGCTACGCCTCCACAGCTCCCGACCTGAGTGACAACAGCCGCTACGACTTCTTCTCCCGCGTGGTCCCCTCGGACACGTACCAGGCCCAGGCCATGGTGGACATCGTGCGCGCCCTCAAGTGGAACTACGTGTCCACGCTGGCCTCAGAGGGCAGCTACGGCGAGAGCGGCGTGGAGGCCTTCATGCAGAAGTCCCGAGAGGACGGTGAGTCTGCCGCGGGGTCCCGCTCAGGGCCAGGGCGGGGCTGTCCCCATGGGGGCCGCTCTCGGGACCTGCCGTGGGCTCTCCTCCTGCCCCGGGGGTCCCCTCATGGGCCTGAGCCTGTGGCCTCGCGGGCGGCCAGCTGGGTGGCTCCTGGAGGTGGGGGGTGGGCACGGCCAGGCAGATGGAGGAACCGTCCGTATTCTGGGCACGGGAACCTGTTCTTGGGCAGAGAGGAGGGGAAGGAGATGGGTATGGAGGGGGCCTTGTTCACAGGGGTCTCAGGGACCCAGGAGCCAGGGCCATCCTGGAGCCAGGGCCCTCCTGGGAGCAAGGGTTTGTTGGCAGGACTGAGAATTCAGACTCCTTACAACTGAGCCATCTGCTCGGGTGAGGGGCAGGGGCCGCGGGTGGGGCCGTGTGGCCTCAGTGGGTGGCATCTGGGGGGAGGATGGGACAGTGGCTTGTGTCCTCGGATCCTCCCCACTTACCGCCAGCCCCCCTTCCCCCACGGAGCTCCCTGCGCTCCCAAATTGCTGTCCTCAAAGTGATAGAGGTTTTAGTTATCAGCGAGTAACGAGAGGCTAAGACAGGGTCAGCTCCGGCAGGCCCACACTTGGGCCTCTGAGCCGGCCTTGCCGATGGCCCTCCCGGGGAGGGCAGTCGTGTGGGACAGCGGTAGGGGGTGCGTCCAGGGCAGCAGATGGGCCCTTGGCTAGGGGGCTCCCGCTGGGTTGGCTGACTCAGGGCAGTGGGCTAGAGGGATGGCTCCCCTAGTGCGTGGGGCATGGAGGAAAGCAGGGGTGTCCCCTCCCCTCCTGGCAGACACCCTCCCCGCAGAGGGAGCCCCTCCGCCTCCTCTCCCAAGGCCTGTCACTAAATAGCTCGCTGTGGAGCCCTCGACCTTGGGGACGGCGTCTATGTATTTATACCCGGATAACCCCAGGACTCTAATTGCTTCTCCTAAGGACCGCAGAGTGTCCAGAGGCGGGCGTCGGTAACACCCTGCGGGTATAATCCTGCTATAAATCTCAGATAAGCCCCTTTAATTGTACAGCCAAAGCCCACGGGTGGTTGTAACCTGGCGGAGGGCGGCAAGGTGGTGGAAGTGGGGCAGGGCTGACGGATGGCTGTGGCTCCGGGCCCCCGCCCCCCTGCCCTCTGCTCCAGCAGCCGGGCCCCTGCGGAAGGAAGCCAGGGTGGACAGAGCCCGCTCCCACCTGCAGGCAGGCTGGGCAGCAGCAGAGCCCAGTCCCCAGCCCCTCCCTCTGAGGGCCCGCCAGTCCTTGGTTCCTTTGCTCAGACTTGGGCTCCTCTCCGCACTAGCTCCATCCATCCTCCCCGGCAGGCTCCTCTCCTCCTTGATGGCTTAAATCCTTTCCCAAACAAGCCCATGGGCTGTTTCAGCTGCAGCCTTGATCAGATTTGGAGACAGAGGTGCTGATCGGGGGCAGGACAGAGGTCCAGAATCTTAGTGTCCAGAGGGACCGGGAAGACAACCCCAGACTCACATGGCCCTCTCTATGCCCCTGCACGTGCTGAGCCCCCATTTATATCCAGTGTCCTGAGTCATCAGCCCTACCTGGTGAAGTAGGTACCCCCATTGCACAGGGGAGGAAACTGAGGCACAGAGAGACAGAGACCACATAATAGCTAGCGACAGGTCACAGAGCAAGTTAGAGGTGGAGAAAGGATGTGAACCCAGGAGAGCGGCTCAGGACTTACAAGTTTTAACTGTGTCGTATTTTTGTCACTCTGCCTTCTGCCCATTTCCCAACCGCATAAACTGAGACCCGTGTGGATCAGCCTTGTGCAGGGGATGGGGGTATGACAGTCATACACACACACACACACGCACACACACACACCTTCGGCCTGGAGGGACACATGCTGTTGTAGGAGAGGCTTGGGATTGGGGTGAGGTCTGGGCATTGGATTCTGGCTGAAGCTAAGGCTATTGTCTGAAGTTTCTGTGAGCATCTAATCAAGCATTGAGTATTTTCTAGAAAATAGAAAGTCTGCTTAAGATTTTGTAAAGGACTTCTAGAAAAATAAGAGCTCAGGGCCACAGCTGCACCTTCACAGTGCCCCCTGCCCCCTGCACTCCATCCCGTCACCAAAGGTTTGGCTTCCCACCAGATTGGACCTCCCGTGTCCACAGACCCCCGCAGCCCCAGTGGGTCTCCCTGCCCTGCCTGCCAAATGAAATTTGATTTGGAGAGCTGTCTTTAGAGAGTGAAAAGAAAAGGGGAGAAAAAGCCGCGCTTCAGCAGCCCAAACTGAAATCAGAATTGAGCGGCCAGCAGAAAGGGGCCACTGTACCTTGTAGCCTAATCCCTGTGAGAGATTAGAGATATCTCTGTCCGTATATTGTATTGATTTGTCCTCTGAAGTATAAATCATCTTTGAGTTGCTCAGAGGCGCGCCAGAGAGTGGGGTGGTGGGGCGGGCTGAGGGTGCTGGTCCGGTGACAGCTGGGCCAGCAAGCTCTGGGCACTGACCGTGTGCTAGGCTCTGTTCCTGCAGGGAGCATACTTATGCCCATTTCATAGATGAGGAAACTGAGGCCAGAGACGGTAGGTGGCTTTGCCAAGACCACATAACCAGAATGTGGAGGAGCTGGGTTTGGAGCCAGCTCTGCCCTCTGGGTGGGGTGCTCCTGAGCACGCAGCCCTGATGGGGCCTTTGGCAGAGGCCTTGGAGAAAGCCCCAATGCCATACTTCCTGGTCTCCATCAAAGTGCCCTCCTGCCCCCGCCACTGTGTCACGTGGACTCTGCCCTGAGCCAGCCAGGGCCCTAGACTGAAGCTGCCCTGTGGCAGGCACACTCATTGCACGAATCCTGGTGACAACCTCACGGGCCTGGTGTTTTGTCCTCTTTCACAGGTGAGGACGCCGAGGCTCAGAGGGGTGAGGTGCTTGCCTAGGCTCATACAGCGAGCTGCTGGAGCAACTGGGAGCCAGGCTGTCAGAGCTGGTGCCCCCACCCCAGGCTATCTGCCTCCCCCACACGGCGGTAGCAGCGTGTGGATAGGAGAGCGGCCATAACAGGCAGACCTGGGCTCCGACTAGGCCACTCACTGGCCACGCGATCCTCGGAAAGGCGCTCAGCAGCTCTTGGTTTTGATTTCCTCATCTGCAAAATGGGATAAAACTGGTTGTTATCAGAATTAAATGTGCTCCTGGCCCATGGAGGTGGGCACTCAGGAGCTCACATCAGAGGGTTATCATTAGGGGTCCTCCCTGGTGCTGGGCATCCCGGGGGAGGCCTGGGAGTGTTGGAAGGCCTGAGGGGGCCGTGCTGGGCCCTGTGCAGGGCTGCAGGCCATGTCCAGGGACAGGACGAGGGACAAGACCACGGGAGCCCAGGCCAGCCCGGTTCTTGAAGGAGAGCTGGGCTGGTGGCGAGAGGACCGCGGAGCGAGCCCCACTGGCAGCCAGGGCAGGACGTGTGTATGTGTGTGTGGTACACTAGGTGATCTCTGGGCTTGTGCCCGGAGGGCCTGCCCTGATAGCAGGACTGGTGTGAGGTGTGGGTGCATGCCCCCTCTGTGTGCGGGGCACTGCCTTCTCACTGCAGGGCTCCCCACTTTCTGCCATGTGGAGGCTGCCCGAGAGTGAGTTGAGTGGCAACAACCAGTCCTGGGATGAGGTATGCAGAGACCATGTGAGTCACCCTGGTGGGGGACGCAGGCTAGAGAGGGTAGTGGTGGGGCCCCGCCCTCAATGCCTCCCACCTCTGTCCCTGGTGCTCCCAGGGGCTGGGCTCTGGAGTGTGAACCTCTGTGCCCCCACAGCTTTTCTGTATCTGCAGGGGCCTGTGTGAGCCTGTTTACTTGTGTTGGTGCTCCATTTCACAGATGAGGACAACTGAGGCTCAGGAAAGTCGAGGAGCCTGAATAAGGTCACAGGGAAGTTGAGTGTCAGAGCCCAGGGCTCCTGTGTGGGTGACAGGTGAAGGGGTGGTTAGTAGGTAACATGTACAAAGCACCCCCGTGAACCAGACCCTGTTTTATGGGCTTCATAACTCATTTATCTTTCAGGACAACTCCATTATATGGAGGGCCAAGCTGAGGCTCAGAGAGGTTAAGTAGCTCTCCTGAAGCTACACAGCTGGCTGGTAGCAGGAGGGGCATGAATCCAGCCTGGCCTCCCCATCTCTAGTGTGTGGGACTGTGAGGGCACAGGTCAGCTCTCGGCAAGGGCCTCTCCGTGGGGTCCCCTGGGGTGTCTGGTACTCCAGCGAGTGATTCCAGCTCCCTGGGCACATCTAGGCTTGTGCTCCTATGGTGGGAAGGAGATGGCCTTCCTGAGTGTGGCAGGAGGAGGTGTGGGGGCCTTAGGAGGATGCCTTGTTCCTCGCACGGTGGAAAATTCTAAAGCCTCGGCTCCCTGCCGTGTCCCCGCGTCCCCCATTGGTATTCCGGAGACACAGGTGCGTCAAGCTGTTGCTGCTCTGACCTCCAGCTCCAGCTCCCCGGGCGGAGCGTCGGACCTGCATTTAGATGGCCCCTGTCCGCACGGCTGGCTGGCAGGGCTGGCAGCTGGAGTCCCAAGGTTGGGGCACCTCTTCCCTCTGGCTCTGTGACATCTCTAGACTCAGCTTCTCGGGCTGTAAACGGAGGGTCTGAGGGGCTAAGGGAAGAGCTCGGCCACCTGGAAAGAGCTGTGCTGCCTGGGGGTGGGGGGACCTGGTGCTGCTCATTTTTCTGGGAGAGCAGAGAGGAGGTTTGCCCCAGGGCACCCCCAGGACCCAGAACCCCCAAAGGGGAGGCCACTGGAAGTGCCTGCTCCCCTTTCTGCTGCCCACCACACCACCCCCACCCCAGAGCTTGTCTCCTTCCGCTCTACTTCCAGTCTCTGCTGCAGTCACAGCAGGCTCCTGGCGGCCCCTCTGACACTCCAGGCACAAGCTGACCTCAGGGCCTTTGCACTGGCTGCTCCCTCGGCCTGGAAAGCTCTGTCCCTGGCGGTCTAGGGGGCCTCCTCCTCAGGGCATTTGGCTGCCTTCTCAGCTGTGCACGCTTCAGAGGCGCCTCTCTGTGTCCCAGTGTGTCCCCAGCTCAAAATTCTCTATTCCCTCTTTCCTGCCCTGCTTTTGTTTTGTTCTTAAAGACTCATTCTTTGTCTTCTTTCTTTCTTTCATTTGCCTGTGTTGGGTCTTAGTCCCGGCACACAGGATCTTCACTGTGTCATGGGAGATCTTTAGTTGCAAAGCATGGACTCTGGTTTTGGCTCATGGGCTTAGTTGCCCTGCAGCATGTGGGATCCTGGTTCCCTGACCAGGGATTGAACCCACGTCCCCTGCATTGCAAGCCAGACTCTCCACCACTGGACCACCAGGGAAGTCCCCTGTTTTTCTTTATAGCACTTAACAAGTACACTTTTGTTTGCTTATGGTCCGTGACAGCGGAGCTCTTTTTGTGCCTGTCTTGTTCTCTGGTGCCTCCCCAGCCTCTAGCACAGTCCCTGGTACAACATTCACTCAGTAAATGTTGGTGGGATGGGTGATTGATCGCGAAATTCAGCCAACTACTCCCTCCGTAAGCCCTTCTTCCTATCCAGGCCTGAAAGGTTGCTCTCGCCGTCCACAGAAAGGCAGATTGAGGCTGACAGAACACGGGCTTCTGGGGTTAGGCTGCCCTGGGACCCTCTCCTCCCATCTGCGCTCCAGCTACCTCCAACCCTATCCTGACCCACCGAGGACAGAAATCCTTCCCACTGCAGCGCCTGCCTTGGGATGCTTCATCGTGGCGTGCTGCCTGCCCCAGAGGACAGGAATAGGAAGACTCAGCCTTCCAGACCCTGCTTGAGTCTTCCCGTTGGCCTGGACTTCACGGATCTATTTCACATCCGCTGGGTACTCAGCCCCCGTGTGAGGAGAGGAGCGAGGCTGTGGGCCCTGCCGGCTCCAAGTGGGCGTGGGAAGAGCAGTGCCCAGTCAGACCTGGCACCCTGCCCTCCTGCAGGAGGGGCCGGGGAGACTCTGGTTGAATAAGTGAATGAAGGGATGTGTGTGGTGAAGAGATAAATTCCAGGGCCGCAGGGGGCCCCCGCCCAGCAGGGCCTGCAGGAGGGGCATGCTTGGATAAGTGGGGAGGAAGGAGGGGGCGTGCCAGGTGGGGGAACAGCATGAGCAGGGGCCTGGAGGAGGAGGGAGCAGGCAGATGGGACCCCAGTGAGGGGCCTGGCCTGGTCCTAGTGGCCGTGGAATGGGGGCCCACGCTAGGCAGAGCTGAGCGGTTTCTTTCAGGCCAACCTTGCCTTTAACAATTTTTTTGGCCCTTGGAGTTGGTGTGTCCACTTGCCATGTCCAAATTCCTTAGGGCCCTAGGGAGTCTTCTCTGCCCATCGCGGCGGCTCTGAGCCAAGGCTCCCTGCAGACTTGCTGACCCACGCAGGCCTGTGATCTTTCCCTGGGGTTGGCCTCCTAGGAACCCCAGTCACCCCTGCCCCAGTGCCTGCTGAATTTCCCCTCTTCCTCTCCTACTTGGCTGGGCCCCTTGAGGCCGGGGAAGGGTAGGACCCCTCCCTCCTTGCTCCTTGCCCTCCCTCGCACATGGCGGGGCCTCCGCAGATGTGTGTAGGATGAAGAGATGAGCAGCCCTGTGCTCTCAGGCAGGTCACTGCCCTTCTGGGCCTCCGTCTCTCGTCTGTAACAGGAGCGGCGTGTCAGCTCACCTGCAGGGTTGGCTCTGACAGCCGGCAGGTTGGGTGCCCCTAGTCCGAGGCCTCTGTCTCCAGGTATCCTTCTTGTAAGTGAAGGCTCATCATGGGGCCACTTCGGGCTTTGTCTTTCAGTTCAGGGATGATTGGGGCCAATTGCACGGAGACAGAGGCTGGAGCATGTGACCTTCTCACCCTCAGTCAGGTGAAATGTGGTTGAGATTAGCTGAGGTTGGGGGGAGCCGGAGGCAGGGAGGGGTCCTGCCACTGGCTTTTTGGGTTGGTGTATATGATGGCTGGTAGCATCTTCCTGGGGGTAGAACTCAGCCTCGCTGCCCAGGGACCTGCAGCTGGGGCCCAGCGTCCCCTGCCTGCTGACCATGCATTTTCCAAGGATGTGGGAGGGGGGTGGGCCCTTCTTTGGAGCCAGTTCCCACCATTCTAGCTTATCAACCAGGTGGCCCCAAACCTGAGACCAATTGTGTCTTCTGCCTGTTACCATACTGTGGGTGGAAATTAAGTGGACTTAGCTTGGGCGCCCTGCTCTGAGCCACGCGGCCTCCCATGGGCCAGCTGTGTCTCCTGGCCTCCTGGGAGATTGGCAAGGTGCTGGTGCCAGTGTGACCGCTCTGTGATGGCCACGCCAGTCTCTGTCCTGCTATGAGGATGAACCCTGAGCTGCCTGGCCCGCCGTGGGGACTTCGCCTGTCCACTTTAATTTCTCTGCCCTCTGGCCTTTGGTGTGAGGCTGGCACCTCTTGATTTTGTGAGTCCTGTGGGTTGGGTGTCCCCAAGGCACCTCTCCTCTCTCCCTGACTCATCTCTGATGTGTTTACCCTGACGTTATCATGACGGGGACATGCTTCCATCCGAGTTCGCCTCTAACCTTGATGGGATTGGCAGGAGGAAGGAGATGGTAGACACCAAGCCCTTTTCGCTCTGACTTTGCACCCCTTCCCTCTTGGACAGTTCAGTTCAGTCGCTCAGTCGTGTCCGACTCTTTGTGACCCCATGGACTGCAGCATGCCAGGCCTCCCTGTCCCTTGACAGGAAGCAACTTTCTCTTTCACTGGCCTTTTCTGTGGAATGTTTGAAGATTTCTTCTGGGTCTAACGTTTCCCTTTGCTAGTTGCAGCCCCTTTGTGGCTTTGGCCTTCTTCATGCCGTCTTCCCCAGATGGTGCAATAGGGTGGGGGGCTACCTTGAACAGTCACTTAGGGGCTCTGGGCCTCAGTTTCCACCTCATTCAACGGGAAAGTTAACAGCACTTCCCTTCTGGCTCTCCGTGAGTGTTAAATGAGCATTGCATGTAAAGTGCTGGTGCCGGAGGGGCGCACTGAGCTCGGAGGGGATTATTCAGCAGAGCAGGGATGCGGAGCATCCGGTTCCAGTCCTGGCCCTGCCTTTGGGCGGCTGTGTGCGTCTCTGAGCCTCAGCTCCATCCCCGTGAACAGGTGGTGCGGCAGAGGAGACCCCTGTGATTTGGGTCTCCATGTGCCTCATCCACATCTCTCTTTTCTGTCCTCACCACGTGGGGGTCCGGGTATCACCGGGTTGGCCTCTGGCTTCCACTCTGCCTGTGTCCTTGGGCCCAGACCTGAGCCTACAGCGTAGCCTCACACACAGCACCTGTTTCCTCAGCTTGTTTGGCCTCTTTGGTTGTGTAACCTCTGAGCCTTTTGATGAATGAACCTCTCAGCCTGGTCTGAACCCCATAGTCTTCGAGTTCATTTCCTGCCTTTGTTTCTTCCTCCTCCCTTTCTCTGAGCCTGCACTGGGAGCACGCCGGGTTCTGTCCTCCCGGGCTCCCGTGTTTAGGGGTCCTTTCTGACTTTTCCCCCTTTGTTAATGAGCAGGCAGCAGAGGTGTTGACTTTTCCCTGCCCGCACCCAGTTTGGGCCTTGACTTCCAGAAAGCCCTCTTGACCTCCTTGCTGACTACTGAGGTTGAGCCTGTTTTCCTATCTGAGGTCCCAGTACTCCCAGCCCCCTACTCTGGGCTAATCAGGGGTGTCATCAAAGCAAGCCCCAGCCCCCATTTCCCTGCAGCCCCGGGACACTGTGAGCTCGTGGCTTCCTTCCCTTCTGTCCCGAGGCTCCTTCTTCAGGAGCTGCTGAGTGTCCCAGGAGGGCTCTGGTCTCAGGGTCACCCCCTACTCCTGTGTGACCTTAGACAAGTCACTGCCCCTTCCTGAGCTTTCCAGTTCTTTGTGGACCAGGCAGGGGCTGTGCACCTTCTTCAGTGGGTGCGTGCACATCATGGACACACAGAGGGATGTCTGCAGCTATTTCTTCCCCTTGTTACCCTGTGTCATCCATCTAGCCCTCTTCCCAGAGCCTCTGAGCCCCAGGCTCTGCCTCCTGTGCTGGCCCCTCAGCCAGCACAGCCCAGACTGTGTGAAGCCTGCTGGACCTCCTTGTGTTTTAATATGCAGTTTTCCAGGGAGCATTTCATTAACCACACCCACTGCAGCTGCTGGGCCCTGGCCCCAGCCCCTACACAGGTGCCCTGAGAATTGTCCCCGTTTTATCGGGGAAGTGGCCGTGGTCCAGGCTGCCTGCGGGCTGGCCTTCACAGCGTGTCAGAGGCAGAGCTTTGCATTCAGGTCTGTGTGACTCCAGAGCCCGAGGGAAGGAAGGAGGGAGGGGCCTCCTTTCGATGATGTATGGGATGTCTCATCCAGCTTCTCCCGGGAAGCGCTGCGGGGTCAGTCAGATGGACGGACCTCGGAGGACGACCCCGCCCCCTCAACACACACAGGCCAGAGATTCTCTCAGGACCAGGGAAGGGGGGGCAGCTTCTGTGAAGTGGAATGTGAGTGTGACGGGAGTTACTGAGTCACGTGTGGCTGTGGATGAGCCTGCGAGGGGCTCTGTCTAAAAGTGGGCGTCACAGGGCATGGAGGTCTGGAGGAACGCATCCTCTTTTTAGTGATGGCTTCCCTCGGGCTCCTGGGGTTTTCAAGGCTCAGAAGAAGGAAGTCCAGGCCTCCAGATCATAGAGCCTGCTCTGCGGGGATGTGGCTGGTGAGGAGGGCAGTGGGGGCACTTCTTCAGCCCTTTCACCTCTCACTTCTATGCAGTCATTTATTCATTTGCTGGAAAGATATTTGTTGAGACCCTACTGTGTGCTAGGCCTTGAGCCAGGACATGGGGGAGACAGTAGTGGACCAAAGAAATGAAGATCCCTGATCTTGTGAGCTCACGTTTGGGGATAGGGATAGAGGCAACTTACTGTAAACAAGTAAAGGCTTCACCATATAATAGACTTTCAGGCAAGAACTGATGGGCATTGCTATAAAGAAGAAGAAAGCCACATAAGTAGACAGAGGACACAGGAAGGGGAGAGTGTCATACGGGTGGTCAAGGAAGGCTTTTCTGCAGAGGTGAACTTTGGGCAGAGGCCTAAATACAGTGAGGGAGTGAGCCGCGCAGAGATGTGTGGGGAGAATGCCCCAGGGAGGGCTACTGACAAGTGCAAAGGCCCTGAGAGCCTTCCTGGTACTTGGAGGATAGCCAAGCAGCAAGAGCAGAGTGAGTGAGGGGCAGAGAAATGAAAGAGGAGGGGAAGATCATGGGGGGCCTCCTGGCCTCTCTGAGGACTTTGGCTTTTGATTTGAGTGAGATGGGAGCCGTGGGAGGGTTGTGAACAGAGAAGAGATGTGGATGGGCTTGGGTTTACTAGGATCCCTCCGGCCATTGTGTGAGGAAGAGACTGTAGGCCTGAGGCAAGGCCAGTGAGGAGGATACTGCTGTCCTCCAGGTGAGACGTGATGACCAAGAAGTGGCAGTGGTGAGAAGGGATAGGTCTGGGACATGTTGTGAAGCACTAGCCTGCATGTCTTGCTCCCAGGTTGTGTGTGGGCAGAGGGGAGGAGAATGGCCCAGGTGCCCCTGGATTCAGCACCACGGACAGCGCCAGCACCAGACCCGGGGGAAGCCCTGGTTGGCTCGGGTCCCCAAGAATGGCCAATCCCTGGATGCTGCTCGGAGCCTCATCTGTAAAGTGCTGGTCCCTTCCCCTCAGTTTTGTTATAAATTCCTCTTTTAGCCAAATATGTTTATTTCTGGGCATTGCTGTGAATCCTTTTTGTGATGAAGCTGGTCTGAATGCAGCTATGTAGCTGGGATGAGGTTTGGAAGCAGTTGTTTCCAAAAATCTTTGCATCTGGCCAAATTGTTCTGGTACGGTGTGGGGGGTGGGGCGGGGTGGGGTGTGCAGAAAGGTAACTGGGGGAAGGGGAAGGGGAGCTTCCTTGAAGAGCGAATGGTAAGAGGAGAGCCTTGAAGAACCATGGGCCTGTCCCAGAGGAGCAGCAGGGTGCTCTGGGTAGGGGAGCTGAGTGACTAAACTTGGTTTTTCATGATGCCTTCCTTCTGAGAGTGAGGAGGGGGCTGCATTCCTGACAATAAGGTGGGTGGGCCGCCTCACGGCAGACAATGCTAACCCTCAGGCCTACCGTGGACTTGCCATGTGTCTGAAGAAGCCACCATTCTTTGGCTCTCAGTTTCTCCATCTGTAAAATGGGGGCAATTGCATTCTTTACTGTGCTGGTTATTGTAGGACAAAAATGGGTGGATTAGCCATCAGAAAGGCCAAGAAAGGGCTGGAGGGGTGAGGAGCTGCCTCTGCCGCCTCAGACCCCAAGGGTGAGCACTTGGCCTTTTCCTGGTTGGCCGCTTCCCCGCCCCTTGTGATCACCCTCCTCGTTCGCCCTGATTCGCATGGTGTTACATCTGTGCCCCGTTTTGCTGTAGACAGAGTGATCATATGGATAGTCTATGCAAATTCTCATTTTTAATGAGCCAGAAGGAAAGCTAACGACCATCTTGCAGACGTCTTGAGGCTCAAGGGAGGCCTTGGGACGGGGGAAGAAGCAGGACAAAGTGACAAGCGAGAGGAGAGAGGAGGGAGGGGAAGGAGATAGAGCGAGTGGGGGGATGCAGTAGGGGCTGTGGGTAGGGTGAGGGGAGGGGAATAGGCTCTGTTTCCCATCTCTCAAAACCACTCTGCCTGCCCTGTTTTAAGACGGGGAAACAGGCTCGGAGAGAGGTGGCAACCTCGCCAGACACCCCAGAAACTGGGAGAGAGAGACACACAAAGGCAGGGGAGAGGGAGTGGACGGGTTGGAGAAAGGGAAGGTGGCGGCATCCGGGACGAGGCTCTGGCTTATGGGGCTTGGTTTCCTCATCTGTATAATGGTCAGTGCCTAAGTCGTGGGCTGATTGGGAGGAGCTGATGAGAGAACAGGTGCAGACACGCATGACTGAGGAGCGCTGCCAGCATGTGCGGGCCATGGAGTCGCGCGCGTGTGTAGGGGGGGCAGGGGATGGATGGGGAGATGGAAAGGAGGGCAGAGGGGCAGGAGCTGGAGATGGGGTGCGAGGCCTTCTGCACAATCGGCCAGCTCCTAGTTAGTCCGTTTGCTCATTTGTACATTCATTCACTCATTCTTCAGCAGCTGTGGTCTAATTCATAGACGGAAGTCAGCTTCCCAAGGGCAGGATTCTTGTCTGTCCTATTCATGGCTGTCCCCACAGCATCCAGGGCAGCACCTGGCCCTGGGAGGACCTTAGTAAATCATTGCTGGATCAGTGGATGCTCTGTGCTCAGCAGTGGGCCCAGCAGTGGGCCAGGAAGTGTGCCCGGCAGTGGCCACTCCCTGGAGGCATCTAGTCCAAAAATTTCCCTTCCCTGTGGTACATGCAGTACCTGAGTTATTGGGATGGTTACGGGCACCCAGCGGAGAAGGAACCTGGGGGCACCTATGAAGACTTCCTGGAGGAGGAGACCTGAGCTGAATCTTCAGGAACCGACAGGAGCTGACTTGAAGGAGTCTGGAAAGGGGAATTGGGCATAAAGCAGAGGGGACAGTCTGGTGTTGGGAACTGCAGGTCCTGTTGGAGGCGGGGAGTGTGTGGAAGATGAGGCTGCAGGGCTTTGGGACCCGAAGGTGGTGAGGTGAGAGCCAGTGAAGGTGGGAGGGAAGGGCATGCTGGGGTGGCATGGGCTTTGGTGGGGCAGTGGGTGATCGGGCTGGGCAAGCTTAGGTTGTCATGCTGGGTTGGGGTTCTGGTCTGGTCAGGTGGTGTCCACAGGAGTCAGGGATGGGGCACAGGGGATTAGAGCCTGAGAGGTCAACTGGCTGCTGCCTCAGGTGAGGCTGGACCTGTCCCTGGGGCATGGAGCCAGCCTGGAGAGGGGCCGGGATGGCATCTCTGTGACTGCCTTGAGCAGGTCACGAGCCTCTCTGGGCTCTGGTTTAGATTTTAGAAAGGACCTCTCAACTGTAGGCAGTCCCACCCGGGCCAGAGTGCCTGGGGTGCGTTTAAATGTCAGTGTAAATATCACAGTGGCTCAAGTCCCCTCTCATACTTAGTGCCCAGAGTCCCAGGATGTCCTTTTGTATTGCAACACGGGACCATCTCTTATTCTGAAAAATGTCTCCCCCAAAGGCCTATTGTGAAAAATCAGTAGACTGTCGGGTCCTCTGCCCCAACTCTGGTGTTCCACAAAGAGGGCAAGATCAGCCAAGCACCCATGCCCATGCGCCCTCCCCAGGTGCCCTCCTGAGACCTCCCTAGGGCTGCTCTCAGGATCCAGGCTTGGAGCCCCCTTTCCATCCTCCCTGGTCCCTGTCTCCCTGCTCCCAGATCTGGCCAAGCAGGCTCTCAGGCTACGGGGCTCCAAGCTTTTCCCCAACATCATCAGGAGCGCCTGGGACAGGTTTTGGCGGGTGGGGTGAGCCTTTCTCCAGCTCAGTGCCACATCTGGGCCTCTGGCCCTGGCCTTTGTCCATCAGCTCTTGCTAACCCGAGTCACAGGCAGCTCAGAGCCTAAGGAGAGCCTCCGATGGTCCACAGGGCCAGCTGGGGTCTGCTCTGTCCTCACCACACCCCTCCACCACAGCCAGTCTTGGGGGCACGCTCACACCCACTGTCTGTCCTTCTTCCCAGTCGAGGGGTCAGCAGCCCCGTTTTTTGGTTGAGGAAGCTGGAGCCTCACCCTGGGTACATCCAGAGCTGAGGCTGGGCTCAGCCCCCCATTCCTTCTGCGTCCTGCTGTTCTGCCATCAGAAGGGTCGGCTTGAAGAGCCCAAGTCAGGCTCCTGTTGGGGAGGGGGTGAGGGCTGGTGTGGGAAGGTCTGGGAGGACTTCATTACCCAGTGCCTGCTTGGGGCACCTTGGGAGGGCCTGCCGCCGGCGGGGAGACATGCTTGGCCTGCCTGGGTAATTACATCTCAACATTTCATTTTGCTTGTCAGTTTCCACTTGCCGGGGATGTGGGCTCCTAAATATTTCATCCCAGTCTGCAGCCTCCTGTTCCTCTCCCGCCAAACCGCAGGCCCGGCTACCGGGCTGGAGCTGGCCAGAGGTCATCTTCTGCATGCCCCTGCCTCTCAACAGGTGTCCCCACCACCAGCCCAGAGCCGGCTCCTCTTCCCAAGGGGTCTGGGGTAAAGAGGCCAGGCAGACAACATTTTCAGAAACTAGAGTCGGTTCAACCAACACTGAACACCTGCTGTGCTGGAAACCAGGGAGTGAGGAAAGAGAAAAACACTGTCTGCCCTTGAAGGGGTTTATGGGCTGATGGAGAAAACGATCAAGTGTTACACGAGCAAACGTTTGTTGAGTAGCTGTGTGCCGGGCACTGTTGCATATATTAATCCAGTTGTTCTTCATGCCTTGCTAGGAGGAGACGAAGCTGAGAGAGGTGAGTAACTTGTCCAGAGTCACAGCTAAGAAGTAGCAGAGCAGGATCTGAACTCGGGCAACCTGGCTCCAGCCCTCATGCCTTTAAGTGCAGGAGTTACTAAACCAGCAGCCTAGACAGAGGAGAGCAGGTTCCAGGGGAGAGGGTGTGGTGAGAGCCTGGGTGGGCGGCGGCACATCCCCACTGCGGGAGCATCTGGGGTGTTTCGTGGGGGAGAGGTGGAGAAGCAGAGCCCCGAGGCGGGGCTGGGCAGGCGGGAAAGCAGAGGGGGGCTTTTCCTGCAGGGGGACCAGCCAAGGCTCCAGGGTAGGGACGTTCGAGTTGCATTGGAGAAAGTGGTCTGGCTGTGGAGTGTGGAGTTGTGAGGCCAGGGAAGGGGCTGAAAAGCTGCTCTGTGACCTCACCCTCCAGGTGTGTCGCTGGAGCTGAGGGTCTTGTTCTGAAAGGGGTTTTTCAGCAGATGACTCTGAACTAGTGCTCAGCAGTGCTGGGTCTGACTGCTGACCAGCCCAACTTGCCATGTGAAGCTTGGGCAGACTCCTTTCCCTCTCTGAACCAGCTCTGAGAAGTCGGTGGGATTCCCTCAGCTGAGGAATACTGGGGAATTCCTCAGTATTAGGAACTCAGAATAGCTGGGGACTTCCCTGGTGGTCCAGTGGCTACGACTGCACGCTCCCAAAGTAGGGGGTCCCGGGTTTGATCTCTGGTCAGGGAACTAGATCCTGTGTGCCGCAACTGAGACTTATCACTGCCAAATACATAAATATTAAAAATTGATTATTATTGTATATAAAACAAGAAGAATGCCCAGGATGGCTACTGAGAGTAGAGGAAGGCGGGCCCTAGAGGGCTGGGTTGGGGCGGGGGTCTCCCGGCGGGTGGCCTGGAGCTGCCGGGCCAGAACCAGACACCTCCCTGTGCCTTCCACCACAGCCCCCTCCCTCCATCTCCTGCCTCCAAACACCTTTGCTTCCTTCTCTCTCTCTCTTTTTTCTCCCAGCTTTTCTCGCTTCAAAGGTGTTTTGCCTAAATGGGTTTGTGTTAAGATATTAGGTCGATCACTCAGCAAATTTCCCTCTGCTCAGAGCTGCGCACCATGAATAATGCAGCTCTGAACAGCCCTTGCTGCCCAGCAGCCTCCCAGGGAGGGGGCGGCAGCGCTCAGCTCGAGGGGTCTGAGCCCCACAGCTGCCCTGGCTGGTCCCTCCTGCAGCCTGCCTCTTCTGGTCCCCAAAATATGCCCCCAGGGGCCGGGCTGTCCATGGGTGATCCCTTTAATCCTCACAACACCCCTGATGCGTCTGGAGGGTGGTGAGCATGCCGTCCCATTTTACAGATTCAGAGGTTCAGAGAGGTTCGAAGAGGCTGGGCGACTTGGCTCTCATCATCACATAGGGGCCAGACATGAGACGAAGCCCTGTCTGTGCTCGGCCTCGGCCCTGTCTGTGCCCGGCCTCAGCCCCTGTGTCACAGCAGGCCGGCTCTCTGATGGCGGTGTCCCTGTGCCCGCAGGTCCAGCCCGGGTCTCCCCGGGGGCAGGTGGGCGTGAGTGGATGGCCTGGTTGCAGAGGGAAGATGCGGGTTTTTCCCAGGGCACTGAGGTGGCCGGGCGGTAGTTGCTGGGTGACAGAGGTGCTGTTCCCCTCTCCCAGGGGCCACCCCAGCCCCTGCCAGCACCCCCAGTCAGGCCCCCATGCTCCGGTAGCAAAGGTGAGGTGTTGATGCTGCTAAGGGTTGGCTGGTGGCTCCAAGGAGGTGTGGGCAGCTGACCTGCGTGTCTGGGTCTGCGGCTGTGTGTAGGGTGTGACTTGTGGGGGTTGGGTGTGGTGAGTGGTTGTGTGAGGCGGTGTGGTTACTGTGTGAGCTTGTGTTGCTGTGATCTTGTGTGGGGTGGCAGTGATGTGTGGTTTGTGACTTTGTGAAGGTGTGTGTTACCACGTGTATGGGTGGGGTGGGGAGATGAACTGAGAGTGTTTGGGAAAGGAGGGATTTGTGTTCTGCCTTGGACAGTCCCTGGGCCTCTAGGCTTGGGCTGCGGAGTCTGCCCAGCAGGTTCTGTCCCTGGAGACGGTGCTCAGTGTCGCCTGGTCTCTCTGGCCCCCAGAGCATCCTCAGAGCCCTGGGTCCTGAAGTGACATCCTGATGTGGCCCCTGCCCTCTGCCTTTGCAGCCCCACCCCCACTAGGACTCACTCATTCCCCAGAGGCTTTGGCTCCTGGAGGCTGACCCAGGCTTTCACAAATACCATTTGACCCTCACTCTAGCCCCACCAGGTGGATTTTTTTTTTTTTTTAAGTCCTGCCCTATTTTACTGATGGTAAGCCTGATGCTCAGAGAGGCTAAGTAACTTCTCCAAAGTCACACAGCCAAGGTCCTCCCTGGTGGTCCAGTAGCTAAGAATCTTCCCTCCAGTGCAGGGGACACAGGTTTGATTCCTGATTGGGAAACCCAGATCCCACATGCCTTGGGGTGACTGTGCCCACACACCACAACTACTGAGCCTGTGCACCGCAATAAAGACCCAGCACAGCTGAAAAACGAGCAAACCCCCAAAAGAACAGTCCCACAGCCAGGAAGCAGCGGAGTGGACATTTCCCTTTTGTCTCACAATGGCGGGGAAGAGGAAGCTGAGAGCAGGTGTGAGAGCCACACTTTGTACAAACCTGTGGTGGGGTGCATCATGGGGACCCTGCAGGTGGGAAAGCGGGGTGACTGTGTCCCCTTCATTGTCCCTTGGTACCTGGGTCTTCCTGGCTCCAGCCAAATCTCTCCTAATGAGCCCACTGTGTCCCTTTGAGCTGGAGTCGCTCTGCCCCCGCCAGCCCTCTCTACTGGCCCAGCTGTCTTTGGTCCTGGGCCTTTGGAGCCCTGCCAGTTTTCACAGCTATCTTATACTTTTCCGCTTGTTCTTCTGCACATGCATTTCTTGAGCACTCATAACAAGGAATTTGCATCTAGTTGGAAAGGTAAATTCCCGGCAGAAGGCAGGACTGAGAGAGAGGTCCCAATGTGCATGACGCCCATGTGGGCTTGGAACTTGCTAGTGTGTACTACAGGGCAGGCCCTGTGCCTGGATGACCTTTGCAGCCCAGAGCCTGGCACAAAGTGGCTGCTCAGTGCCGGTAGACACGTAGATATCCGGGCACTCTGTGTGACCAGGTGGTGCTCAGAGGGGAGGTCACAGTGGGCTGCAGAGGTCAGGGAGGTTCCTAGAGGGAGTGGGCAGGTTTGAGCAGGTGGCCACTTCAGATTCCTGCAGCGCCTCCGCCCCCATGCCGGTGCCAGCAGCTCCTGCCCTGCTGGCCCTCCCATCCCTGCAGTCAGGTGCTCGGTGGCCCATTTATCTGGCAAGCGTGCGTCACGGCCTGTCGCGAGCAACCGCAGCATGTGTGCTGGGCACCATGAAGGCCGGAGCAGAGACAGACCGGGAGGAGATAAGATAAGCAAGGGAGGCAGACTGAGGGGGCGGCCTCTGCAGAGGGAGGCCTGATGTGGTCAGACAGCAGGTTTTGTTGGGACTGGACCTGAGAGGGAGATGTGAGCCTTGCATGCCACTTGTACACTTGCACACACATGCACTCATGCACACACACACACACACACACACACACACACTCTGTGTGAGAGGAAGGAGGCTGGAGTGGACACCAGATGGTGGGGAGAAGGGCTGGGAGTGGGAGCAGAAAGGGGTCTTGGCCATGAGCCAGGCTCACCCCCCGCCCAGCACCCCAGAGAGCCCTTGAGCCCTTGCTGGAGCCAGAGCCGCCCCTCGCTGCCTGCCCCCAGCCCCAGCCCCCCTGGACAGCCACAGGTTAGGGAGCTTCTCCAGGGCCTGGACGTCTCCCCGACCTCAGATGCCGTTTCAGCCACAGCTCTGCTTCCTGGAATCTGCTGCACGGCTCCGTTTCCTTAGACCAGGGCTTCGTTCCTGGTTGAAAGCAAAAGTAACACCATGTTGGTCACTGATGCCTCTGAATAGCTCCATCTCCTGAGAGCTGGTGTGGGGAGAGGGCCTGACTTGGGAGAGGGCGGGGGGGGAGAGAGAAGGGGGTTGGGGGGAAGAACTCCGTGTGTGTCTGTGTGTGTGTGTGACTGTGTGACCCCATATAGTCTGGGGTCTCCCCTAGCCTCCCTCCTGCTTTCCCCTTACCTCTCTCTCTGCCTGGAACCCAGGGAAGCTGAGGAGGGGACCCCCTCCTTGGGTTGTTTAACAACCCCGGTTTCCTCTGTGTTGTAATTTGCTGCCTTCACATTTTGCCTTGATGTAGATTTTTTCCACTTGATTTCCTAGCGTTGGTCTCTCATTGTTTTTCTCCATTTTTAAATTTGAAAGGCCAGAAAAAGAAAGGGAGAGACAGAGAGAGGAGATGAGCCCAGTGTCCCTGGGCTCCTGTGCTGTTGGGCTGCAGGGAAGCTTCTCGACTCCCTGGAGGGGGGTTTTTGCCCAGCCTAGTCTGGAGCCCAGAGCCCGGGGTGCTGTTTGGGATGAGGGAGCAGCCTGGCTTGTGGAATGGCACCCCCGGGCTCTGGGTGCCAGAGCAGGAGGGCACAGATGCTGAGTGCCCCGGGATCTGTGGGCATGGTACGTGTCTCGGTCACCTTGCTGCCCACTGCCTATGGGCTGGCTGTTTAGCTGCTTCCTGGCAGGGGCGGGCCTCCTGGTGAGTGAGATAAGGAAGGAAGAGGGGGCGGGGAGAGGATTCCCAAGCCTGGAGGATGTGATGGACGGCGCTGCAGAGGCACAGGGGAGCCCAAGTCCTCAGCTGCCCCGTACCTGGGTGAGCCTGGGCAGAAGCAGGCCACTCTGGGGGGATGCCCCTTCTTTCTGCCTTCTCTGGGCCACCAGGGTAGTCTACAAGTTGGCAGGCCCTGAAGGCAGGGGGTCTGGGGGCTGCTTGGAGCAAGTGGGGAGGACTTATTCAGGTAGGTGGAGTAGAGAGAGTCCCATCCCGTTGCAGGGCAGGGAGGTGCCCAGAAAAGAAGGGAGCTGAGCCCGGTGAGTCAGAGATCAGACTGTGTAACCCACGTCCACTGGGGCATTAGGAGTGCAGTGGGAGGCAGACACTAACACAGATATATCAGCTGGACCCAAAGACTACTGGGAAAGGTCACCAGAACACAAATAGAAAGGGCACAGAGACCACAAAATACAACAGGAAACCCATATCAAGCCTGGCGGAAGTGCAGGGTTCCAGCGCCAGGGGAGGGCTGGCCAGGAGAGAGCCTGTCCTCAGGGGGAGGCGGGATTTCAGAACCAGGAGGCCGGCCGTGGGAGGGCGGCCCCATGCGCCTGCCCCCCAGCATCCCGTGGAGGCCTCCGGCCCGGGAGTGGCCAGGTGGCCCGTGTCGTGGATGAACAGAGAGGCTCGGGGTGGCACGTGTCGGGACTAGGATGCCTTCTCTGTCACTGTGTCTGCACGTTTGGTCTGGCCTGGGTCCCGAGGTGCACATTTACCAAGCATTTACATGTTGCCATATTTGCTTCTGATTATTTCCAAGAAATAAAACAGGGATCATGCCTGGGAGCCCTCCTATGGAGCCCTCAGTCTTGTTCCATCCCTGCCTCCCTTGAGGTGCTCAAACCCTGCAGGGGCTGGGGTCCTTTCTTGTCTTAGTCATTCAGCAAGCATTTATGGAGAACTAGTGTGTGCCATGCACTGGGGTGATCGTAGTGCATACAATGGAAAATCTCCTGCCTTCTTGGAGCTTTTGCTCATATCTGTGTGTGTCCATATATAAGACATTGTACTATATGTGGCCTTTAATTTCCACATGAAAGGGACAGAGAGTGGTGCACCTGGCTTTATCAGTTAACTTTGCATTTTCAGGGTTTTGTCATGAGGGCCGTTTTATGTATCTTCAGTTCAGTTCAGTTCAGTCGCTCAGTCGTGTCTGACTCTTATAATATTCCATTCTTCCTTTGAAAAGTATTCAGGTAGTTTCCATGTTTCCATTTAAGCACGTTTCAAATGGTGCTGCAGTGATCATCTTTGGGCATATCTCCTTGCGCCCATGTGTGAGTTTCTCTGGGAAGAATGTGGAACGGGACATGCTGGCTTGTAGGGTTCTAGACTCCCTGGCTCAGGCTGCCTTCAGTCTCCTTGCTCCCTGAGTGCTTGGGCCGGGAGCTCTCCAAGGTCCTGACTGCTCCCTTGCGCTCAGAAGCTCCTGGCACGAGCTTGTGGCCTCCTGCCCCTGGCACTGCGCAGAAGCATTTGCTGGGTGGATGGTGGAGCTTGCAGCTGGCACAGGGCAACCTGTGCCTGCCATGGGGCTGGGGCTGTGTGTGGGGTGAGGGGCTTGTCAAGGGTGACCCAGAAGGGCCTAAGTGGGCCATGGGGAGCACCAGCCTCCTCCATACCCCTCTTTTTATGATCCTGTTCCTGGAGCCTGGGAGAGGTGAAATGTTGCAGCCTCTGTGCAGAGATAGGACTTGGGCGTGTTCCTTGCTGCTTGGGTTTAATTTTATTACATTTGCTTTCAGTACGGACTCATGGGTTTTTATTTTATCCAAGGAGAGAGACCATGGAATAGAGGAGTGGGGTTGCAAAAAATTGCCCCCACCGTGGTAGAAGGGTCTGAAGAGGACTTCCCAGGGGTGTGCTAGCCATGGTCCCCACAGTGATGGGGCTTCAGAAGCAAGGGCTGGACACAGAAGGACTGATGTGGTTGGTGTAGGACTTGGGGTCTTCCCAGAAGTGGGGACGGGCTGCAGGGGATGGGGTTAACCAAGACCCAGCGACTGGAGCCTTTCCTTCCTCTGCCCAAGGGAGGCTCTTGACACAGACCTGGATTACAGACCCATCAGCTGGCTGTGTGACCTCCACCAGGCTACTTAGCACCTCTGAGCCTCAGTTTCTGCATCTGTAAGATGGGGCCATTAGCACCCGCCTCAGACACTCAATGAGTGCCAGGCATGCAGTGGGTGTTCAGTAAATGTGGGTCCCTCTTGGGCCACCACAGTCCTCTGGCTGTGGCAGGGGACAGGAGTGCTGTGGAGCCAGATACTGTGCCACTTACTCCTGGAAGCTTGTGTCACCCTGGAAGAGCCTTGGTCCTGTGCTGTGGTCCCTGAGCAGCCAAACTGACAATCAGGCAGTGCCACCAAGGAGCCCAGAGGGTGCTTGGTTCCTCCTTGTGGGGCCAGTGAAACCACTGGGTACTTACCCCAGGGCAGACCCTGCACCCAGACATGTGCATGGGCCCTAGGTGCCTCCTGGCCTGGGTGTGGCCAGTCGTGGCACACTGGACTGGGTGAAAGAGTGACCTCTGGAGCTAGCTGGCCACACTGAAACCCTGGTCTGTGCCTCACTGTGTGACCAGGGAGCCACTCAGCCGCTCTGTGCCTCAGCGTCCTCATCTCTAAACTGGAACTGTGCTGGCCTTCCCTTGCAGCCCAGTGGCCAAGACTCTGCGCTTCCAATGCAGGGGGTGCAGATTTGCTCCCTAGTTGGGAAAATAAGATCTCATAGACCACATGGTGTGGCCAAAAATAAATAAATAAGCTGGAGTTTTGCTGATGATATTGACTTCAGATGGGTGAATCTATGCAAAATGTGCAGCGTAATATTCAAAGGCACTAGACACTATCAACATTCACTGTTACTGAGCTCTATTTGAAACCTCCCAGACTCCCCTCAAGTCCCCCCACTCTTGCGGTTGTAAGAACATTGCTTCCTGCTTAGACTCTCTCTCATCTTGAGTACCTTGTGACTTGCTGACTGGGCTGTGGTCACCTGAATCTTCTTTCGAAGAAGAAGCTAAATGAAGCCTGCAACATGTACCGCGGGGTGGAACCTCTTAGGGGAGCATCACCCAGAAATACGACTGAACCTGAGTCTCTGCCTCTTGGAGAACAATTAACTCCCATTCTCTGCCTCCCTCCCCCCTGCCCTCTGGCCCCCCTCGCTCCTGGAGCCAGGTGGCTCGTCCTAACCCCCTGTCCAGCCTCCTCTTGTCCATCTGTCTCCCCAGATGGGGGGAGAAGTGTAGCGATTGGCCCACTTTCTAACTGGAAAGGAACCATATGGAGGATTTAGCTGGAAGCTGAGTGTCTGCCCGGCCGCTATTAGGGCAGGGCCAGCACTGGGGGCAGGAGACTGGCTCCCGTCGGTTCTCTTTTTGAGCTGGGACTGGGGAGTCCCGGTCCTGCCCCCAGACCCCCCTCCCTCCCTCCACCAAGAGCCCCTCTAGCCATGCTCCTCTTCTGTGCTCGGCACCTCTGTGGGCATCCTAGGGGGACCTGAGGTTCTTGTTCTACTTGGAAGGGGCAGAAAGTAAAGGAGGTGGGCGCTGGTCAGGGTGGGGCACAGAGGCCGTGGCTGCGTCCCTGCTCCACAGAACTGGGGGCCCATTTCCTGGCGACACGAGAGTGAGCCTGCAACACGAGAGTGAGCCTGCGTCATGTGGCTCTGGGCCTTGCGGGCGCCTGGCACAGAGCAGCCCCCCTTCTCGAGTGAGCGCCTTGTTTCCTCAGCATGCCCCCTCCCCGCCCCCAGCTGCTCGGGCCTCCTGCCACTAAAACTCAGCCACTCAGCTCAGGGCCACCACCCTTGGGCAGCCTTCCCTGGTTGCCACCTACCCCCGCTGAGTAGAGGGCCCTCCCTGGGTGGAGCTGGGTGCTGGCCCCTCTTCCTCTGGGTAAAACAGGTGGCTGGTGTCTCCCCACCCTGGGGACCTTTGCAGCCCATCCTCCTCACAGAGGTGCGTGGAGTCTGCTCAGAAGGCTCAGGTGACCCCGGCCTGGACTGAGGATGTACGGAGGCTCGGGGGTGCCCAAGGGTGGGAGCCAGGTGCCCGGCCAAGGTGGGTAGTTGTGCTGTGACCCAATAGGATCCCGTGTGAGATGGAGCTGGGCTGAGGCCCTTGAGTGGGACCCGGAGGAAGGCAATGGTCTCAGATAAAGGATCTGCCTTCATCAAGAATACTCCTTCAACTTTTTCCATCAACAGGGCCCTGACGCTGCCACCAGAGGCGCTGGACGTCTTATTCCCTGGGGGCCCCACTCTGTATCCCAGTTGGGCAAGGGACTGTGTGGCTTTGGGCAAATCAGTTCTCTTTTCCAAGCCTCAGTTTCCTCATCTGTCAAACATGGTTGATACTAGAAACGGGTCCACAAGTGCTTTTGAAGCAGGAGATGAGGGGAGACTGAGGTAAAACGAATGATGCCGGCCCCCTGCCAGCACTGGAGAGACACAGCTGATGTCCGGGACTGCCCGGGTGAGGTGGAGAGTGCTCGCAGGGTTTCTGCAAGCCACGTGGCCTGGCTGTGAATCCCGGGGTATGTTGAGTGCTTCCTGGTGGTGCCTGCAGGCTTGGGGGCTTCTTGTAGAGGAATGAGCTTGAGAGGTAGGCAGGCCTTGGGTCCCCTTCCCCAGGATCCAGCCAGGTAGGCAGTGGCCAGAGAGAAAGAAATGACAGGAGGCCCCTAAAGACCTTCTGATCCCAGTCAGAGCTCCTCCAGCCCCTCCACCAAACAGTGAAGTCGCTCAGTTGTGTCTGACTCTTTGCGACCCCGTAGACTGTAGCCTACCAGGCTCCTCTGTCCATGGGATTTTCCAGGCATAGTACTGGAGTGGGTTGCCATTTCCTTCTCCAGGGGATCTTCCCAACCCAGGGCACCAAAGCAGTCCCTTAAGAATGGCCTTCCGGGGCTCTTTTAAGGTCCCTG
This sequence comes from Oryx dammah, assembly GCF_014754425.2. Lineage (NCBI taxonomy): Eukaryota > Metazoa > Chordata > Mammalia > Artiodactyla > Bovidae > Oryx > Oryx dammah. The sequence continues at coordinate 42,517,608 of NW_024070195.1, forward strand.
CTGGGAATTTGGTTCTAAATAAGATGGAGGGAGGCTGGGTGTCATTGCACCCTGTTGGGTCAGGGAGGAAGCTGAAGAGCCTGCATACTGAGTGGCCTGTGAGTGCCCAGAGGGGAACTTAGGAACGCCCACTTATGGGCAGCAGCTGGGTTTACAGCATCACTGCCTGGGATGTGCAGGCACAAGTCAGCAACCCTGCACGCTGCCCTTACGAAGGAGCCTGATGGTGAACGTGGGGCCCGGCGTCAAGAGCCCTGGTAGGTGTGTGTGGATGTGGGTACCAGAGGCACTAATGGCCCAAGGTGGGCAATTTGTTCTCATTCTCAGATTTGCGCCTCCAATAAGTCTTATGAAGTAGTTACATCAAAAAAGTACCAATGTTTACTAAGCACCTTCTGTGTGGCAGATGTTACTATAAATGCATGAACTCCCTTAGCTTTATAACAACCTTATGAAATAGGTGGTATTATTATCTTTACAGATGATGTATTTGAGACAACAGAGAAGTTCAGTAACTAACCCGAGATCACACAGCAGTAAGCAGCAGAACTGAGATTTGAACCCAGGCCGTCTAGCTTTAAGCCCAATACTATACTGCTTCTTGCTAGCAACCTATTTTATAAAGAGGGGCATGGAGAACTTAAATGACATGTCCATGGTCACTCAGCTTGGTGGAGCCAAAATTTGCACTGTGACTGTTCTGACTGCACAGCCCATGCCAGATCGGGACCTGGGAGAAAGTCAGGCCAGGGGACCATGAGGAGCCCCCAGGAGTGTGGGTCGCAGGGGAAGACCCTGTCTGCCTCAGGCTGACCGCTGCCCTTCCTGCAGGGGGCGTGTGCATCGCCCAGTCCGTCAAGATACCTCGGGAGCCCAAGCCCGGGGAGTTCGACAAGATCATCCGGCGGCTCCTGGAGACATCAAACGCCAGGGCGGTCATCATCTTCGCCAACGAGGATGACATCAGGTGAGGACAGGCAGCAGTGGGGCGGGGCTGGGGAGCCAGGGACCTCTGCTGGAGACCTTCCTGGGCAAGCCTGACCCACCCTGGGGTCCAGAGAGGTGGGGTGAGCCAACGAGGCGGTGGGGGGAGACCCCTCTGGCTGGGGCGCAGGCTATGGCTCACGGACGCCCCTTCCCTTCCCCCTGCCCATTTCCTGCATCCATTCTACCAACTCAGGATGGTTAGCGGGTCCTTTTACAGAGGGGCTAAGGCCATGAGCTTGGGGTGAGAGCCCCTGGGTGGGAATCCTGCTCTCCCTCCAACTAGCTATGTGACCTCAGGCAAGTTTCTCAACCCCTCTGGGCTTCTTTTCTGCTTAAAAAAAAATGGAGCTAATGAAGCCTGCTCCAGTGTTGCTGGAGCACTGAATGCAGGAATATGCACCAAGGAAGGAGCAGAGGCTGGCAGGAGGTAGGGGTGGCTGTCTCTCAGCCCCTCCGTCCTCCCTTCGGTGAGCTCAGGGGAGTGGGGAGAGGCCTGGGCTGTGGTTCTAGTCCTGATCTGGGCACACACTCATGGGGGCAGTATCCTCCCCTCCCTGGACCTCAGTGTCCGCATTTGCAGAGTGGGGGCAGGTGGACTCCAGGTGCCAGAACCATGCGGTACAGACACCCTGGAGCAGTCCACCTCCCTGCACGCCTGCCCCCGGGTCCTGAGTCACAGGTCAGAGTCTCAGGTGCCCTTAAAAGATGACCCCTGAGCGCCCTTCCTAATGCACTTCCCTTCTTCCTGCTCTTTCTCTCCCTTCCCCCTCTTTAAGACTGGATGTCACAGCCAAGAAGGGCCGGCCTCCTTGATTCCCTAGACTGAGGGGGAGACACAGCTCCTGCTGAGAATCTGGCCGGGGAGTCACGCCCCGTGTTTGCAGAGGAGATCTGGTCTTCCCAGACCACCTCCCTCAGACTGGTGGCCCACCTGCCCACCTGCCCAGCTCAGCTGGCCCGGTCCACCCTGCCTCCATGCGGCCCCCTCCCCATTGCTAACCAGCATCCACTCTGGGTCCACTCTTCTTTCCAACACTCTTTCCCACTTGGAAAGACCTCATCCTGGACTCCTGAGTTGCAGCAAAACAGATTCTCTCCCAGGAGATATTGCTGGGTGCCAGGGGGGATGGAGGGGAATGTTCTGGAAGGTCATTAAGGCCTCCAAAGCCACAAGCACCAGCTCTAATGGATGTTTCTCAGGCAGCAAAGGCCCAGGGTGTGGGAGTCCTCAGGGTCCACCTGGCACCCCTGAGCTGCTCCCGGTCCCCACAAAGCTTTCAGGGACCCTAAACTCTGGCCCTGGGTGTCCCTGTTGCCACAGGTCAGCTGGTACCTGGAGCAGGAGGAGCTCTTTCCGAGCTCTTCACCGCCCTTCGGTCAGTCCCTGCCCCCGCCCCCACTCCCATGTCAAAGCCCAGCACTACTTGGGGCCCCCACCCCATCTAGGGACACACCCAACTTGCGGCCTCCTGAGCGACTCTGACGGACTCACACGTGGGGAGGGGAGACGAGGGTGCTGGGCCAAGGGTTCCAGATAAGGGTCACCTGGGGGGGAGGGGGAAGGGCCTTAGACTGACCCCCTGAGCAGCTGGGCAGGGTATGTGGGAAGAAGCGCGCCTTGCTGGAAATCCACTTGCGTTTTCAGAAGCAAACAGAGGTAAAAATAAACCCGGGTGACTTTGCAGAGATGGAGCCTTGGGAGCTCTGGTCATCTCTGGCTGGCCGGATGCAGGCAGTATTAATAGGGCTGGTGTGGGTTCTGAGAGCAGCCTCGCCTACAATTAGGGGGCTCTGTGGGGGCTGCAGGAGCCTTGGGGGCCTAGGAGAGTCAGGAGACGGTGAAGAGGGCAGGTGTGGGCCCGGGGGTGAGGAAACACATTTCTGCCTGGCAGCCCGAGGCTTCCTGCCCCAGCTGGCTGCCTCCTGCACAGGTCTGGCAGTCGCCCCAAGCCCCGCTGTCTATCCTGGCCTTGTCTGTGGGACGGGCTGGCCAGTTTCTAGTATCCTGGCCTCTCACTTGCTGTGTGATTTTGGGCAAGCTGCTTGCCTCCTCTCTTCTCCCGTCTGTCCCCATGGGATAAGATACATGGTGGGCAATTCTGCCCAGTCCTTCCTGTTTTTCTCCTTCTAGATGTGTCTGAGGGGCCACTCAGTTCAAGCATCCATTAGCTGACTGAGCGCCGTGTGGGCTGGACCCTGCGCGGGGCTTCAGGGCCCCTGACTTGACTAGAACCACTGTCACTGGCCTGGGTGGCGGTGGGGGCTCCTGGCTGCCTGCACCCTTTCCTCCATCTGTGAGGGCAGTGGCGAGCGGTTCTTTGAAGCACCTGGACTTTTGGCACAGGAGGTGGGGTGCAGAGGGGGACAGGTGTTGGGGTGTGTGTGTCAGTGGATATAAATGTGACAGAGGGCCAGGGGGTGTGGGCCTGGGAGCCTCAGAGCACAGAGCTTGGGCAGATGTGTTTCTGGGGACCCGAGTCAGACACAGGGCAGGGCCAACCAGAGGGAAACAGGCATGGTCTTGGCGGGGACAGAGGTAGCCCCAGGGGTAGGAATGAGTCTGGGAGACCACACTGGGCCAAAAGGCAGCTGTGGGCCCAGGGCACAGGCAGGTATAGGGGTGCAGTGTGGGTGAAGGGCAGCCATGGGTCTGTAGGCAGGTGTGGGTCAGGGCAGCAGGGAACCGGGGGCCTGGGAGTCTAGGCGTGGGTGCTGGGGTGGCTGTGGGCCCCGGGCTCCTGTGGGTCAGGACGGGGGATCCAGGCACAGGCTGCAAGGGGGACAGGAATGAGCCCGGGGGAAGGGCAGGTGTGGCCAGGGCGGGGAGCCCGTGGGCAGACACGGCTGGGCTGGGCTGGTGCATGTCCCCACAGGCGTGTGCTGGAGGCGGCACGGAAGGCCAACCAGACTGGCCACTTCTTCTGGATGGGCTCAGACAGCTGGGGCTCCAAGATCGCCCCTGTGCTACACCTGGAGGAGGTGGCCGAGGGCGCTGTCACCATCCTCCCCAAGAGGATGTCCGTGCGAGGTAGGCCCGGCAGCCACAACGGCGCGCCCACCACCCCCACCCCACTCCGCGCGCCCCGCTGTCAGCGTCACCCTGACGGCTCCTTCTTATCGTCCCCCGCACTGTCCCTCTCCAGCTCCTCGTCTTCCTGCACCCTGTCTCTCTTCTTCCTTGGCTCCCAGCTTCTTTATGCTCAGATTCTGGGCTGGGAGGCCTTCCTGGCCACAGTCGTCCTAGCGGGGTTAGAAGCCACGCTCAGGGTCCTTCTTTCTCCTGTTTCAGATATTCGTGGGTGTTGGGGGTGGTGACAAGTACAGGAGGCTCATTTATCAAGACTTCTCCTTCACCCCCATGTACTCTCATCCCTTCTCCCATCTGGGACAGAAGAAGTGAGACCCCTGCGCCACTGGGAGCGTGTCCTCTGCTAGAAGGGCCCTGGGAGCTGCCAGCAGGCTCCCAGGATGGGGCAGGGGCCTCCCTGCAGAGTCCTGCTGGGACTTGGGTGGGCTGGGGGTGGGGGTGGGGGTGGGCCTGACAGCCCTTACTCCTGGGACAGAACTCAGTTGCCCTGGGCAGGAACAGATTGCTCTGGCTGGAGCCTTGCTATGAGTGAGGCATGAAGTTCCTATTAAAGGCCCAGTCTGGCATGGACCTCACTGTCCTCCCCATGGTGGCGGCAGGCTCCCAGGGGCTCTTCCCCTGCTCTCGCTGAGGTCAACAGACATCAGGATTGATGGAGCTGGGAAGTCTGCAGACATCTACCTCCACCAAACTTTCCAAGAGACCGAGGTCTGAGTAGGGGAGGGACATGGCTATGTCCTCTATTAACCCCGAGGCAGAAGGAACACAGAGGTGCCAGAAGTTTCCACATCGCCCCTCTCAGCTTCAAGCCATAATAAACACACAAAAAACAAAAACTATGGTTCTTGGTACCCACAAATGTCAGGCCCCATACAGACATTTCATTTAGTCATTCCAGCAACCCCACATTTAGTAAATGAATACATTAAGGCTCAGAGAGGTTAAGTGACATTTGGTGGCAGTAAGTCACACATACTTGCTACTAAGTGGCAGAACTAGAATCTGAACCCAGGACTTGCCATACAAAGCCCTTTTCTCTCTGGGGCACCAGAGAAACCATGAAAGCAGTGGTTCTCAGCAGGGGGTGATTTTGATCCCCAGGGACATTTGGCACTGTTCTGAGACATTTTTAGTTGTCATGATCAGGGAGTGGTGCTTCTAGTGGGTTGAGGCCAGGGATGCCGCTCAACATCCTGCAATGCCCGGGACAGCCTCCCCCCACCACCAGCAGAGTGAACTGGCCCAGTGTCAATAGTGTAAAGGTTGAGAAAGTCAGCATTGGACCAGTCCAGCACCTCCCTGACAGCTCCAACAGACAGTCACTGAGCCTCCACTGGGCCTTGCCACAGCAGGAACTCGTTGCTGGGTGAACTTTTAGGCTTTCAGGTCTGTTCCCAGCAGCTTGGTCAACTGTGAATATGACACGGAATGAGCATGGGGCAGAAGGCAGGGGGAGGAGAGAAGGCCTTATTGACCCACCAGCCTGCCACCCTGGGTCCGGGTTTTCTGGGCTTAGAGCAGAGTTGATAAGTCCTCTGGAGCATTCGGAGGAGGCTGCCTCAGTGAGCCATGGGGAAGTTCTGGACTGGAAGGAAACGATTCAGGCCCCTGTCTTGCTGTGTGACCTGGGCCAGTCCCTACACTGGTTCCCTCTCCTCTTCAGAACCAGAGAGCTCACGTACTCCCAGGACTGGGCGCCGACCCCCGCCCCCACCAGCCTCTCTGCTCCCATCTCAGGACCTCCAGGTGTTTCCTTCTCCAGGAAGCCCCATATTAGCATTTCGGTAGTTAAGAACCAGCGCAAACACCCTCATCCTGTACTTCTTCCAAAAAGGCAGCCGTTGTTTGATGACACAGGCTCCCCCTGGAACTTAACCCAGCTCTTTTCACCAGGAAGGAAATGAAACGTCTCACGTTTCCCCCTGGCTGCTGGATCAGAGGATGCGCTCTTCCTCCCCTCCTCACCCGCCCGCGCCTCGTCTAAGCGGCGGGAAGAGCGAAGGGCTGGGGGCGGGTGGAAAGAGAGGCGCTGGGTCCTGACATCCTGGTTCCCCGCCAGGCTTCGACCGCTACTTCTCCAGCCGCACGCTGGACAACAACCGGCGCAACATATGGTTTGCCGAGTTCTGGGAGGACAACTTCCACTGCAAGCTCAGCCGCCATGCGCTCAAGAAGGGTAGCCACGTCAAGAAGTGCACCAGTGAGCACGCGCGGGGGGCGGGGCAAGGGGCGGGGCCGGGAGGCGCAGGGTTAGGAGGCGGGGCCTGGGGCGGGGCCTGGAGGGGCGGGACCAGGAGGGCGGGGTCGGGAGGAGCCAGAAGAGGCGGGGCCAGGAGGGGCGGGGCCAAACTGTTTCCAGGTCCAGTGGATGGGCTCTCTCAGGCCACCAGCCGTCGTCGGTGACGGTGCTTATAAGGGAAGGGGCTCCTGGATCCCGGCAGAACCGCCCTCTGGCTGACCACCTTGGGCTTCATCCGGACGTCCCTATGGCGAACCCACAGAACTGACTGACCCCAGCTACCCCATGCACCCTGCCTGTCACTGGTTTGAGCGGTCCCGCAGTCACTCTACAGACATCAGTTTGACTCCCAGAGCTTGGCCCTTTTCTAAGCATCGTGGATGTAGCAGGGAATAAAAGCCAAAAAGCTCTTGGCGTTTTTATTCTAATGGGGAAACAGACAATAAACAAGATAAAAAAAGTAAACTATAGACTATGTCAGAAGGAAAATGTGCAGTAGAAACAAAATAGATAAGAGTCTGGCTTCCCTGCAAGGCACTGTTTCAGCAGAGCCCTGAAATGGGAAGGGAATGAGCCGCGGGAGGATGGGACAGCAGGCCTCTCACAGATTGGAAACAGAGGCTCAGAGAAGGTAAGCAAAGGGACCTGAGTTCCCACAGATGGAAGGCAGTAGAGCAAGATGTGGACCCAGAACTGAGCTCTCAATCCTCGGCCCCCTACTGTGGCTGCCTTGGCGTGTCCACATTAGTTATGGTTGGATGTGGGTCCTTGTGAGTTCTTGGTCTGCATAACTCTGCAGCAGGACCTGGTGTCAGGGACCTTGGGAAGGCTCTGGGTACCCCTCAACCTGAGCCAGCTGTGCCCTCTTGGGGCCTTGACTTTCTCATCTGAAAGCCAGCCCAGAGGGTGTCTGGGGATGCAGGTGAGAAGGCTGATGGGAGGCACTTTGTAAGATGGTGGCTCACAAGCCTGGCTGTGTATCAGCATCACCTGGAGCTTTTAAAACTCTCCAAGGTCAGAATGGCCATCACCAAAGGTCTGCAGACAGTAAATGCTGGAGAGGGCGTGGAGAAAAGTGAACCCTCTTGCACTGTTGGTGGGAATATAAATTGATACAGCCACTATGGAGAACAGGATGGAGAGTCCTTAAAAAAACAAACAAACTAGGAATAAAACTACTTTATGACCCAGCAATCCCCCTACTGGGCATATACCCTGAGAAAACCACAATTCAAAAAGACGCAGATAACCCAGTGTTCATTGCGGCGCTATTTACAATAGTCAGAACATAGAAGCAACCTAGATGTCCATCAACAGATGAATGGATAAAGAAGTCATGGTACATATATACAGTGGAATATTACTCAGCCATAAAAAAGAACAAATTTGAGTCAGTTCTAGTGAGATGGATGAACCTAGAGCATGTTATACAGAGTAAAGTAAGTCAGAAAAACAAATATCATACATTAACACATATATATGGAATATAAAAGAATGGTACTGATGAACCTATTTGTAGGGCAGGATAGAGATGCAGACAAGGAGAAAGGACTTGTGGACACAGCAGGGGAAGGAGAGGGTGGGACAAATTGAGAGAGAAGCATTGAAACATATACATTACCATATGTGAAATAGACAGCTAGTGGCGAGTTGTGTATAACACAGGGAGCTCAACCCAGTGCTCTGTGACAACCTAGAGGGGTGGAGTGCAGGGTTGGGGGGAGGTTCAAGAGGCAGGGGATATATGTATACTTATGGCGGAGAAGGCGATGGCACCGCACTCCAGTACTCTTGCCTGGAAAATCCCATGGATGGAGGAGCCTGGTAGGCTGCAGTCCATGAGGTCGCTACGAGTCAGACACGACTGAGCGACTTCACTTTCACTTTTCACTTTCCTGCACTGGAGAAGGAAATGGCAACCCACTCCAGTGTTCTTGCCTGGAGAATTTCAGGGACGGCGGAGCCTGGTGGGCTGCCGTCTATGGGGTCGCACAGAGTCGGACACGACTGAAGCGACTTAGCTGCAGCAGCAGCATGGCTGATTCACGTTGTATGGCAGAAACCAACACCGACATTGTAAAGCAATTATCTGCCAATTAAAAAAAACAACAGGCCTCTAACCGGGCCTCACCCCCAGACCCACAAAGCAGAACTTCGGGAGTGGATCGTTTCTCAAGCTCTCCCAGTGTGTATTTAGGGCTGGGAATATAGGGAAGAGCAGCTTTATTCACATCCAGTCACTTGGGGATCTTTTCAAATGCTGATGCTTGGTTCCTAGCCCCAGACATTCTGACAGAATTGGTCCTGTGTGCCACCAGGGCATTAGGATTTTTTAAAAGGTGCCTCAGGTGGTTTCCTGTGCAGCCAAGTACGGGAACCACTGGCTTGGAAGGAGAGGTGGCTATAGGAGGGGGAATGTGGTGCACCCCAGGTGAGGGGAAGGCTTGAGCAAAGCAGGAGAGCCTGAAGTGAACTCGGAGTGGCCAGGAAGGACCGAAGGACAGCGTGTTCCAGCTGACCTGGACCCTTCCTGCTGCCTCGGAAGCTCCAGCAGGGGCTGGTGAGGGTCCTTGTGTGGCCCCAGGCCAGGCACAGTGAACTCACCCATGTCTGGGTGACGTGAGGGGTGGGGGAGCTCTGGGGGAACGTTTGTGGAAGCTGAGAGCATCCTGGATGAGGGGAGGCAGCCCTGTCTTCCTGTGGCCCCGCCCAGGTTGGAGCTGAGCTGGTCCCTTGGAAGAACATCTTAGGCCAGGAGGGCTGGGGCGACACCCACGGACTGTGGGCTTGAGACTCGGCACCTGTCAGTGTCCCAGGCACTGGGTCTGACTCTGCTTTCTTCTGGTTCTGTGACCTGGGACAAGTAACCTGTCTGAGTCCTGGAGAGGGCAGGGAAGCCACCACCCCTCTCAACAGGTTGTTGGGAAGATAGGTGATGTGTTTGAAGGGTATGAAGAAGCTGGCTGAAAAATAATGCATATGGTAAGTGCTCATAAAATGGTGATTGCTGGGGACTTCCCTGGCGGTCCAGTGGTTAGGACTCTGCATTACCAATGCAGGGGGCGAGGATTTGGTCCCTGGTGTGGGAACTAAGACCCTCTATGCCTCAGGTGGAGCCAAAAAAATAAATAGCCTACTTCCAAACTTTCTTTAAAAAAAATTGGTGGTAGTTGTTGATAGAGAGGAAAGGGGAAAGGTGGGATTTAGATGCAATTGGGTAATTTAACAGTTCAAGTCTGTTGTAAGGATTCTGTTAGCTGTAGGATCCCCAATGACGGAGGACAGCATCATAATTGTTGCACCCATTTTACAGAAGAGGACACTGAGGTGACTGGTGAACATTGCAGAGCTAGAGAATGGGCAGAACTAGGTTGGTACCCAGGCGGTTTGGCTCTCCCGCCTGCCTCTCCTGCCGCCTTCCCTTCCATGGCCTGAGCCCCTCTTCTCGCTGGCCCTCAGCCAGCCCTGTGTTCTCCACCTGCCTCACTCTCTCCCAAGCCTAGCTTCCCACTCAGCTGTCCCAGGATGCTGGCTGTCCACGCTGGTAGCGTTGGGTGGGTCCCCTCTGGTCCCCTCGATGCTAGCGGTTTGGATAGTTGGCCTCTGCCTGTCTCAGTCCCGCGGGTCCTGCTGCCCTGCCCACGATCTCACTGGGAACTCTTGTGTTCCGCCAAGCCCACGCCTTCCCGGCCCAGGACGAGAACAGGCCTGGTGACCTTCCGAGAGGGCAGGAAGGACCGTCTCATGCTGGGGTCTTACACTTGGGAAGATCTGATTCATCCTTCAGAATCTGAAGGTGTTAAATTGAATTCCCCTCCAGACTAGGATTTGACGGCCAGTTGTTCTTTGGGAGGGGTTCCCAGGAAACTTTGGTTGCAGAGGTAAGGCAGCCATCAGGGTGTGATACCAAGCAGGTCACCCCCACGAACAGCTGTAGCTTTACTCTCCTGGGGTCTCTGGGGACAGAATGAAGCATGCCTGCCAGTCATCCCACTGGAGGTATGAGGGAGCCGGGGTGTGTGTACACCAACTCTCGTCAATCATTTTTTTTTAAGTTGATCAATTTTAAATTGTTTTTTGGCTGCACCATGTGACTTGTGGGCTCTTAGTTCCCCAACCAGGGATTGAACCTGGGCCCTGGCAGTGAAAGTGCCAAGTCCTAACCACTGGACCTGCCAGGGCATTTCCTCCTGCAATCATTTTTTAAAAATTGATTATTTAATATTTTTTTGGCTCCACTGTGTGGCTTGTGGGATCTTAATACTCCAACCAGGGATTGAACCTGGGCCCCAGCAAAGACAGGCCTGAGTCCTAACCTGGCAGGGGAGCCCCTCCTGTCAGTCATTGCTGGCTCTCCCTGGAGGATGTTAATTCTTCAATGCCTCATCCAAATGGCAAAGAGGGCTTTTGTGGCCAGAGAGCCTCAGAAGAGCAGCAGATACTGGCAGTTGGAGATTGGGCTGTGGGTGTGTGTTTGATGCTTAGTTGTGTCCGACTCTTTGCGACCCCGTGGACTGTACCCCGCCAGGCTCCTCTAGTCCGTGGGGATTCTCCAGGCAAGAATACTGGAGTGGGTTGCTATTTTCTTCTCCAGGAGATTGGGCTGGTGTGTCTCAAAATGGCAAGGGGTCGTGGGCACCCGTTCTTTCTCAAATGCACAGCTGTGAGAGTCCCCCCTTAGCGGGGTGTGAATCCTGGTGCTGCCGCTTTCCTAGCCGTGTGACCTTGGGCAGGTCATCTCTTAAAGCCTCAGTTTCCTCATCTGTAAAATGGGAATCGTACTACCCACTCCCATCCCTTGATCCCCATCCTGAGCACAGCTGCCTTGCTCACAGTTTCCTGGGGAAGGCGGGGGAAGTGGTCTGCAGGAAGCACAGGAAGGTGGCCTGCGGCCTGCCCCCTACCTGAGCGAGACAGGGTCACTGAGCGGGCGTCTCTGCAGCTGTCAAGGCCTGTGGGAGGGCAGCGCCTGCCTCCCTCCTCTTCTCCTGGCCCCTCCCTGGGAGCCTGCAGAACAGGGTTTGGGGATTAAAGCGGTAAACAAGGCAGATGTGGCATCTGTCTTCTTGACAGCCCTGCCAGCCAGGTGATGGCTGAGCGGAGGAAGGTCTGGTTTATGAGGAGATAGGAGAATTTACTGCCTGCTGCTCCTAGGGGCCGGGAGCTGTGAGAGGGAGGGCGGCCCTGTGGCCACTGGGGATGTGTGGGGAGAAGCCAATCACCTAGCCTGTGTTAGCAGCAGTAACAATAGTAACAGCTGATATTTATATAGCGTGTATTACATGTCAATTTCCGCTCTGATATTTTGCATTTACTCTTCACAGCAACCCATTTTACAGATGAGGAAAGTGAAAGTGTAGCCACTCAGTCCTGTCTGCCTCTGTGACCCCATGGACTATAGCCCGCCAGGGTTCTCTTCCATGGAATTCTCTAGGCAAGAATACTGGGGTAGATTGCCATTCCCTTCTCCAGGGGATCTTTCCAACCCAGCTGTCGAACCTGGGCCTCCCACATCGCAGACAGATTCTTCACCATTTGAGCCACAGTGGAAGCAAAGGAAAACTGAGGTGCAGAGAGGCTAAAGATTTCCCCAAGATCATTCAGGAGTAAATAGCAGAGCTGGGATTTGAACCCTGGCCATCTGGCTCCAGGGATGTCCTGCCTCAGGCCAGCTGATGTCCCATCCCCAGGGCCCTCCTGGCTATTCCAGCCTGGCTTTGACAGTTTTTTTCACCTTTACACTCCTAAGGGAACTGGGGAGACGAAGGAAGACCCACATTTGGGATTACCTCCTATGTGCCAGGCTGTGCCGCGCATTAGGGGAGCTCACGCTTGCTCAAGCCATCAGCCATGTGGTGGCCAGAGGGGTCCTGAGCCCTTGCCCGCTGCGCTGTTGCTCACTTGTTCAACTGGCATTTTCTCAGGCTGGCTGTGTCCCCAGCCCTGTGCTGGGCTCTGGGAGGGGAACAGACCTGCCCCGTGGAGCTCCCCCTGCAGGTGGGAGACTGTATGGCCTTGCGGATAATGTACACGATGGTTTGGTCCCAGGAGTCAGAGCCAAGGGCCTTCGGAGGGCTTAATCCTGAGACAGGCGAAGGCAGATCCAGGAGGCCTCCTCCTGGAGAGAGACTGAGAGTGCTGGGAGACCAGGGATGTGGCATTTTTAAATCAGGAGGTCCGAAGTCCTCACTGAGAAGGTGACCGGGAAAGAACCTGCCAGGCAGAAAGTACAGCATGTGCAAAGGCCTTGAGCTAGGCTCAGGCCTGGCAGATTGAGGGAGCAGTGAGGAGGCCCATGTGGCTAAAGCAGAGGGCAACAGGTAGCAGCTGAGGTCCGAGGGTAGGGTGGGGTGACACTGTGTGTGGGGCCTGGTTGGCCATTAGTAAGGTTTTAGTCATTATTAACACAGAATGAGATAAAGCCGCAGCAGGGTTTGAAAAAGGATTAGCGTGATAAGACTTATGTAATAATGGGCTCATTCTGGCTGCCTTCTGGAGCAGAGCCAGAGATGGGTTCGGGGCTGTAGGCTGGGGTGGGAGGTGGAGGGAAGCTGGAGCAGGTGGCGGCATGGAGATGGTGAGGAGTCTGATTCTTTGTTAGTTTTGCAGTGTGGCTGCAGAGTTTGCTGAAGGATTCGCAGTGAGAGAAAGATGACAGAAAATCAAGGAGGACTCTGAGGTTCTTGGCTGTACTTTGAGTTGCGGGGGGAGCATGGAGAGTCAGGCTGAGTCATGGGGAGATTCCTTGGAGAGGTGGGTGCAAAACCCAGGCTGAAGTTGGTCAGGAGGAAAACGGAGAGAAATTGATGACGAGTAAGTGAGTAAGGACCGCTCTTCTGAGAAGTTTTGTTGTAAACAGAGAGAGAGAGAGATGCTAGCTAGGGAAAAAGTGGGGTCAGGAGAGGGTTTTGTTTGTTTAAATGGGAGAAATTAGAGCATATTTGTATGTTTCCAGCAAAGATCCAGCAGAGGAAAATCTAGAAGCTGCTGGCGGGAGAGGGAGCATGGCTGGGTGATGGGGAGAAGGGACGTCCACGCAAGGGGCTGGCTGTGACTGTGGCCCCCTAGCTCTTGGGCTGGGGGTGGATGTTGGGGCCTCAGAACCAGTAAGGGGCAGAGAAGGGCCTTCCCTGGGAGCTGGCCTGTCTAGGTGCCAAGTGTGGACTCTGCTACACATGTCACTCTATTCTAATGGTCCCTGGAGCTACCCTCATTTCAGACAAGCTAACTAAAGCCCAGAGATACTATGCAACTCAGCCCACAAGAGGCTATATTGGGGTGGGGAGGGGGACAGTGTTTCAAGCTGCTCCCATCTGGCTGGACATCCACATCCTGTTTCTCGAACTTGGGTCTGTGGACATCTGGGGATACATTCTTTGTTTTGTTTGTTTGCTTTTAAAAAGTCATGTCTTTGGTGGTGCCGGGTCTTAGATGTGGTAGGTGAGGTCCTTTAGTTGCAGCATGTGGGATCCAGTTCCCTGACCCAGGATCGAACCTGGGTCCCCTTCACTGGCAGCTTGAAGTCTTAACCACTGGACCACCAGAGAAGACCCTGGGGTTACATTTCTTGAGGTCAGACTCTCAGGGACCCAGGAGTTCCTTGACGATTCCTGAACCTTTTCATTCAGTGGCCATCCAGACGTGGTCTTTACTGATTGTGAAGACAGCTTCTCTGCTCCTGTGATGATTTGCAGTTGGAAGCCACTGTCACTACCGGGATTTCAGCTTCTGATGTGTTTTCACCCCGGGATCTTCCTGGGACAGAGCCACCTTCCCTCAGAAGGGGACTGGGGCTGGCTCAAGGTTGGGGAGCCCTGGGCTGTGCCACCCATGAGAGCCCAAAGGGGAGCACCTGGGAGGGAGTCCGGAGCTCCCCCCTCCCCCTTCACCTCCCTGCCCCGAAGGTGCTGATCGTTAAGGGCCCGTGAAGCACTGGGGCTAGCTCAGGGTTCCTCGGGATGAGAGATGACACAGAGCTGAGGCCAAGTTTGGGAGAACAGACCTGGGGTAGAGGGGACCATGCTGAGTTGTTTAGAGGTCCCCTAACCAGAAAGTCCCTTTGACAGCAAGGAGATCAAACCAGTCAATCTTAAGGGAGATCGGCCTTGAATATTCACTGGAAGGACTGATGTTAGAACTGAAATTCCAGTATTTTGGTCATCTGGTTCCAATAGACAACTCATAGGTAAAACCCCTGATGCTGGGAAAGATTGAGGACAGAAGGAGAGGAGGTTGTCGGGATGAGATGGCTGGACAGCATCACTGATGCAATGAACATGCACTTGGGCCTGGGAGATGGGGAGGGACAGGGAGGCCTTGCGTGCTACAGTCCATGGGGTTGCAAAGAGTTGGACACGATTGGGCAGCTGAACCACAGCAACAACCAGGAGAGCAGGTGGCTTGATGGAGGTTGAAAATTCAAGGGGAGGGACTGGCAGACATGGTGCGGTGGGTGGGGCTGAAGAACAAGGGTGCTACCGCCGTCGAGGACGGTGAGCCTGCTGTGTGTCTTGCGGGTGCCGAGCAGGTCCAGGTGATGGAGCAGGGCATGAGGTAGGACTTGGGGACCCTAAGAAAAACCTGCGTGTTCCAGGGAGGTAGAGTCAGGAAAGAGGGGGAGTGTCCAGAAAGGACAGGTGTCAGCTTCCTCCCCTACCCCTGTATCAGTGGACAAGCTGACCTGGGCCCTCTCCGTGGGGTGGGCACCCCATGCTCATCTCGTGAGGGGGGCGGGGAGAATCAGCATATGCCAGGCTGCATGCAGAGGGGCAGCCAGGCTGGGTGGAGGCCTCAGGCAGTGGGTTGGGGGAGTGTTATCCCTTGGGGGAGTGTTAGTTAGGAGAGGAAAAGGGAAGCTTAGAGAACAACACATACATGGTGTGAGGTTGTGTGTCTTATTGATACATCTGTGCCTCCTTGAATCCTATCAGCGGCCCCACAAAGTAAGCATGATTACCCTGGATTCTCATCTAGGGATGTAAGCGTTGCTTAACCCGGTCATAGGGCTGGTCCAGGGCAGAGCCATGCACCAGCTCTCCCTAGGGGGATCCTGGGACCCTCCTATCCTGCTCCCTGGAAGTTTACCTGACAGATGAAAACTGGTGTGGATGTTGGCCTGTCTGTACGTAGATGCCAGTGTACAGATCTGTAGATACGTGCGGTATGTCCACATACCTATGTCAGTTACCTGTGTGGACTTGAACCTGGAGGTGCGGACCCTGAGGTGTCCCCCTGGTGGGCCCCCAGCAATACTTTGCCA
>NW_024070195.1:42533190-42678777 GCF_014754425.2 Oryx dammah
TGAGGCCTGGGCCCCGCCATTCTCTGGAGCCCCCGTGGGCAAGCCTCACACCTGGCATTGGTGCCCTCCCTTCATGCCCTCGTCTCACTTCCTTACCCCTGACTTGTGCTTTCAGCATCACCTCCAGATAAAATGCTTGTGCTCACATCCTTGTCAGGACCTGTTTGTGGGGCTTCTCCGCCGGCAGTGAGGCTGACTAACCACATGCCTGCGGAGGTGCTATGCTAATCATGTAGCTGTGTCCATAGAGCTTGTGTTTATGTGGCCGGTTCTGTTTCCGTACGTTTGGACGTGGATGTGTGTATAGAGATGTGTATAAATGCAGGCACGTTTGTATTGTGACTCTACATGTGCAGATATGAAAATGTGTGAGTGTATATGTGGCTGATTTGCCATACCTTTCTGTGAGGAAGTGTGTGTGTGTACACGTGAGCCTAGACCTCAGGAGGAATGTGGCTGGGTGGGGTGAGTTTTGAGGAGGTGAGGGGGGAGACCGGGAGGAGCTATGGTTATTTCAACCTTGAAAACTCATTTCAATTACAATTTACAACCTGCAGACAAAGGCTGCAGTCGCCGTAGTAACTGCAGCTGTGGGGGTTTTGGCTCGGGGAAAATCCTTTCGCTGACGGTCCTGGGGCTGGCTGTCACCCGTGGCCGAGTCAAATGCCTCTCCGGCTCACTGTGCCTCGGGACACAATTAGGACATCTTCAAACTGTCGCTGCTGCTATTGCTGCCCTGTGTCCGGAATTGACCTCCAGGAGCTCTTGGAAATCTGTCTTGCTTCCTCCCAGAGCTGCGATTCCCCCACCTCGGCCTGGGGGTCCCTCCCTCCCTCCCGACAAGAGGGGGTTCTCTGACCCTGGCTTCCCTCCACAGCCCCCTGCCTCCTCTAGCCCTGCAGACAGGGATGCTTGGCTCCTGCTTAGGCCTGGTCAGACGCCCCAGAGAAGGGGAAGGAGGCAAATCAGGATGGATGGAGGGAGAAGGAGGGGACAGTTCAGGGTGGCAGACACTCTTTGGAAGCCAGAGAGATCTAGGTTCAAGTCCCAGCCACTCACCGGCCAGGCCAGTCCCCAGGTGTGTAGGAACACCTGCCAGTGGTCAGGATTCCCACAAGCCTCGGTATTGCCCTCGACTACCTGCAAACCTCCTCTTCTGTGGGGGCAGCCGGTCTGGCCTGCCTCTCAGAGGCTCAGGGCAAAGGAAGCATCGGGCACGCTGCAGGGTTATTTGCTGGAGTCAAGGGTGTACAGAGAGCCCACTGGTTACGGGTGCAGCTTCCAACATTCAGGACAGCGCGTCTTGACCTTGTTTAACTTGTGTTTGTGACCCCTGCCCCCTCCCCCAAAGGGAGCACACTTAGGGTCTGTCATTGTTGCTTCTTGTGGGGCTTCGGGGAGGAGCCTTGTGTGTGTGGGACGGAGTGTGTGTAGGGGGCAGACTCAAGGGGCCACTCCCATACAAATAAACACCCTTTGCAGGGCGCCTCACTGCCCTGTCATCTCGTTTGTCATTGGGGGCAGACTTGAGACAAAAGTCAACCATGTGGAAGTGTGTTGGGGAATCTCCAGAAATCGATGGCTGGCCCTGTGGTAACTCTGGGGGTGGGGGGGTGGATCCCGAGGGGCTGTGCTCCAGGGCTGCTGACAGCCCACAGGACCCCGGAGCCAGGCAGAGGTGGGCCCCCCTGGGGAGGGGCTCCTGTGAGGTCATCTGCACTCTGTGTGTGACCCCAGTGAGATCATGTGGTCCCGGACCTGTATGGCCCAGGGATGCATGCTTCAGCTGGACCGCTAAGGAGGACCCCTGGGAAGCTGGAAGTGGACAGGCAGAGGGCAGCTCTGCCAGAGGGCAGCTCCACCAAGGTGCCTTACCCGGCGTGTCCTTGGCCTGGGGAGAGCCCTGCCCCCTCTCTGCAGCGGCTGCAGCCGCCCCCTCCATCCCGGTTAATAATTCAGTCTCTCATCTGTATGAAATGAGGGCGTGATGGGAGCTCTGGGGGTGTGGAACGGTGGGATGCAGACAGAGGACGGGACCCGGGGGCCGGGGGTGAGGGAAGGGCCCGCAGCTGGGGCTTTCCGCACAACCCTATCCCAGCCTCTTCTGTCACCCTCTGGGAGCAAGATTGTCCCTTGAGCTTCTCTCCTGGCTACTGGAACCTGTGATCAGAAGCCTTGAACAAGAAGGCAGGCTGCTGAGGCCGGAGAACCTGCCTCTCCCGTCCATTCACCTGTTGTTCCATGGCCGAGAGACAGCTTTGCCTGTTGGCATAGCTCTGCCTTCCTGGAGCTCTGAGGCGGGCGGGGCTTAGACCCCTCTGTGCCCATGTGTTTAACGCGCTTCTGCAGCACTTGGCAAGCACTGGGCCTCTCTATGACCTGTTGCGAAGGTAGACCCGTTTATTCTCATGGGGCCCCTATCCCGACCCTATGAGCTAAGCACCATCAGCATCCTCATCTTGCAGTCTAGGAAACTGAAGCCCACCAGGTGAGGTGGCAGGTCCAAGGTCATAGCTAGATGATGTCTTCAAGCTGGGGTTCCTGCCCAGACAGTCTGGTGCGAATGCAGTGCAGCGGGTAGCCAAGGGCTCAGCCTTGAAGACCACTCTGTCTCCAGCCCACGCTGGAGGCCACGCTGCAGAAGCTGTGGTATGTCTGGAGCCAGCAGTTCCCCCAGAGCCAACCGGGAATCTTCCCCTAAACTGTCCAGTCTGGGTGCTGGGGGCCTCTGATCTGTGACCCTGAGGTTAGGGTACTGGAGCCAGGCTCTGACCTTGCTCACAGTCTCTTGGTGGCCACCTTAGGAATAGGAGACGTGCCACCAGCTCCACGGGAGCCCTGGGCAGCAGGGCTCAGTGACCACGAATTACCTAAAAGTAGAGGAACTTAGGGGTGACCTGTGGATCCTTGAGGCCTCAACCTGGCTCCCACGTGACACCTGTTGAAGTCCCAGGCCCGTGGCCCCTTGGGGTGCCACTCACCCTGCTGGCTGCTGGGGAATTACCTCTGTAAGATGTGGTCCTGGCCCTCTAGCAGAGAGGCATGGGTGTGTGTCTGTGTGTGTTTAAGGGTTAATTTCATCATCCTGGCGGTGAGGGAGAAGGCTGCCAGGCAGGCTGTGTGTGGGGCTGTGGGCTTGGGAGGGGAAGCTGGGGTCCCTAGCAGCCTGCCCATCCTCCCCCTTCCTCTCCTCTGCTGTCCCCCATCCTCAACTCAGAGCTCCCGCCCCTCCGCCACTTTCCTGCCCTCCCCACTGCGATCCGCCTCTTACAGTCACTCAGGTGTACAGGCTGGGGGCCAGAGCACCTGGTCAAATCCACTCTGTGTGGTCCTGGGAAGCTGGGGAGCTTTTCTGTGCCGCAGTGTTTTCATCTCTGTAGAAATGAATGGGGATCATTACCTCATAGCATTGCTGTGATTATCTGATGACTTCCATACATAAAGAGCTTAAAACAGGACCTGACACAGAGTAGATGCTCCTTAGAAGTTAGCAGCCCGTACTCTCCATCATCATTATGACCCAGGCCTGGGGCTCCTCCTCCCGAAAGTCTTGCTGGCCTGCTCTAGCTCCGCAGCCTCTGTAGCCCAGCTGAGAAGCCCTCTCTTCTGAGCACTTAAGCACCATAATAATGTGGCTTGGTCAGCTCCTCTGTGCCACGGGTTTTCTGTAACTCATCTCGTATACAGCACTTCTGTGGGGCAAGATGATGATCTTTTTACTGACAAGACATGGAGACCTCAGGTAGCCAGAGAGTTTGTACAGGAGCTGGAGCAGAGTGCTTGGGTGTGTCCAGCGCCCAGCGGGTGAAGACGGGAGGCCTGATGCCCTAGGGAGCCACTGCTGTTTGCAGTGAGAAGGCGGTGTGGTGGGTTCCCCATTTTGCAAAGCTCACTCACCCTGGCTAAGGAGGGGGGCTCACTGACAGCGGGGAGGGGTGGGTGGCAATGATGGTGACTTCTGACGTCTGGGGCATCTGGAAGCCACTGAGGCCATCAGGTGTCCTGAAGCCTGAGGGACCTCCGGCCAGCCCCTCACCCTCTCTGGGCCTCAATTTCCCACCCCCTGTACCCCGTGGTGGGGCAGCAGCCCCTGACTGGTGGCCGCCCATGGCTGAGCTGCTGTAGGGCATCACTGCCCTCATCCACAGACGCAGTTTCTGCCCTGGTGACTTCCCAGCTCACACAGGGTCCAGCCGTACAGTCACGAGGGCAGTGGGCCCTCAGGACCATCCCGCGGGCACCCCCAGGAGACCATCCCCTGGGGTGATGAAGCTAGCCCTGGGCCTGGGGCCGGAGACCCGGCTGTATCCTGGGGGTCCGCTGTGGTTCCCACCGCACATCTGTGAGCGCTCCTGGGCCTCGCCGGCACTCCCACCCTGAACGTTTCCATTGCAGACCGGGAGCGCATCGGGCAGGACTCGGCGTATGAGCAGGAGGGGAAGGTGCAGTTTGTGATCGACGCTGTGTATGCCATGGGCCATGCCCTGCACGCCATGCACCGGGACCTGTGTCCGGGCCGCGTGGGGCTCTGCCCGCGCATGGACCCTGTGGACGGCACCCAGCTGCTCAAATACATCCGCAATGTCAATTTCTCAGGTGGGGGCACCACTCAATCCTGGGGAAGGGGTCCCGGGGCCCCATGGGGTGGGAGTGGGGGAACCTCTTCGGATGCTTCCAGGGAGTAAAACCCCCCGAGATGTTCCATGCAGAGGTGTTGCTGCCCAGGGCTCACGCTCCTCCCTGTCTCTGGGCAAAGGCTCAGCAAAGAAACGGAGTGTGTGACCCCCATGCCCCCCCAGGCATTGCGGGGAACCCTGTGACTTTCAATGAGAACGGAGATGCACCTGGGCGCTATGACATCTACCAGTACCAGCTGCGTAATGGCTCTGCCGAGTACAAGGTCATCGGCTCCTGGACGGACCACCTGCACCTCCGGGTAAGTGCCGGGAGGGAGGGCAGGGTGTGTGGCGGGGGAGAGGGCACTCGGCCCCTGGAGGGGAGCCCTGATGCCTGGGTTTGGTGCTGCCGAGTTGGGGCTTCCTTCCGTCAGAGGGCCCTGAGCCCCCAAACTCCAGAACAGAAGAGCAGGGCAGCTGGTCTCCTGCCCTCCCTGCCCCTGTCCTTCCCCGTTGCCTGGGCCCTCCTGCCTGCTCCCCTCACAGGGCAAACCCTGCAGACAGATGAATTCACACGGGGGTGCAGGGGCTCAGAGTCTTGGGGTTGGGGGGTGGGGAAGGGGAGAAAGGTGAAGAGGGAGAGGGCTGTGTCTGGACAGAGGAGGATGAAAAGAGCACAGTCATGCAGTGGGGTTCTGCTGGAGGGTAGCTGTTTGAGAATGACTCCATCAAACCACACGAGAAGGCCATCATCTTTCTGGGTGGCATGAAGGGGCTTCTCCTGGGTCCCCAGCCACACTGTTCCAGGTCATGGCTGTCCCAGGGACTCAGGATCTCCCTCCTGCCCTCGATGTCCCTGGCTACAAATAATGCCATGTTTGGGGGATAAAAGGGACCTGTGATTGGTGCCCCAAGGTGGTGCCTGTGGACTGACTGGTCCCCTCTCTGGGTGGAGGGTGAGCTGCATGCAGGGTGGGCACAGCGTGACGTCCAGGTGGACCGGACAGGCTCGGGAGGCCCAGATCTGGGAGAGTCATGTCACGTCCCTGCCGTCCGTTCCTGTAAGCATCTCTTTTGGCTGCAAGCCCTGGAGCTCTTCAGGGTACTCTCTGCCCACGATCTCATTTATCCCCAACAGTCTTCTAAATCAGAAGGAATATCTGTGGAAACCCAGCCCTAGGGAGGTTCCAAAGGCCACACAGCATGTTGGGGATAGGGCCCGTTCCTACAGTGATGCTCCTTGGATTGCTGAGCGGAGACAGACGGACGGAACAGAGCGAGTGGGAGCAGTGTGGGCAGGGTGGGACCCCAGCCCAGATGGAGGCCTGTCTCGTTCAGATCCGACATAGCGGGGAGGGGCAGGGCCTCCATTCACTGGCAGTGGCAGGCAGCTCATCCTATGGAGCGCCCGCTGTGACGGCTCCTGTACTCATCAAGTTACCTTACTGTGGGGATGCCAGCCCTGTGGGGGGGCACTGTTATCACCCCCTTCTGCAGGTAAGGTAAGTGAAGGCAGGCCTGGGTGTGGGAGTGATCCCTGGGTCCCCTCCCCAGGAATCCAATCCCCTCCACCAGCCTGGAGCTGGCGGGAGGGAGGCGGTGATGCAGGACTGGTCCTCAACTGCTACGTCTTCCCTGTCCCTCCCGAGGGCCCTCACTCGGGTGGCCAGACCTCACCGCTTCTTGGAGACTCCACCGCGATTCACTGGCCCCACCTTGGGCCAGCCCTGGGCTGGGGGCTGCAGACAACAGGGAAGTAACTCGGAGGCCCTGTCCTCCTGGGGCTGATGCTCTGGAGAAGCAGACAGAAATTCCAAGTGGAAGCCGCCGTAAGTCACAGAGGGCTCTGGTGGCCTTGCATCTGCTGTGTTTGGATCAGGCGGGACAGCAAAGGCTCAGAGAGGCTGAGGTGTTTGCTCAAGGGCACACAGCCAGCTAGCGACAGAACTGTGATCCCAACATTTGACCTCACTCACTGCTTTTTCCACTGGAGCCACAGTTTTCCGGAACACCCCCCATCCCCCTGGATCCCTGGGTCCCCCTGCAGCATCACAGGTCTGGTGCCCAGAGATTGTCCTGCCCCCTTGTTCCTGCAGGATGGTAGTTGGCCCTGGTCACTGCTATGCTTGTTGGCTTTTAGGGGATGGTCATGCCCAGAGCCACAAGGCAAATTTCCTCCTTGAGATTTTTGTCCCCATCTACCATGAAGCCATCTTTGGATTCTCCACCCTGCCTACTCCAACCCACCTCACTCACCCTTTTTCTCAGCTCTAAAATCCTCCCTTCGGCCCCAAACCAACTGGCTATTCCTTCTCCTGGAGTGAGCTCCCACAGCAAAGGGCCTGCTGTTCTCCAAGCGTGAATGTGTTAGTCGTTCAGTCATGTCCGATTCTGTGACCCTCTGGACTGTAGCCCACCAGGCTCCTCTGTCCATGGGGACTCTCTAGGCAAGAACACTGGAGTGGGTTGCCGTGCCCTCCTCCAGGGGGTCTTCCCAACCCAGGGATTGAACCCAGGTCTCCTGCATTGCAGATACTTTACCTTCTAAGCCAGAGGGGAAGTCCCAAAGCCATTCTCTAAGCATGACCGTTCCTAAGAGCTGCTTGGAATATGGCTCCCAAGTGTGGCCAGGCTCCCTTTGCTCAGAGCCTCGAGCTCTTGGGGGCTCTCGCTTACTTTCCAGAACTTTGTGACACGCTCAGTAGGGCATGCCAGCTTCTGTGGCTTCTTTGCCTGCAGCAGGTGTGTCTTCAGAGGCATGTAACAGAATGCACTCATTCAAAGTAAAGGGCAAAGAAACACCCCTGGGCACACGATGCCGGTTCTCTGATTGAACCTTTGTTCATTGTTCTCTGCTGAACCAGACTGCCTGAGCCACCCGGAGGCCCTGGGGGCTGAGCCACAGGGCAGTGCGTCTCCCCTTTGTGTGCGCACACCAGTCACCTGTGGGGTTTGGTTAAAACTCAGATTCTGGGACTTCCCTGGCAGTCCGGTGGTTAAGATTTCACTTTCCAGTGCAGCGGATGAGGGTGCAGTCCCTGGTCAGGGAGCTAAAATCCTTCATGTCTCATGGCCAAAAAAACCAGGACATGAAACAACAGAAGCAATTGTAACAAATTCAATAAAGACTTTACAAATGGCCCACATTAAAAAAAATTTATTAAAAGAAAAAAAAATTTATTAAAAGAAAAAAAAAAAAACTTGGATTCTGAGTCAGTAGGTCTGGGGTGGCCAAACATTTACATTTCCAACCTGCTCCTGGGTGACGCTGATGCCGCCAGTCGGGGACCACCGTGAGTAGCGAGGCCTCACAGGGCTGGAAGTCTGGGCTGCTGGCTCTCCACGCTCTGTCCTGTGACTCTAGGTTGTCACTGCTGGTCTGTGTATGACCCTTGGGGGTTTTGTGTTGGAGCAGGATCCTCTGCAGGTCGTGCCCGGGAGCTTATTTAAATGCAGCTGTTGGATTCGGTTGTTCCTGGCAGGGCCAGCTGGGCAGCTGGATTTTAGCCATCTGACTGAGCGATTCAGACACGAGGTTCCAGAGTGCCAGCTAGGGGGGCGGTCCAGGGCCCTGGGCAGCGTGTCCTGAGGCTGGCTCCCTTGCGCTGTCGTTGACAGATAGAGCGGATGCTCTGGCCGGGGAGCGGCCAGCAGCTGCCCCGCTCCGTCTGCAGCCTGCCCTGCCAGCCAGGTGAGCGGAAGAAGACGGTGAAGGGCATGCCCTGCTGCTGGCACTGCGAGCCCTGCACGGGGTACCAGTTCCAGGTGGACCGCTACACCTGCAAGACTTGTCCCTATGACATGCGGCCCACGGAGAACCGCACGGGCTGCCGGCCCATCCCCATCATCAAGCTCGAGTGGGGCTCGCCCTGGGCCGTGCTGCCCCTCTTCCTGGCCGTGGCAGGCATTGCAGCCACGCTGTTCGTGGTGGTCACCTTCGTGCGCTACAACGACACGCCCATCGTCAAGGCCTCGGGCCGCGAGCTGAGCTACGTGCTGCTGGCGGGCATCTTCCTGTGCTACGCCACCACCTTCCTCATGATCGCCGAGCCCGACCTGGGCACCTGCTCTCTGCGCCGGATCTTCTTGGGGCTCGGCATGAGCATCAGCTACGCGGCCCTGCTCACCAAGACCAACCGCATCTACCGCATCTTCGAGCAGGGCAAGCGGTCGGTCAGCGCCCCACGCTTCATCAGCCCCGCCTCGCAGCTGGCCATCACCTTCAGCCTCATCTCCCTGCAGCTGCTGGGCATCTGTGTGTGGTTCGTGGTGGACCCGTCCCACTCTGTGGTGGACTTCCAGGACCAGCGGACACTGGACCCCCGCTTTGCCAGGGGGGTGCTCAAGTGCGACATCTCGGACCTGTCGCTCATCTGCCTGCTGGGCTACAGCATGCTGCTGATGGTCACGTGCACCGTGTACGCCATCAAGACGCGCGGCGTGCCCGAGACCTTCAACGAGGCCAAGCCCATCGGCTTCACCATGTACACCACCTGCATTGTCTGGCTCGCCTTCATCCCCATCTTCTTCGGCACCTCGCAGTCGGCCGACAAGGTGAGTCACGGGGGTAGGCGGGGGCGCAGGCGGGAGCAGGGGGCACCTCCCAGCCCCTCTGGACGTGCCTACCTTCCCGGCTCAGGTTTTTCTCCAGCGTTTGCATCTCTCTTGCCTCCCTCCCTTCTCGTCTCCTGTCCTCTCCCTTTTCTCTCTGCGCCCCCCACCCCATCTCCTCTCTGTCCTTCCTGCTCCTTCCCACCCTCTCTCCACCCTCCACCTTCCCCGACTCTTCATCCTTGCCTCTCCCACCCCGTCCTTTCCTCCTCCCGATCTCATTCCTGTTTCCCTCTCTCCTGTCTGCCCCCCCTCCGGGATGCTGCGCGCTCTTTCCTTCTTCATTTTCTTTTTTTTTTTCTGGCCGTGCCGTGTGACTTACAGGATTTTAGCTCCCTGACCAGGGATTGAACCCAGGCCTTTGGCAGTGAGAGTGTGCAGTTCTGACCACTGGACGCTCAGGGAGCTCACACTCTTTTTCAGGCTCTCCCTTTTCTCTTTCCCTGCTCAGCCCAGCTTCCTTTCTGTCCACTCCTCTCTTCTTCCCCCTCTCTCCGCCCTCCTTGCTGCCCTTGAGGAGCCCCAGGGGTCCCCGGGGTGGGTGACGTATCGGGCGCTGGCTCCCTCCCTTTCCAGCCCCAAAGCTGTCCCAACGTCCGGGATCGGATCGGGAGCTCTGGCAGCGTCAGCTCAGGGCCCTCGCTCCGCCTGCTGGAGCTGCCGAAGGGCCGCCATCTGCTGGCTCCACCAGGCTTTCGGGTCAGACACACACACCCCAGGGGCCCTGTGGACTCTGCCCACGTCACAGCCCCAGTGCTGCCTGGGTTCTGGGGTTTTATCTTGGAGGACTGGGAGTCCCTGAAGTCAGAGGCCAGAGATGGGGCCGATCGGGGGGACCGAGGACCCTAGCTCCATGTCTGACTGTGGGATCCTGGGCAAGCCAACTGGCCTCCACCTCAGCATCTTCATTGTGAGTGGGCCATGACCCCCCATCTGCAGTCCTCACAGGTGTTGTAATAATCAGTCGGCACGAGGGGTGTAGAAGCCACTTGCCCACTGTAGGGACGCTGGGGCTGGGAAGTCGGTGGGGAGGGTGGGGACGAGGTTCGGGGTGTGGAGGGAAGACGGCACAGCGGGCCTAAGAAACAGAGGCCCAAGGATGCTGTCTTTCCTGGGAGTGAGAAGGGAGCTGCTGCGGGCTGTGAGCGGGAGGGCCGCGGTGGGGTGTAGGACCCCTCTGGGGTGAGCCCTGCGGAGGGTGAGTGGGGAGCAGGGCAGCAAGGTGGAGGCAGTGTGACGGTGCCCGCAGGAGGTGAGTGGGGGGCTCCAGCCAGGTCCTGGGGTGCGGGGGCTGGGATTCTGGTAGAGTGCGTGTGAGTGAGAAGCACAGAGGGGGTCCTCGGTTGACACCCCTGCCCCCAGTTGTTGGTGTGAGCAGTGGGAAGGGAGGAGCCTCCACATGCTGGGGCAGGGTTGGGGAGGCAGCGGAGGAGCCTATGGGGCAGAGATGGGGAATTCCTGTGGACAGGCGGAGTTTAGGAGGCTGCTGAGACGGCCCGGCGCAGTGGCACTGGACCGCGGTTGACTCAGTGGTTGACTGTGTGAGTCTGGGGTTCAGGGGCGAGGGCCAGGTTCGACCTGCACCCGGGGGAGTCACCATCCTGAGGATGGCGTTTAAAGGGCGAGCCTGCTTTTGAGCGCCGAGGGACACTGGGCCCCAGTGAAGCTGCGGTCAGAGCCCCACGGGGCTGCTTGTCACGTGCCAGGCACTTGGCCTGGTGGTCGGCAGGTGCCACACGACGGGCCAGGGTACATTCACCATCCGTGTTTACCGATGAGGCAGAGGTAGCTGGAGTGACTTGTCTAAGGTCACCCAGCCGGATGACGGTGCTCTAGCTCAGTAGCCTCTCCCCTCCACCCCTGCAGCTCCGGGGCAGCTCAAGCCTGGCCCTCCCTCAGGATGTGCTCTCCTCTTTTCCAGCAGCTCCTCGGAAGCAGGAGCCTCTGCCCTGTGTCCCTTGGGCCTGGCGCAGGGACACCTGTGGCCATTCTTCTAACGGTGGCCCTGGGGGTTCTGAGGGGCTAGGGGTTCTGAGACGCAGACCCTGAAGCTGGCAGTGAGCGCCCTGAGGTCCGAGAGCAGGCCTGGCTCCTGGCCACCCTGCACACTTGAGCCAAAGCCGCTACCACTGGGGAGCAGCTCGCATTGCAGGTCGGGTCTGGATCTCCCCTCCTGGGGGCCTGCAGGAGGCCCCCCACTGTGGGCAGGTGCAGGCAGAGGCCCCCGGGCTTCACAGCGCCCAGTGAGCCCATGGAGCCAGCAGGGGAGGCCGCCCACACCCCAGGAAGCTGGCAGCTTGAGAAATTACTCTCAACAATCCCAGGAGGCCCCTTCTCTCACCTCCCTGGGGAGTAAGGCATGAATCTGGGAGGCTGCCAGCAGAGTGGTCTGCGCCCTGACTCTGCCTTCCTGTAACTCCCCGGCTGGCACCTGGCGCCGCCCGGCTGGCACCCAGCGCACGGCTCCCCGCGTGCTCCTGTCCTCCTGGCCCCAGCCCCTCCACCTCCCAGCCCTCTCTCAGCACCCCAGGCCACCCTACCTGCCTCTGATTTCTCCCTTTGTAGGAGGTGCCCCTCAGTACTGATTGTGAACAGGAGCCTCTGAAATGATCTCCTCTGAGGCCCAGAGAGGGACAGGGACCTGCCCCCGGTCCCAGAGCAGGCTGGCCCACACCAATGTGTGGCTGTGACACCAGGTCTGCCCCTGATGGCATCGATGTGGGATTCGCCCCCTCCTCCTCTGGGCTTCTGCGTGAGGCGAGAGTGGGGACATGAGTGCTGAAGTCCCTCCAGCTCAGAACACCAGGCTTCTTAGAGGCTCAGGCGACCTGGGGTTGGATCTGTGCTGTGTCACATCTGAGTTACAAATGGTCCCAGTGAAAGCTGCAGGCCCGGCTGCTGGATGCTGGGTATGTGTGTGTGTGTATGTTTGTGTGTGTGCACGCACACATGTGTAGATGGGGTGGAGTGGAGTGAGGCTACTGTGGGGAGTTGTGTTATGGGTATATGGGTATAGAAGTGTGTGTGTACAGTGTGTGTATATATGCACTTCTGTACCCGTAACACAGCTCCCCACAGTAGCCCCACCCCACTGCGCACCCTGCCTTTTTGTGCACACTGAGCAGTGGATGGCAGTGTGTGCATGTGTGTGTGTGTGTACGCTCACAGGTTGAGTGGGGATGGGCAGGTGTATGTACTGAGGGTTTGTGGCTGTACGAATGTGTCTGAGTGTGCAGATAAAGTGTGCATGGTCAACAGTATGTGTGCAGGTGTGTGTTTAGGTGTGTGTACGGATTATGTGAGTGCATTGTGTGTGTACACAGGTGTGTACCCAGGTACATGAAGGAGTGTGTGTGTGTGAGAGCCCAGGTGTATCTGAGTCAGGAATGTGTGGCTGTGAGTTCAGGTGTGTGAATGAATGCGGCGTCGTTTGGGGACATGGGTATGGATCTGTGAGCATGTGTGTGTATCTAGTAGTGTGCACACTCACAGATGCTTGGCCGCACCCATCCCCCAGGCTACTGGTGTCACTCTGGTGAGCAGGCGGCCGGATTTCCAGGGCTCACCTCCACAGCCACGTGCCATCACCCTGAGCAGATTGGGGTGCGGTCTCTCCACCCAGTGGGATTACTGCTCCAGCAGGTCGAGCTGGGCCTCAGAGGCCAGCCAGGTTGTGGGGAAGTTCATTTGTCTGGTTCATAGATTCTGACGATCTCAGGACCCACCAGGGTCCAAAGTGGGAGGAACTCCTCAGAGCCTCCCACCAGGCTGAGGGCAAAACCGGGAAATTTGCTGTCCACCTCCACAGCAGCTCCTGTCCACACCCTTTGCCCCACGTGACCCCAGGTGACCTCTGTCCTCCCCTATCAAACCTGGCTCTGACAGCCTCGTTCACTCGGGGAGGGGGACCTGGGAGGCTGGTGCAGGGTTCCTTGCAGAGGATCGAGAGAAGATAGAAGCAAAGGCCTGACCAAAGTCGAAGAGGGGAGCAGGAAGGGGGGCAGCTCGGGCTGGGGGATGGGCGGAGGGGAGGGCAGGTGCCAGCACATCCTGGAAGCCTGCCTTGGAGACTTGCCCCGGTGCCGGGCCCCAGCCCTGCAGGCTAGAGGTTCAGAGGACCACTGTTTCTCTGATAGGGTTAACACGCTACCGCCTCCTGGTGACCATGTGTACCTTCCCCTGGGGGCTCCTGACCAGTGCTGGAGCCAGTGGTGGGGTGCCAACCCCACTTTTGTGCACAGGGCCAGCCACCCCCAGCCTGGGGACGGCTAAAGGAGCCCCAAGGAGAGGGACTCCAACAGATCGGGGGCAGTTTTGTTCAGGTGTGGTCTTTTTCTGCCCCTCCTTGTATTTTGTGTGCTGAAAGGCTCCTAGACTGAAAACACTGAGGCTTGTGTGCAGAGCTGGCTCCATAGTTCTCAGGGCCTGGTGCCAAATGAGAATGAACACCCCTTATTCAAAAATTACTCAGAACTCAAGGCGTTAAACCGAATGTGCATGCCTATGGAACAAGCTCTGCCTGTGTTGGTGGAGGAGGCCCAGCGTCCCTCAGTGGGTCAGGGTGGAGTGGAGTCTGGAACCCAGTCCCTGGACCCTGACACAGGACTGTATCAACTGCAGGCCTCACTCCGCCCAGAGAAGGGTCCTTGAGCTCTGTCCCACCAACTTCATTTTGGCCCAACCGTACCTCCCCCCATCACCAAGGTGGGGGCAAATGACCTAAGATGAATCTATTCTGGAAATACACCCAAGAATCCCCAGTGTGAAAGAAGAGACACCCCTGCCCTCAGGGACCCCCAAATCTAATGACAGAGGCATGCCTTGTCCCCAGGGAACCCCCAGTCAATGGTGAAGACCGAGATAGCATGCCTGTTCTTGCTGAATTCAGACCTCCACTATCTTCTCCAAGGGTCTGTTATGATACTCTGGAGCCTGGACCCCTCCACCCCTTCCACCCTGGGGCCCCAATGCCATCTCAGGGGTGGGCACGGTGGCTGGCACCCTCCACTGAGTTGTCATGACCTTTCCCGTCTGCATGCTGGGGGGTAGTGCTGTGCCCGTGGGTAAGAGTGTGGGCTGTGAGTGAGGACAGAGGCGTGTGTACTCACTGGGGAACAGGCTCTTATTTTCCTGGGTCTGTGACATTTTCTGAATGGTAGCCTCTCCGTACTCCTAGCCTCCTCCTCCGCACCCCCTTTCAGTGCCCTTAAGTATCATGTGACCTCATAGTCTGTGCTTGGGTATCCTCGTGGTTTGGGTGAGGTAGGTGCTATCATCCCATTGTGCTGATGAGAAAATTGAGGGCTGGAGAGGGGATGAGACTTCCCCAGTGTCACACAGCTCTCTCCCCTCAGACCCTCCAGCTTCTCCAGCCCCCTTCCAAAGGCAAGAAGCCCCGGGGAAGGGTGGCTGAGATGAAGGCCTTCAGATTCAGGTCATGAGGTATTTATGGAGAGGGGCAGGGGATGGGGAGACTATGAGAACAGGAGGACCTGGCCCCTTCCTTCAGGAGACTTTCCAAGGAGGCCAGGGCCCCTGTGACCTCAGGACTCAAGTCTAGACCCAGGTCCCCCACTGCTGGGCTGGGTGCAAGGAGTGAAGGCTGTCTTGGAGGGTTGGCTAGGAACTGGGAGTCAGGGAGAGCTTCCTGGAGGAGGTGGTACATTAACCAGGCCCCAGGGAAGGGATCCCAGGCTCAGAAATAGCAGATCTAGGAGGCAGAGAGCATTTTCTGCTTTCCCATACCCAGACCTGAGGGCCACAGCCTGGGCTTCACCTGGCCCCACCCTGGCTGAGGAGGCCAGAGAGGCAGCTGAGACCTGGAGGCCCAGGAGGGAAGGAGGAAGTGGGGAGGGGATCCCAGGCTGGGGCAGTGGGAATTGTCGGGCCCTGCCTGGAAGGCCCCACTATTGAAGAATGGATTACCCGACACCCAGATTAATGGGCTTTCATTTTGCTAAACATCTGTCACTGTTCGTGCTGGCAAGTGAGCGTGAAATGAGCTTTGACTGGGCTGCCATCAGTGGATCACGACGGGTGCCATGGCTCTTGTGCCAGCTGCCTGCTCTGTACAGAGTGGCATGGGGGGGACAGTCACTGAATGGGGGTCCTGGCCACAGCGCTGTGCCACGGCCACTGGGAGCTACTACAAGGCACCTCCCGATGTTCACCTCACTCCCAGCCCTGTGCAGGGGCCTGCTTCGGGGGAGGGTCAGCTGTCCCCTGAGAGCCCTGCCCCTGGGCCTCTCCCAAATAGCACATAACAGTGGTGAACCCTTGTGTGCACCGACCCCACACCACATATTTTACATGCCTTTGCCATTTATTAAGTCATTTCAAACTCACACGCCCCTATGAGGTAAGGACTAGAACTCTCATGCCCGAGGAAACAGGCCCAGAGGATGGGGCTTGTCCAGGATCACGTAGTGACAGTCGTGGAGCCAGGCTGGATCCAGGCTCAATACCATGGCTCCCTTCCGCCCGAAACCAGCAACACACAGGGCGGGGTCCCCCGCTGTGTCTGTCTGAGGGGTGGGCTTCGGACAGGGCCCCCGCGAGCCCGGGGCAGAGCGCGCTCTGATGCCGCCCCCGGCCCGCCCCCAGCTGTACATCCAGACGACGACGCTGACGGTCTCGGTGAGTCTGAGCGCCTCGGTGTCCCTGGGGATGCTCTACATGCCCAAGGTCTACATCATCCTCTTCCACCCGGAGCAGAACGTGCCCAAGCGCAAGCGCAGTCTCAAAGCCGTCGTCACCGCCGCCACCATGTCCAACAAGTTCACGCAGAAAGGCAGCTTCCGGCCCAACGGCGAGGCCAAGTCCGAGCTCTGCGAGAACCTGGAAGCCCCCGGTGAGTGCCCGGCCCCGCCCCTCTCCTCTGGACCAGCCCAGGCCCCGCCCTCTTCCTGGAGTAGGTCCCCGCTTCCCTGCCCAACCAAGTCTGGTCCAATGGGGTCACAGGGAGAGCCCTGAGGCCAACGTGCGGGGGTTCCCACCCAGAGGAGATCCTTGAGGCACCAGCTCAGCCCACTCTGCCCCGCCCCGTCCTGGGAAGGGGACTCTTGCCTCTCCCTTCCAGGGAACTATGCCCACCTAGGAAGAGTCCGTAGGGGTCCTGGTTAGGCAGGGTGACCTGAGACGCTGGGATTTCTCCACCTTGGCATCCACATCTGGGCCTGTGCCCTTTCAGTCTCCCTGGGGAGGGGGGCGCTGTCTGGAAGCAGTTGAAATCCCTCAGCTTGGCTTTGTCCAGCTGCCCCAAGGCAGGGTCCTGAGAGAGGGGGACTCAGGACACTGGCCCTGGGATGGGTAAGTGAGGCCTGGGGTGGGGAGCAGGGCCTGCAGAGTGGTTGGTAGGGGGATGTCCAAGGAGAGAGAGGTGGGGCCTAGGAGGGACAGGTTGGGTGACCATTTCTTGAACCCCGACCGTGGGCCACACCTGCCAGGAACCAGTTTTCATCTTCACAGCAACTTTGAAAGCAGTGGTTTTTAATTATTTGAGGCTACAGATAAGGAAGGGCTTCCCTGGGGGCTCAGATGGTAAAGAATTTGCCTACAATGCAGGAGACCAGGGTTTGATCCCTGGGTGGGGAAGATCCCCTGGAGAAGGAAATGGCAACCCACTCCAGTATTCTGGCCTGGGAAGTCCCATGGAGAGAGGAGCCTGGAGGGCTACAGCCCATGAGATCACAAAAGAGCTGGACACAACTGAACAATTAAACAACAGATGAGAAAAGGAAGGCTCAGACAGGCGAGGGACTCCCCGGGGCCACATGGCAGCAGGTGATGTCCCGCTGCCTCTAAGTAGAGCCCGAGGCCTCTGACCTGTGGGCTGCGACTGTACGGGCCTCGCTTCCAACTGCTCTCGGGTGGACAGGGTGGAGGGGAACTTGTGTTTCCACTGCAGACCTGGACTCCCTCCCTGGACCCCCTGTAAATGTCCGAATGGTTAAAATAGCAGCCCCTCCTGCCTCCCCACTTTGTGGGTGTCTTGGGGGCCTTCTGTTGGTGGCGGCAGAGATAAAGAGCCCCTTGCCCAGGAGAGTTTCAGATCCGGTGGCCCTTGGGGTCAGTGCTCTGCTTCCTCCCTCTAGTCCTGGGGGAAAGGCCGCAAGGGGACTCTGTTGGGAACAGCAGGAGGGAGATTGGCGAGCTCAGGCTCCAGAGAGGGGCCCCTTTGTCACTCACCAAGAGATCAGGAGAAACAGAAGACCTCCCTAGCAGGTGTTTGGGCTGGGATAGCCCCTCCTATAGGCTCCCTGCCCTGGGGCTCTGGCTGAAGCATCTTCCCTTATCAGTCATTTCCGCCTGTAGAAAAAGTTATCAGCCACAGAAAGGAGGAAAGTCCCTCCCCACATCCAAACAGGACTTTTCACTTCCCAGAGATCTCTCCCCTTTGTGTGGGCTTCACAGCAGTCCCGTGAGGCCTGCACTGGGCTGGATCCCCAGCTGAGGCCCAGGGAGGGTGAGTGATTCTCCTGAGGTCACAGAGCAAGGTCATGACTAGCTGGCCACACTGTGTCTTTCTCTTGATTCTGACTCCGTCCGGTCTCCCTGTCTCTCCGTGCAGAGCTGAGTACCTGGCTTCTAGCACGCCCCTCCTTTGCTCGACACCCCTGATAACTCTTGGCCACACCCTCCACCAAATGACATTTTATTCTCTACGGTCGTACTCCAGGGCACTAACTTGCCTATACCTACACACAGCCTGGGGCTCCCTTCAGATGCCATGTGGCCTGTGATGAGAAGGGGCGGTGTCCTCATGGGCCTTCCCGCCTCTGGTCTTTCGTGTCCACTCAGACGTGCAGAAACCCCCAGGGCAGCCCCTAACTAAGTCCTTCTGTCCTGAGCAGGGACCCCTCGCTGCTTCCCACCCCACACTCCTGACTTCCTTTTCTTCCTTCCCAGGGAGACTCACCCTTCTTGGGTCCCATCCCCCAAGCCCCCGCTTTGCTCCAGGGCTCATGAGAGCAAGTGGGTCTCAGCCTGCTCAGAGCCCACCCTGACCCCGGAGGGTGGTGTGCATACGCTGTGACAGGCCAGAGGGAACCCCAGGGGTGGGACTGATGGCACCTTGTTAACACTGTTGCCTCTGCCTCTACTCAGACTGGCACCTGGGGACTGGGGACAAGGAGGGGTCCCTGTGCAGACCTGGCAAGGGAGACTCAGCTTTCCCAGCCTCCTGCTAGAGGGCAGGATGAGAGCTGGTCCTCCTCACTGCCCACCGCACTGAGGACTGGCGGCCGGCTCCCTCGCCCCCACCTTCTCAGCTCGGGGACAACAGGAGCCATGGAGGCTCTGGGCGGGAGCCGGGTGATTAATTCTGGGAACAGCCAGATCGTGGGGGTGTGAGCCAGAGGAGTGGGGAGGTGTCGTTCCGTGGAGCAGGGACATTTTTCACTCTGTCACTGGCAGGCCACGTATCTTTAAACAAACAACAGAATAAATAATTCAGGGACCCGATTGCAGGCAGATTAGTCGAGAAAACATGGGGACGACAAATGGGGGCTGACAGCTCGTGCCGCCACTGCCCAGCTAATTGTTAGCTGAGGCAGCGGCACTGAAATCCAGCAGCCAGGCATCATCAGTGAGGGACGGGCTGGGGCCCTTGGGCCGCACCTCCACCCCCTCCACGCTGCTGCTGGCCCTGGAGTGTCGCTGGCCCCATCCTGTCCTCATCGATATCTTAGTCCGGCCCCTTCACCTACCATTTTTCAGGGTTTAGGGAGTATTTCTATCTACCCTGTTTCTGAGAGCAGGTAAAGGTTTATGATCACCCCATTTTACAGATAAGGGAGTTGAGGTTCTGAGAGGTTCAATTTGTTAGAAAGTCCAAATGGCAGGGGCTGAGATCCCCTACACCAGTGAGGGCAGGGCTGGACCTCAAGTGTCCTGACTCGTGGCCAGCTCTTCCTTTTGAGCCTCAGCTCCTGGGGGCCGTGGGCGGAATCATTGCTCCCATTGTCTAGACGGTCAGACTGAGGCTCCGTTGAAGGACTCTGGGGCTGCTGGCTTATAGTGGAGGGCTGAAGGTGCTTCCAGGTCCTGAAACCCACGGATTGGGTTTTCTAGAGTAGGCAGCTCTGGTCTTGGAGGGAGAGGAGGGGCCAGCTGTCCCACCCCTCCCCACTACTTCCTCTGTCCCTGCCGCTCTCCCGCGCCCCCACCGCCCCCACTTCAGGCTCCCGGGCCCCCTGCAGTCAGCGGCGATCTTGCTGCTGAGGTTTTCCTTCTCCTCCGAGCCAGGAGCTGCCGATGGGTTTACAGGTTTGGAAATTCAGTTTTATCAGTTCACCCAAGGGGTGATGGAGCCCTGGGGAATTGATGCTCAGTAGCCTGGCCCGTGGATATGAGAGTCACAGTCAGTGGCCGGCTCTTTTTCTGAGTTTGGGGGAGAGAGTGGGTGGGGAGGTGGAAGCAGCTGAAGGGAAGGAAGTCTCAGCAAAAAGGGCTGCTCCCCTCCTGCTGTAGGCCGGGAGACCTTGCAGGGCCGGGGAGGAACTGCCTGAGGTCACAGCCGTGCTCCTTGTCCACCCTTGGTCCTCCAGTCTCCCGGAGGGACGTAGGCTGTTTTAGAAATGAAGGTGGGTGTCCTTTACACACTGTGTAGTGATGTGCTGGGTTCTTAATGCTGTCCTGGGTGTCGTGGACACCATTGCCTTCCAGTAGCACCTGTCTAGGTAGCACCTAAAACCTGAAATTCCATGCCCCTGCCCAGTGATGGTTAATCTACTTGGATATTTCCGCTGACAGGGACTAGTTCAGCTCACCTGCCTCACAAAGCCACTCTCAGGTCGGGCCA
The DNA here is from genome assembly GCF_014754425.2 of Oryx dammah. Classification (NCBI taxonomy): domain Eukaryota; kingdom Metazoa; phylum Chordata; class Mammalia; order Artiodactyla; family Bovidae; genus Oryx; species Oryx dammah. Next base: position 42,553,219 of record NW_024070195.1, read on the forward strand.
GGAGAGAGTTCTTCCTTTAGCCTCCCCACTGGTCCCCTGGTGTCCCCCTTGCCCACCCCATCCTGGCAACCTTGCTTCTTTCCACACCCGGGGAACCCTCTGAGAGAGCGTCGCTGCAGTCCCACCTGTATGAGTGAGCTTCTGGTCACGCTGCTATGACAAAGAGGCCCCAGGACAGAGCAGCTCCAATCAGATTTGTTTTTCTCTGGTCTCTTAGTGCATGGCGGGTGGCAGCACGGACCTGGGCTCCTTCTGCTTGTCTTTCCGCCGGGTCCTAGAGGGCTGTCCTCATCCTCATGCCTGGGGCTACTCGACCTAGATGTCCCTTCTGGGCACAGAACGGAAAAGAGAGGAAGTAGGGAGGAAACAATCTATTTTTTTTTCCCCAAAGAATGAGCTTGATCATTTTATGGTAACAAATAATTCTGCCAAATCTCAGTGATTTAAAACAATAAAGGTCCATTTCCCACTCCTTGTGCATGGGAACAGTCTATTTTCATCAAATGGTATGGACGCTGCACACAGCCCTTGACACTTGTCATTAGCAGGAATGTGGTCACATGAGGCCACTCTGGGCTGCAAGGGAGTCTGGGAAATATGGTCCTTAATTTGGCAATGAAAACTGGTAGATAGACGGCTGGGGGTGGTCCGGGTGCCGCCCACCATCCTGCCATCTTCCATGTCACCTTCTTCAGGCAGATGCCTCTGGCTGTGCCTGGTAGATGCTCCCCGCTGTTCTGAGCTATTAGGGTCCTGACAGAGTCAAGGCAGTTTTATGACCGAGGGTGCCACGATGTGCCCCATCCAGTCTGCTCTCTCGGCAGAGAGAGCACAGGTCAGCCTCCCCACCTTCCCCCGAGCTGTCTGCAGGTCATGGAGGGAGACTCTGAACCTTGGCAGGACAGGAGAAACCCCAGGAGTCGGGCTGGGCTCCTCACCCATCTGGCCTCAGCTCCTCAGTATTCCAAGAGGGTGATGCTTACCTGGCCTCTTTCTGGGGCTGTGAGGTGTGAACTCCAGCAGTGGAGGCACTCAGGACGCCCGGGGTGGGGTTGGGGGCTGACCGTGGCTGGGGGGAGACACCCAGAGAGGCAGCCCTGGCCCCCGTGGTGAGTGAGTGGAAGCCGGAGTGACGAATGCAGATAAGAGGGGCTTGGGGCTGGGGTGAGACAGGACCCCCGGCAGGGGAGGGAGACGAGGCTGAGGGGCTCCGAGGACTTCCATCTCCCACCATCTCCGGGCAGAGTCAGGCACACACCCCAGTGCCCAGCCCCCTGAGACCCCTCTCTGGTTCCCTTATCTCCCCTGTCCGAATTTCTGCTCATTCCCCCAAGGCGGTGTGTCTGTATATTCTTTACATGTGCGTTTCTAAAGTGTGTGTTGCATGTCTGAAAAACTCTCCCCTGGACACACTTGAAGACTGTATCATATCAGAAATAAACACGATCCTCTTAAAGCCTGGTGGAATCAGGAGGACGCAGGGACTCCGTGGGGTGGGGGCATGGCGGGGGGCGACACTCACAGAGGGATGGCGTCAGCAAGGAGAGCTCTAAGGAGGGTCCGCCTAGGGGGACAAGGTGAAGACAGATGGGCCCGCCAGGCTGGCAGCCCAGGTGTGGGGGTGGGCGGGATGGGTCTGGGGGAAGTGCTCAGTGGGCGGGGTGGGTGCTGATGCTCTGGGCAGGGCCATGCCTGCGGAAGGGGTGTTGGATGAAGACAGCCCCTGACTCCTCGCTCCCTGGTCTCTCTCCTTCCAGCTCTGGCCACCAAACAGACCTACGTCACCTACACCAACCATGCCATCTAGCTCGGCCCCCAGAGACACCCAGGAGGAGCAGGAGGACGGAGACCCTTGTAGATGGTGCGTCGGGCCAGGGCCATGCCCAGGGGCCCAGCCGATGTCCTCCGCGCCTGTGGGCGCCCGCAGACGTGGCTTGGTGCTGCTGACAGTGGGACCCCTGGCAGTCACTGCTGGGTGGCCTGGACAAGTCAGGCAGGCGCCAGGAGGAGGATGGAGGGCTGGGAAGCCTCAGGCCATCTCGATTGCCTGCGTCCTGCACCACGGCCCCTCTGCAAACCACCAAGGCTCAGGTTGGGAGGCCCCCGCGGCACTGGCTTTCCCCCTCGTCTCTGCCTGTCCTATTGGCGACTCTCTCAGTCTCCATGTCTCTCTATCACCTTTTCTCGCCATGTGTCTCTGTCTGTGTGCTCTCTGCTTTTTCTGTATCTCCTCTCTGCCTTTTCTCTGCCTCTCCAGCTCTCTCCCGTCTTTTCTCCTGCGCTCCGCCCATCTCTCCCCTCGTGCATTTTTGTTTCCGGTCCGCAGCCCCCTCCTCGCCATCTCTTCATTTCCCTCTCCCTGCCATCTCTTGCTGATTTGCCAAATCCTACATGTCGCTAAAGAGAAAAAAAGGAGAAAAAAAAAATCAAAACACGAAAAAGCCAAAACAAAAGCAAATCTCGAGTGTGTTGCCAAGTGCTGCGTCCTCCTGGTGGCCTCTGTGTGCGTGCCTGTGGCCCGCAGCCTGCCCGCCTGCCCCCTGCCCGTCTGCTGTGTGTCCTGCCCGCCTGCCCGCCTGTCCCTCCCGCCGATGACACGGAGTTCAGTGCCTGGGTGTCTGGTGATGGTTATTGACGACAACGTGTAGCGCATGATTGTTTTTATACCAAGAACATTTCTAATAAAAATAAACACATGGTTTTGCACCCCGGCTCCACATCCACTGAGGGGCCTGCGGTCGGACCCCCGGCTCAGCCCGAAGCTGGAGGGCCTGCGGTTACGGGGAAGGGGGAACTGGGTGACAGGGACGCAGGGCTGGAGGGCAGTGGAGGCTGCTTCCTGGGTTGGCCTCAGGTGGGGTCTTGGAGAGTCCCGGGGTAGGTAGGGGCCAGCCATAACCTGATCCCCTCCTTTCCTCCCAGCCAGGAAATGCTCCTCTTGAGACGCTGGGTGCAGGGTTCCCAGCACCCAGAGCCCTCCCCTCCTGCCCATCCTGTCTCCAGGCCACAGGTGCTGGGATGATGTGTGGCTGTCCTGGAGATGAGTGTGTGGCACGTGGCCAGGTAGGCCAGATGCGTGGCACAGGTGTATATGTGTGTCTCCCCCCAGCCCTGTGCGTCTGTCTGTTTTGTCTGTGTGTGTGTGTGTGTGTGTGTGTGTGTGTGTGTGTGCACTGCTGTACCTCCATAGGGAAGCTTATTTGTCTTGTGGGAGTGTCTGTCTGCTTAGGCTCCAGTGGGTGTGAGTCCACATCACACCCATGTCACAAGGATGCTGTCCCCAGCAAGTGGGAGCGTGTGTTCACAGCAGCTGGCGTCCGTGGCAGGTTGGGAGGTGGGGAGCGAGCTGCTTGGGGGCTGGGCCCTGCCAGGGGTAAATTACAGAGCCAGCGACACAGCGAGGCCCCAGGCGGCAGCTGCCAGAGCCGCCCCTTCCTGCCTGCCCCGCCACCCCGCCCCACTTCCTCTGATACCTGACGGGGGCGCTGGAGGGGCCCGGGTGGGGGTTGGCAGGGCCCAGGTGTGGAGCAGGTGTGGGCATGTGTGAGAGGTGAGGTGGGGCGTTCAATCACGTGTCAGGCCCCTCTATCCGCCTGGGGGGCTACTCCTGGGGGCCAGGCTTGGGAGTCTGTTCTCCTGGGGGTCCGGTGAGACTGTGTGTGTGTGTGCAGCGCCTACTATGTGCTCACTAAATATGTGTGTAAGGGAGGGAGTGGGGAAGGAGGTCTCACAGCCATCCTCTTGCTTCCGCAGGGTGGTCCCTGAGGCTGCCACCCAGAATAGAGTTTACTCAGTGCCCAGTGTAGTACAGGCAGGGGTGCAGTGAGGGAACTGGATGTGGGGGGTGGCAGCTCTCTGACCGCACCCCCTGCCTGGGCACCTTGTCCCCTCAGTGGTGCGGGTCCCCCTACGGTGATTGCCGGGCTGGGTCTGGACGGAGGGCCTGGCCTGGAACCCAAGGGCGTGACACTCAGCCCGGGACTTCCCCAGGTGCCCCCCATATCTGTGGAGCCCCCTTCTAGGTTCCAGGGAGAGTCATGTTCCTTCCAAGGCGGGTGCTGCCCCCTCTGTCCCCCTAGCACTCAGGAGAGGGCAGTTCAAGGCCTCCTAGAGGGAGGAGGAGACTGAGGGTCAGAGCCACGTGGGCTCTGCGTGGGCCTTAGGCCGGCCTGCCTGGGGCCCTGGAGATGCTGACGACCCAAGGAAACAGGACAATGGGGGTGAGTGGGTAAGTGGGGAAGCCTTGGGTGGGGTGTGCATTCCCAGCAGGGGTCTGGTGTACAGAGGAGAGGTGAGTAGGCTCTGTGGTGCAGAGATGAGGAGGAAGGACCCGCTCCCAGCAGGACTTTTGGAAGGCAGGCCTGCTGCAGCTCTGTGGGATGGTGGGCACGATGGAGGCCTAGGCCCGTGAGGCTGGGGCTGGTGTGCCCCAGGTGCTGCAGACGGGGCGGGCCCTGACACACACAGTGGGGAGAACTTCCAGGGCCCGCTGGCTGCTCATCTTTGCTTTCCATCCCATGTTATTAATCCCCAGGCTCAAGGGACACCCACAAAATGTGGACAGATATTTGTATCTTCAGAATTTTCTATTTCAATAAGATGGGGGGATTTGCAGTGGCCTTGACCCCCTGGAGACCTTTTCTCTGCTCTGTGCTCAGCCCTCCCCTAGGGCCTCAGCCTCTGAGAGGCCCCGGGGTGAGGTCAGAGGCAGCCCCTGCCCTGCCCAGGGCAAGATAGCAGGATTACCTAGTGGAGGTTCTACCCCCACCAGAACTTTAGACCATGGAGATGGTGGATGGTCATTCGGAAGGACTCGATCTGAGGTCCCGTGGGTGGGGCTGGCACAGGTCTGTTTTACAAGCTCCCCAGGGGATCAGGGACAGCTCAGTGGGCCAGGTAAATCAGTGTTCTGGCAGAAGAATCTTAAATCAACATCAGCATCTCTGAGGACTTGTTAGAAAATCAAATTATGGGGGACTTCCTGGTGGGCCAGTGGCTAAGACTCTGTGCTCCCAATGCATGGGTTTGATCCCTGGTTGGGGAACTAAGATCCTGCCTGCTGCATGGCATGGCCATGGGCAAAAAAATAGGAGGAAATCAAATTATGGGTTTCTCCTCACCCCAGGCTGGCTGGACCAGAAGCTCTGGGGGTAGGGTCCTTAAGTCCATTTACAGGCCCTGTAATTCAGTCCAGTGCAAGGCCAAGCTACCTAACACTAGCTGTGTGTTAAAAGGCCAACATGTGGGATTGACATATGTTTATGTGGGGCAGATGGAGGGTGGAGTTCAGACCTAGGGTTTCTGGGGTCCCAGGGAGTTCCTGGGCTGCTGGACTTTCAGTCCTAAAACCCAGAAAGTCTGGGAAAAACTAGACAAATCTGGTAAGAACACTTTCCTTTTTCATTCAACAGATATTAAGTTCCTACTATGTACTGTGTGGGCTGCCCCGGTGGCTCAGACAGTAAAGAATCTGCCTGCAGTGGGAGAGACCAGGGTTCGATCCCTGGGTTGGGAAGATCCCCTGGAGGAGAGCATGGCAACCTACTCCAGTATTCTTGCCTGGAGAATCCCACGAACAGAGGATCCTGGTACGCTACAGTCCATAGAGCAGTGGTCAAAAGTCGGACGTGACTGAAGTGACTGGGCCTGCGCGCACTCATGTGTGTACAAGCCAGGCCCTGGTATGCAGTAGTGAGCAAGCCAGGGGTGGTACCAGCCCTTGGGGTTTCTGTAGCCGGGGCGGGGGGACAATGCCACTAAAAAGCTTTTTGAGGCTCAAAACGAAGACTAAGCTGCTAACTGTCCAGAACAGGAGTCCACTGGGCTCCCAGGCTTGCTGGGCACACGGGCCACCTCTGTGGAATTCCCAGGACCCTGGGGGCTAAGCTTCAGGAGCAGTATCCAAGTTTGGATCCCTTCCAGCTCAGATGGGCTGGTTCTGGGTTCCAATGTGCTGGGGTCTGTTTCTCCCATCCTGCCTTCTTGGTCCGTGGAAGCAGAGGTAGGGGGCCCAGAGAGTTGTCTCTTAGCCCCACTCCAGGAGCACCACCCCACTTCAGCCTCCAGGCCCAGGGAAGGGTCCTTGGAAGCCCACGGGAGGATGCTTATCTTCTAGGGGGCTGTGGGACCCCTCCCCAGTCAGAGGTCAGACTATGGGCCCTTTTTTTAAAAAAAAACAAAAGATTTTTTCTTTTTTTTGATGTGGACCATTTTGGGGCTTCCTGGGTGGCTCAGCAGTAAAGAATCCACCTGCAAGACCCACAGGAGATGTGGGTTCAATCCCTGGGTTAGGAAGATCCCCTGAAGGAGGACATGGGAACCCATTCCAGTATTCTTGCCTGGAGAATCTCATGGACAGAGGAGCCTGGAGGACTACAGTCCATGGGGTCGTAAAGAGTCGGACACGACAGAAGTGACTTAGCAGGCATGGACCAATAAAGACCAAAAAGTCTTTGATCTTTGACCCACCTAGACAGCATATTAAAAAGCAGACATATCTTTGTGGACAAAGGTCCATCTAGTCAAAGCTATGGTTTTTCCAGTGGTCATATATGGATGTGAGAGTTGGACCATAAAGAAAGCTGAGCGCCAAAGAATTGATGCTTTTGAACTGTGGTGTTGGAGAAGACTCTTGAGAGTCCCTTGGACTTCAGGGAGATCCAATCAGTCCATCCTAAAGGAAATCAGTCCTGAATGTTCATTGGAAGGATTGATGCTGAAGCTGAAATTCCAATACTTTGGCCACCTGATGCGAAGAGCTGACTCATTTGAAAAGACCGTGATGCTGGGAAAGATTGAAGGCAGGAGAAGGGGACTACAGAGGATGAGATGGTTGGATGCCATCACCAACTCAATGGACATGAGTTTGAGCAAGCTCTGGAAGTTGGTGATGGACAGGGAAGCCTGGCTTGCTGCAGTCCATGGGGTTGCAGAGTCAGACATGACTGAGTGACTGAACTGAACTGAATTTGTGACAACATTGTTTGTGTTTTTCGGGGCCATGAGGCATGTGAGATCTTAGTTCCCTGACCAGGAATCAAACCTGCACCCCCTGCATCAGAAAGCAAAATCTTAACCACTGACCACTAGGGAAGTCCTGAGGCCCTTTTCTTTTTTGGGTGCCCTTCCCCCAGCCTGGGGTTTCCATCCAGCCACTGAGCATTGAGGGGAGACTGAGGGGCTATCCCTGGCATGAGAGGGACATGTCCCCTGTGCCTGCCCTGCCCTGCCCCGATGCCCCACAGGCCTTGGCCCTGGCACTCTGAGCTTCCCAGGGCTTAGACTTCTCTACAGACACCCCAGGGCTGAATGGTGCACGGTGCCAAAATCTCACTTCAGTTGGCAAAAGCAGCAATTAGCATCTAATGAGGCTTCTTGCTTTATTTTTAGGTAACCTCCAGGGCCCTGCCTGTGTAATTCAGCCCGCCATTGCTTGGCAGATAATTAAAGCATGTCACCATAATTTGCCTTTTTTTTTTTTTATAAAGCCCATAATTATGTTTTTATTGTGAGTGAGGGGGGAAAAGAGGAGGGAAAGAAAACAAAGAGATGAGGTTGGGGCAGGAAATGGGACTTGACTCCCTCGACCAGGACCCTCTGCTCCATCAGCTGGACTAGGAGCCCTATCCTCAGGACAGGTACCCCTGGGGACCCCCTAACTTCATGGTCTGCCCTGACTACTCTGCCCAAGACTCCCCCCTTGTTGGCTGCCCCGCACCTCCGCTTCTGGAGTCCTCCTCTTTGAGGTTAGGTTTGGGGAAGGGGAGCTTCTGTTTTTCCAGTTCTTTCCTTATAAAACCAGTCCCAGTATTCCAGAAAAACCAGAGGTTTCCAGTGGGCAGAAAGGGCATGGAGCTGAAACCAGAGAAACCCTGAGTTGATAATTTTGGGGGGGCTGCTCTGGGTCTTCATTGCTGCACACGTGGGCTCTTTCTGTGATCAGTCGTGTCTGACTCTTTGCGACCCCATGGACTGTAGCCCACCAGGCTCCTCTGTCCATGGAATTTTCCAGGCAAGAATACTGGAGTGGGCTGCCATTTCCTACTCCAGGGGATCTTCCCAGACCAGGGATTGAACCTACGTCTCTTGCGTCTCCTACATTGGCAGGCAGATTCTTTACCACAGCGCCACCTGGGAAGCCCCTTAATTCCCTAACCAGGTATCAAACCTGTGTGTCCCTTGCATTGGAAAGCAGATTCTTAACCACTGGACCACCAGAGAAATCCCGAGTTGATGATTCTTGAGCTGTGCTCAGGCATCTGAGTTCATGATACTATTCGCCTGCTACATATGTTTGAAAATGTCCTTAATAAATCAACAAAACCCCTTCCCCAGAAAGGGGTCTGCCAGCCAAGGTGGGCACCTGGTTCTCGCTCAGGAACTTGTGACTTGGTGTTCTCTCTAGCTCTGAGCTCTTTATCTCCCATTTACTGCCGTTTAGTCATTATTTGGGTGCCCATGAGTGGTGGTGCGGTGATCCTTTCTAGGACTCTGAAATCAGACTCTGGAGCCTGCAGGCTGTGCTGGCAACAGGCTGCTCAGGTTGTTTTAGGGAGGCCCCTCCCCCAAACATCTTCCAGCCTGTCATCTGTGCTATCTCAAAGTCTACCACTAAAGCCTCAGGCTTCTGGGTCAAAGCAGGTGCTCCCGAAACACGGCAATGTTTGGTCATCATATAGGAGTCATGTTTCAAGACATCAGCTGCTCTGAAGGTGTGGAATGGGGACAGATAGGTTTTGAAAGGACTTTCCAGATTACCCTCAGTCAAGTAGCAAGCATTCCCCCCTGCTTTACCTCGGACATCGTCCTAACGTGCCTGTGGCCTGCTCCTTGCCTTCATCCTCCCGCCGGAAGGTCAGCCCCACCAGGGCAGGGACATTTTGTTAGCTTGATCACAAATCACAAATGTCAGTTTAAGCTGAATCTAAAACAGTCCCCAGCACACAGCGTATAATGAATATTGTTGAATGACTGGATTGGGGGGGAGGGCGTTGGACTGGAGACCCAAAGGGACCTGGATAGCTGAATCGCCACCTCCACAGCCTCACCCCCACCCCCAGCGCTCAGTTCTAGCACCGAGTCTCTGCCCAAAGTCCAATGGCCCCTTTCTTCACTGCAGCTTCTCGAGGTCTTCCCTGGAGGCCCAAGGGGAGCATGGATGTAGTGTTCTGGGCATTGGATAGGGGACAGCCCCCATCTGCCCCATCACCTGCCCCCCCACCCCAGGATGATGGACAGCTTGGATTTGGAAGCAGGAGACCTGGGTTCTAAGCACAGGCTTGGCTACTAACTCAATGTGTACCATTGGGCAAGTTGCTTTCCCTCTCTGGGCCCGTTTCTTCATTCATTAATGGAAATACTGAGCTCTGAGCCCCCAGAGCCTGGGTAGACAGCCAGCATTCCAGTGGTACAGAAAGGGGAGGCAACTGCAAAGGAGAGTCTTTTGGGGCTGGTTGCTATGGCAACTGAGCACACACTAAGGGTGGGGGAGGGGCTTGAGTATGCAAATCAGGCCCTTGGTTGGCATCCCACAGCCCCACACACAGGTGGGCCTGTGTGTGATTGGAGAAGAGGTTTTATTGGTGTTGTGGGGCAGTGGAAGGGGATGGGGGTGACTGGGGAGCCGGGGGCCAGTCCTGGGTGGGCCTGCCAGCCCTGCCCTCTGTCATGGGGTGGGAGATGGACTCACTGGTGAAGTAGGTATAGAACTGATGTCTAAGTGGGGCAGGACCCCAACAACCATCCTCTCTGCCCCCTCACGCGTACAGTAGCCGAGGGGGAAACTGAGGCCTGGAGAGTCAAGAGCTTTGTCAAGATTTGAAAGATCCCAGAAAGACCCTCCCCACCACCATCCTGGTCAACCTAGGAAGTTAGGGGAGTTGTGGTTTTCCGAGAGCCCTGTAAACCATCTCCCCGGTAAACACTGTTCCTTCTGAGCTTGTACTTGGGAAAGTTGGGGCGGTGAGGGGGTGGTCTGAGCTTGGAGGGCAGGGGCAGTCTGTGCACACCATCCAGGGAGGTGGACAGCTGTGCCCAGCCCTGGCAGGGGCAGGAGGTGAACACAGGCCTACTGAGGGGTCTGGAGCTAGAACCCCGGCTTTGGCTTCTGTGACGCAGGCACCCAACTTTAGTGTCTGCACCTGTGAATGGAGAGAATGTCTCCTGAAGGTGATTTTAGGACGACAAAAGCATCAGGAAAGCGTGGGCGGTCAGGAGGGGACACGGGCCCACCCTGGAGCCTTCACTGCCTCACCCTCCAGTACGACGCGCCTTCCTCTCCTTCTCTGCCCCCCGCCCGCCCTCCTCTGGGGCTTCTTTCCTTCTACCCACTCCTCAAATGCTAGGGCTTCCTCTGGGGCTCCAGGCCGGGGTCCATTCACTCCTTTCTTCTTCCTCCTCAGCGCTTTCCCAACACACTGTGTGCTCCCCAACACACCCCAGCCACCCTTGCAGTTGGGTTGAGGCCACGTGACCTGTTCTGGTCAATGAACTGTGGGCAGCAACTGTGCCTGTCGCTTCTGGAAGCTCACAGGTCTACCTCCTCCATAGGGCCTTCCTTCTCTTGCTGTGGCAGCTTTAGAAGTTGCGGGTTGAGATGGTGGCAGGTAAGATGGAGGTCACCTAGGTCTCTGAATCCCTGGTTGGGGGAGAGCCTCTGCCGTCCCATGGTGAACTTTGTATGCACAGGAGATAAATATCCTTTTTTGCTAGGATGTTGGGATATCAAGATTGGTTTCTTTCCTTTTTTTTTTTGGCTGTGCCACATGTGAGATCTTAGTTCCCCGACTGGGGATCGAATCTGTGCCTCCTGCATCGGAAGCATGGAGTCTTAACCACTAGACTCCCAGAGAAGTCCCAAGATTATTTTTTAAGTTGTAGCTTTTCCTATCCTGCCTAATAGGTCATCAAATAAATGCCAACTTTCTCTCTCTTTTAGCTTCCAAACCTTCTGAGCACCCCACTGGCTGCAGCTCTACAGGGGTCTCTCTTTGTGAGTGGTCCACAGTGGAACTCACAGTCTTCTCCTAAACGTGGTCTGCTTCCTTGCTCTTCATTTTGGTGAGCAGCAGCTGGCACCTTCCCCTAAACTTCCGCTTCCCACCTTTCACCTGTGGCTGAGTTTCACCACCCTCTCCACCCTCTCCTCAGGCCCACCGCCACCTCTGGACCTCACTTCCTCACCACCTGTCACCCCTGGGTGACGAACACAGTCTCCCAGCTCCTCTCCCAGCTTTCAGCCTTTATCTTTGTTCTTTAAAGATGTTACTCCCTGTCTTCTGGTTTCTGTTGTTTTCAAGGAGAAATGTGCCATCACCCTTATCTGTGTCCCTTTGTGTGTGATGTCGCTTTCCCCTGGCTGCTGTTACTTTTTCTCTTTATCACTGGTTTTAAGCTGTTTCATTATGACGTGCCCCAGTGTGGTTTACTTTGCATTTCTTGTGCTTGCATTTTGTTGAGATTCTTGGATCTGTAGGTTAATAGTCTTTGTTTTCTTTTCTTTTTCTTTCTTTTTTTTTTTTTTAAGATTTCGGTCATTATTTCTTCAGAACTGTTTCTGTCCTCCTTGGGGGACTTCTATTACATGTATGTGAGACCTTGTTCCAGTAACTCAGGGATGCTCTATTCTTTTTTTTTCCCCAATCTTTTTTCTCTTTGTGTTTCATTTTGTATAGTTTCTATTTTTGTAACTTAAGATTATTTATTTAAGTAAAATTGACTTACAATATTTGTTAGTTTCAGGCATAGAACATAGTGAGTTGATATTTTTATACATTACAAAATGATCACCATGATATGTTTCGTTACCATCTGTCACCATACGAAGTTATAATTGTTATTAACTATACTCTGTGTGGTATATATTATATCCCTGCTGCTGCTGCTGCTGCTAAGTCGCTTCAGTCGTGTCCGACTCTGTGCGACCCCGTAGACGGCAGTCCCTATGGCTTAGTTATTCTATCACTGGAAGTTTGTGCCTCTTAATCTTCCTATTTCACTCATCCCCGATCTCTCTCCAGTCTGGCAGTCGCCAGTTTGTTCTCTGTATCTGTGAGTGGGGCTCTGCGCTGTGCACTCATTTGCTTTATATTTTTAGACTCCACATACATGTGAAATCACACAGTATTTGTCTTTCTGCCTGACTTATCTTATTTAGTTTAATGCACTCTAGGTCCATCCACATTGTCTCAGATGGCAAGAGTTCATTCCTTTTTATGGCTAAGTAATATTCCATTATTTTTATACACACACACACACACATATATATATATATATATATATATATATATACCACATCTTCTTTATCCATTCATCCCTTGATGGGCACTTCAGTTGCTTCTAAATCTTGGCTTTAGTACACAATATTGCAATGATATATGGGTGCATATATATTTTCATATTAATGTTTTTGTTTTCTTTGGAAAAATACCCAGAAGTGGAATTACTAGATTGTATGGTAGCTCTACTTTTAATTTTTTGAGGAACCTCCATACTGTTTTCCATAGTGGCTGCACCGACTGGCATACACACCAATAGTGTACAAGGCTTCCCTTTTCTCTCTCTGCTTTTACAAGTGTCTCTTTTTAGTTTTTTTTGTGGGTTCTTTTTTTTTTTTTTTTTTTGCTATTTTAATGATAATGTGTCTTGGTGTAGACTTCTGAAGGCTAATCTTGTTGGGACTCTGTGATTCCTAGACCTGGATGTCTGTTTCCGTCTCCAGGCTAGGGAAGTTTTCAGCTATTATTTCTTCAAATAAATTCTTTGCCCCTTTCTTACTCTTTTCTCCTTCTAGGACCCCTACAATTCAAATATTAGTATACTTCATGTAGTTCCAGAGGTCTCCTAAGCTATCCTCATTGAAAAAAGTGTTAGTCAACCAGTTGTTTCCGACTCTTTGTGACTCCATGGGCTGTAGCCCACCAGGCTCCTGTGACCGTGGGATTTCCCAGGCAAGAATACTGGAGTGGGTTGCCATTCCCTTCTCTGGAAGATCTTCCCAACTCAGGGATCAAACCTGGGTCTCCTGCGTTGCAGGCAGATTCTTTACCATTTGAGCCATTCCTTCAAATATATTTTTTATCTGTATTGTATTCTTCACCTCTGCTTGGTTCTACTCTATATTTTTTGACTCTGTTAAGTTTCTCATTGTATTCGTGCATTCTTCTCCTGGGTTCTTTGAGCATCTTTATTTTATTTTTCTTTATTGCTGTGCTGTGGGGCATGTGGGATCTTAGTTCCCTGACCAGGGACCGAACCTGTGTCCCCTGCAGTGGGAGTGCCGAGTCCCAATCCCTGCACCACCTGGGAAGCCCCTTTTGAGCATCTTTGTGATAATTACCTTGAACTCTTTATCAGGTGAATTGCTTATCTCCACTTTGGTTAGTTCTTCCAGGATTTTGTCTTGATTCTTCACTGGAACATATTCCCCTGTTTCCTCATTTTGCCTAGTGTTCTGTGTTTATGTATTGGGTAGGTCGGTTACACTTCCTAATCTTGGAAAAGTGGCTTTATGCAGGAAATGTCCAGTGAGGCCCAGCAGCACACCTCCCCTCTGGTCACCAGACCTATATGCTCAAGGGGTGCCCCCTATGTGGACCTTCTCTTGTGGCAGAGCTGGTTATTGTGGGTGCACAAGTGGGCAGGGATGATCCCTGGCCTGGTTGACTGCTGCCTGCTGGTGGGTGGGGCCAGGTCCTGGAGCTGGAGCCAGCTCATTAATGGGGTGGGGTGGGTAGGTCCCAGTGTGGCTGTCTCTTTGGTTCAGGGGGCACTGGAACTAGCAATGGCCAGCTGGTTGGTAGGTAAGCTCCTGGCACTAATAGACTAGATGAAAGACTCCAAAATGGTGTTTGCCAGCACCAGTGTCCTTGAGGTAGAACAAGCCCCCCCAAATGACTTGTGCAGTTATAAGAACTATTTGAATATCCTTGTCTACTAGTTCTGTCATTGTGTTATTTTGTGTTGGTTTCAACTGATTGATTTATTTTCTTATTATGCATCGCATTTTCCTCTGTCTTTGTATACCTGGTAATTTTTCATTGGATGCCAGATATTGTGAATTTTACCTCCTAGGGTGCTGGTAATTTTTGTATACATAGAAATATTCTTGAGGTTTGTCCAGAATGTGGTTAAGTTACTTGGAAACGGTTCAATCTTTTTGTCTTGCTTTTAGGCTTTGTTAAACGAGACCAGAGCAGCATTTAGTCAGAGACCCCAAGCAGAAATCATCCAGGACCTGGAGGCCTGCAGCCAGAGGTCCACTGGGAAGCTTTAAGCAGGATGGGGCCCCAGCTAATGACCTCTGGATGTTTGTGTGTCCAGGGCTCAGACCACAGACTCCCTTACTTCTCTGGCTGTGCCCTCTCCCTAGAGGCTTCTTCTGTGGCTTTGGCTCCCAGTCGTGCATCTCCAGTTTTCTGCTCTTGCACCTGAACTTGACTTGTGTGGCCCCCTCCCCAGTCCCCAGTTTTGCCAGGAGAGGGAAGGGAAAAGTTTTCCGTGACCCTCTTAGGACCCTGACTGGGCCCGACAATTAAGCTGACAGATTCCCAGGAGAAAAGTATACACATTTAATTCACATAAGTTTTACATGATGACACACGAGCCTTCATAAGGAACAAAAAACTGAAGAGACAGTTAGACCTGAGTGTTTTTGTGCTAGGTTTGATGAAGAGTAGCCAGTTGCATAGAAATGTGACAGGTTAGAGTGAAAGGTAAGTGTAATTAACTAGGGGAACTTGGCAAGGCCCCTTTCTCAGATTCCATCTTGTCATCATTTTGTCTTTGGAGATGAGGAAGCTCCTTTCCTCCGGGTGACCGTCCTGCTTCTGCTATTTTTAAACATGCTCAGCTTAAAATATTTACTATCCAAGGTGCCATATTTTGGGGTAGCACATTCTGAAACCCATCACCAGGCAGATCCACCTTAGCATGTGCAGATCCAGACGTTTGACCACCCCTTAACCTGCCTCTCTCTCCTCTTAATAAGAGGCCCCATCAGCCTTAAGATCAGAAACCATGGGATCAACTTTGATCCCTAATCACCACCCTGCATCCAATGTGCCAGCCAGTCCTTGATGACTTGCCTGTAGGAGTTTCAAAATCCAACCGCTTCTTCCCACCTGGTGCAAACCACCATTATCCTTATGAACCTGCACAGCTCAGATAGGTCTCGAACCCAGCCAAAAACCAGACTTGAACTCATGGGCTGGGAGACGAACCTACAGTCTTTTAATTGAGATTGTACACCTGGTCTCAGGAGGTTAATGGTTAACTTAATGAAGCTCAGGTTCTTTATGCCTCAGCACAGAAGGAATTCAGCGAGAGGCAAAGGGATCAGTAAGAGGATTTATTTAGAGAGATACACATCCCATAGGCAGAACGCAGTCCATCTCGGAAGGTGAGAGGGGCTCTGGGAGAAACACGCTCCATAGACAGAATGTGGGCTATCTTAGAAGGCAGGAGGCCCTGAAACATGGTGTGGTTAGTTTTTATGGGCTGGGTAATTTCATAGGCTAATGAGTGGGAGGATTATTCCAACTATTTCAAGGAAGGGGTGGGAACCTCCAGGAACTGGGCCACTGCCTCCTTTTTGGCCTTTTATGGTCCGCCTTGGAACTGTCCTGGTGCTTGTGGGTGTGTCATTTAGCTAATCGTATTACAATCGGTGTATAACAAGCCTCAAGGTCTACTGGAAGGCGAATCTTCCACCATCTCGGACCTCGTTGGTTCTAACCAGTTTATGTCATATCCGTGATGGCTGTGTCTTTCTTAAAGAGTTGTGCCCTGGCCCCTTTCCTCCTACACTTAACCTGGGTTATTTAGAACCCGCCTCCTGTCCCCACTCCCTCATACAGGTCTGATGTTTCAGCCAGAGGGACCTTGTGAACATGTAAATTACAATCTTTCAGGTCCCTGCTTTAAACCCTCCAGGGTTCCCGTCAGATCTCTAGCCAAGGCCTGTGAGACTCAGTGGGGCAGCCCTCTGATGTTTGTCCAGTCCCCTTTCCTTCCTTTCTTTCCCTTTCTCTTCCGAATCCTCTCTCCCCTCCCCCATTTCTGGCTCACTTACTTTCAATGAACAAAGTGGCCTTCCCAGAGAGGCATTTCCTGACCGCTCCTCAATCAGAAACCCCCATTCGAAACCCTGCATCACTCCAGCCACTGACTCGCCTCATTCTCCTTCACAGATCTTACACCCCCTCCCCTTCCCATCCCATAGTATATTGATTGTGTCTCTCCCAGGAGAACAAAAGTGCTGAGTGGGCAGGGACTTTATTTTCTACTAAATTTCAAAGCTTGAAACAGTGCATATGGAGTTATCCTGCAAATATTTATTGAAACAAATGAATGGAGTGAATGACCTTGGAATTCCAGGGGCCGCTTGGGTCACAAAGACCTTGCCTTGCTCTTTCCAGGGTGAGGCCAGTTGGGGGTGGCAGCAGTTTGGGTTTCTGAAGGTGGAGAACTAAGGCTTTGGAACAGGCTGCCTTAGCTTTTCCTCCATCCCAGGCTGGGCCCTGTAGTTACAAACAAGCAAAAATCCGCCCTATTTGTTCTTGGAGGAAACTGTAAAGTCACTACAAATTGGAGCACAGATGCTGCAGTTTGCAAGGTCAAGAGTGCTATTTAGTTATGGAGATCAGGAGCTCCTCTAGCCTGCCTGTGCCCTTGAAGCATTAGAGAAATGTTTTTCCTAAATGTGCATTTAGACCAAAGCTGTGGCTGTCCCAACATGCTGTCACTTTAAAGCTGAATAACCCAGAAGACAGGAAATATGCATACACTTAGTATGATTGCCTTGCCAGACCCGGAAGCAGGGCCTCATCCATTCATTCAACTAGTTAATACTGAGCACCTCCTGTAGCCCCGGCTCTGGATTCCAGAGTGGACAAGCCTGATGCAGACTCCAAGGGATGGGATGCATATTTTTGCTGCAGGAATGGCCTGAATCTTGGGTTGAAGTGAGGAGATGACATTGTTTCTGAGGTTGTGGGTGAGGGTGATGAGAGACCTGGAGATTTGAGCAGGAGGGAAGTCGTGGAACAGTAACTGCTGCTGGTGGGTACATTATCGTACCCTCTCAAGGCTCTTTTAGTTGTCTCCCAAACCTTCAGTAACATTCTTGGGGTTTCCAGGTGTGCACTGGCGCAGGGAGAAAGGGTGAAACAGAGAAGGTAAGAGGTGAGCGGGAGCAGCAAACAGTAGAGAGGTGGACGCAGGCGGCAGTGGATATCCTGAGGCATCTCCCACCACAGAATACCCAGAGGTGCTCTATAAGAGACAATGACTTCTTAAGACACAACTATTTTTTAAATGCATGTCTATTTTCAGAATGAATGAATGCAAGGAAAATCTTTAGGCTGTCAAACAAAAAAGGGGTCCTGGAAGCCTGAGTGTTAGGGAGCCCTGAAGCTTTGGGGAGACCTCGGGTCCTTTGCACATACATTTATCCATGACCGAGATCAGAGTTGCTCAGTAGCAGCACTGTTGACATTTTGGGCCAGATTATTTTGGGCTGTCCTCTGCATTGTAGGGTATTTGGCAGCAACCTTGGCCTTTACTCACTAGATGCCAAAGCAACTCCCTTCCCCAGTTGTGACAACCAGAAATGTCTCCTGGAGGACACAGTTGTCCAGGCCCAGAAATAAAGGCCTAGAGGCTTGGGTGCTGAAGGCTTCATGAGGAAGAAAGAGATAGGTTGTGAGCACTCATGGTAGGGAGTCATAACTGAGACCTTTATAAAAACAAAACAAAACATAAAACAAGGCTCTCAAAGCTACACCTCTCGTGAAAGGATAGAGAAACAGTTCACCAGTGGCAGAGAGAAACGGTAAGAAGGCTTGTCTATTGCAGCTTGTGTTCTAGGTAGAAAGAAAAGCCCTCAGGCTTATAACCACAGGCCTCCCCATGCAGAGGTTTAGGGGAAACATTTGTACCTTCAAGGAAACTCCCAGTAGTGAAATTGACTCCAAGTGTATTGGTAGCCCCTGAGGCACCTGGCTAACGCAAAGGCAAAAGCAAGTTCTCTTGGGAAGGACACACTCTCCCTCAACTCCTGCTGTGCAGGTTTTGTATGGGTAGAACCCAGCCAACCTTGAATCTGCAATACAAAATTACAAAATACAAGAGGAAAAGAACTGCTCATGAGTGAGTCAGTGACACAACAAATGGCCAAATTAGACCCTCAAGATTTAAGATACTGGAATGGTCAGATCCAGAATATTAAAAAAAAATAATAATTGTTTAAACTAGAGAAATAAAAATGTGGCCAGGAAAAGCAGGCAAATATGAAAGTGAACACATAGACTCAGAAATGAAAATGATAATGTTGCAATGTAAAATCTAATGGACAGGTTAAATAGCAGATTAAATACAGCTGAAGAGATAGTTAGTGAACTGGAAAATAGATTTGAAGAAATCATTAGCCATAACACAGCACAGAGAGAAAAATATGAACAAGAGGAAAAAAAGAACATGGGATATAGAATAAGGAATTTAGCAAATGCCTTCTAGGAATTCCAGAGGCGATAATTGAGGGGATTGAGTGAGGTAACAATAATGTTGATTAAGAATTTTCCAGAAATTGTAAAAAAGACAAATCCTGGGAAGGAAGCATGAAGAATTCAAGCAGAGTAACTAAAGAGAAACCCAGACAGACACTGAAGCAGAACTGTAGAAATCCAGAGACCTTAAAAGAAACTGGAGAGAAAAAAAAAATCATATTACAAATGACTCCAGGATAAAACTGTGAAACACGAACACTTGTCCTTGGGAACCCCAGATATTACCTAGGGAAACGGTACCTCAGGAGAAATCCTGACTACTGCATGAGCAGGTCTGAGCCTCAGACTGTTACTGGCAAATTATTAAAAGAAATATGATCTTAGCGTTCTCTCAAGCCGAGTGGTGGTTTCACAACCCAGTGTGTTGTGTAGGGGTGGAGTAGACGCACTTAGTACCCTCTGGACAGCCCACAGACGGTAAGAGGTTACTTTTTCCTGTAGTGGGCAGAGAGCCATCTTTGGAACACTTTCTAGACACCATCTGGGGGGGTGGGCAGTGAACATGAGGCAGTGTGAGAATTAGGGGGCCTCAAGTGGGCTCCAGGGGCAACAGAGGTGGCCAGGGAACTCTCTGGACCTCCCACCCTGTGTGCGGCCACTGCCTTCATCTGGAGGATGTGAGGGGCCACTTTTCCAATTCACAAAGGCTTCCTGGAGGAGGTGATGGGCTGCAAAAGGAAGCTGAGAATGGTAGTTTGGGGAAGGAGAGGCAGGTCTGCCCGTGTGCAGCGGGGAGGGAGACAGAGGCGGGGAAGGCTGAGGGGACTCCTGGGAACTGCCTCTATTTCTGGCTAAGTGCACCATCTCCCACCCACTTCACACACACCTCATACACACACATCCCCTTTTCCATTCTTGCTATGAATTTCTCACCAAACAAGCTTCATTAATCGTCTAATAACCAGATTAATTAAGGACGCTGAAAGTAAACATCAAG
The DNA here is from genome assembly GCF_014754425.2 of Oryx dammah. Lineage (NCBI taxonomy): Eukaryota > Metazoa > Chordata > Mammalia > Artiodactyla > Bovidae > Oryx > Oryx dammah. Next base: position 42,572,719 of record NW_024070195.1, read on the forward strand.
AAGGTAATTTGCTCCTGATTACCGCTGTAATTGCGGGAGGATGGATTCATTTGCATATGCAAAGAAGCCTCCACACACAGCAAGGACAAGGAAAGAAGTAATGGGGTTTCTGACCCGCACCCCTCCGTCCCTCCCTTTCACTTCCTACCACTGCCGGCCCCCTCCGCACCTCTCTTGAACGCTGGTGGAGAGGCCGGCTGTGTTCCCCACCCGCAGCCGGCATGCTCCCCAAGGCCCTCGACCCAGGCCTGCTCCTGCGGCTCCTTTCCCTCGCCGAGATGCGGGTCTCACAAAGCAGGGATGGGGAATTCTAGCCCGCCTGGGCCCTTCCTGAGAGATACTGGCAACACACCTGCCCCGCATCGATTTTCTTAACTGTAAAATGGGTTAGCAATCTACTCTCCGCAGCCCTTAGGAGGACTCAAGTAAGGAAGAGCTAGCGAAGCAGCCTTTCATACATTCTAAAGCGCTGGGCCAAAGTTTGCTGGGCCTTATTTTTCGCCTGAGCCTGGGATCTGCTGAAGGTGAATTTTCAAAGGCCCCTCAGAATCCTCCCCATCCAGGAAGCCTTCCGGGATTGTGCCCTTCACGAACTAGCTTCTCTCCGGGGCCTGCAATTTGTTCTTTTCTATGGAAGAGCTGCCCCTTGTCTCCCGCTAGAACCCCTTACCTTGGGGGTTGGGGAGGGGTAACAGACGCAGGGTACCTCCTCCCTTCCCCCTCGCCAAGACTTAAGCTCCCGCTTGAGGGGTGGGTACCTCGTTCTGGGGCGACCCCTGCACCCCAGGACCTCAGACGCCAAATTGTTTTCTGATGGCGGCCTCCGTCTCTCCTGAACTCAATTTGCGTTTTCAAAGCAGCTAATAGACGCATTAAAAAATCCATTTTCACTCGGGATTGAATCTGACTGAAGCGAGATCAATGCGCAGAGGCCGCTCTCCTCCCCCACTGTCTCCCCTCTTTCCCACCCTGCTCGCGTTGCCATGGCGACCGCGGAAGGCACCGCGCCCAACCCGACTCTGGCTGGCGGATCTGCGGGGCGCGGCGTGGGGGGGCCCTCTGCTCCCCAACACCCTGCCAGCGCCTCCCCCACGCCCCACCCCGGCAGTCGCGGTCAGCTTGGCTACTTGGGTCTGAATCCTGTCTCCACCATTCAGTACTGTGTGGTCTTGGGCAGGTTAGTTAACATCTCTGTGCCTCGGTTATCTCATCTAAAGTGGGGCTAGTAATTGTGCTGACCTCAGAGCACGGTCCTGGGGATTAAATGATTCAAGTGTACGGGGGTGGCATGCAAGGAGCGGCACACACGGCGTCCTCAAGAAATGTCAGCTCTTCTGTCTCAAGCCTTCTGCCGCAGTCTTTATGGAGGGGGAGGCCTCCCAGGCCTGTCTCTCCTTTTCGCTCTGAGAGCAACCGCAGCCCAGGAGCTCCTGGTCCCTCCAGATCTCGCCAGAAGCAGGGGCAGGACAAACCTCGGCTCCTGTTTTCCTTCTGTGCTCCAGCCTTTGTGAAACACGACACCGGTGTGGGCAGGGAGGTCACCTCTCATCACGATTCCTTGACCACTCTCTGGCCCCAACTGCCATCCTCTGGCCCTGGCGCCCCCTGGTTTTGCCCTCAAGCCCTCCGGCTGCCTCTGAAGCCTCTCGCCTTTGCTCTGGTCTCCAGAGAGATCCTTAGTGTACACGGGGTGGGGTGGGGAATAATTGGCCTGGCCTGGCTTTTGGATAAAGCAGACTCTGGAGCTGGAGGGACCGGGGGTCCAGGCTACGCCCCTCCTGGCAGCGGCTCTTCATTAGCGTGCACCTTTGGTTCTGTGTGGCTCGGTCCAGCGACGCAACAGTGCAGTATCCCTCTGCGGAAAAAATGGGCTTTGAAGTCGGAGGAAGCTGTTCAGTTCTCAGGGTCTCCCCAAGCTGGCCAGAGCTCCCAGGCCATCTCTCAACTGGAAGGTCAGCCTCTTACACACACACACACACACACACACACACACACAGCATAAGACCAACCCCTGTCACCAAAAGTGGGGAGTCCCCTCCCCCCATTATCTTTCTCAGCCTCCTCCCCACCTCTGGTGCCCCACATGGGGCCAGGGTGGTTGGAGGCACAGAGAAAACCCTGTCTCCACTGAATTGCACTGGTGTCTTTGTCCTGAATCAATTGACCGTATATGGGTGGGTCTATTTTTGGGTTTTCTCTGTTCTCTTCTGTCTGTTTACCCTTAAACCGTTATCACAGTGTCTTAATTGCTGTAGCTGTATGCTGCTGCTGCTAAGTCGCTTCAGTCATATCCAACTCTGTGTGACCCCATAGACGGCAGCCCACCATGCTCCCCCATCCCTGGGATTCTCCAGGCAAGAACACTGGAGTGGGTTGCCATTTCCTTCTCCAATGCATGAAAGTGAAAAGTGAAAGTGAAGTCACTCAGTTGTGTCCGACTCTTAGCGACCCCATGGACTGCAGCCTACCAGGCTCCTCCATCCATGGGATTTTCCAGGCAAGAGTACTGGAGTGGGGGTGCCATCACCTTCTCTGTAGCTGTATAGAAAATTTTTAAATCAGGTAGTTTAAGTCATCCATCTTTGTTCTTCATAATCTGCATGCATGCTCACACACAGTCCTGTCCGACTCTGCGACCGAATGAACTGTAACCCTCCAGGCTCCTTTGTCCATGAAGTTTTTCAGGCAAGAATACTGGAGTAGGTTGCCATTTCCTTCTCTAGGGAATCTTCCCGATCCAGGGATTGAACCCACGTCTCTTGGGTCTCCTGCATTGGCAGGCGGATTCTTTTACCACTATGCCACCTGGGAATCTATCTTGACTGTTTTGGGTCTTTTGCATTTTCATACACATTTTAGAATAGCCTTGTCAACTTCCACAGAAAACTTGCTGGAACTTTGACTGGGATTGTGCTGAATCTACAGATCATTTTGGGGAGAATTGACACTATCAATATTGAGTCATCTAGTCCAGGAACATGGTGTAGCTCTCCATTTATGAATGCCTTCCTTAATTTCTCTCGGCATCCTGCTTTCTGTTTTAAACCCCACTGCATTCTGGCACCTGGTGGAAATTAACTTCCATCCCTGTGACTGCTGTTGCTTGAAGGGAGTTTGTTGTCTTGTTGCAGCTCTTCAGAGAGAAACCCAGGGACAGATGAGGTCCTGGGAGAGGGAGAGGGGCGAGTAGAGAGATCTAAGGAGGGAAGGGGCACCTGGGACCCCAGCCTCAGTCCTGACCCCTGAACACCCCTCTGCTCTGTGGGAAGTCTCCAAGCTCAGCAATTTCCCAGGCACTTCATTTCAGTTTTCCTATCTGTGAAATGGGAGTGTTGTCTCAGTGTGAGACAGCAGACGTGAGGAGAGAAGATTATGTATTGCAGAGCACTCATTAGGTGCTTGAGAGATCATATTGGTGTTTGTTTCTGCCCTCAAAGGAAGACCTATGCCACCAATGTGGACACAGAACTGGAAAGGACCAGGCTCATGACCACTTCCCTCCAGTGGTGCTTTTTTTCCCCTTTTAAGGACAAACTGAGAGTGTGCCTTAGTAATCAAAGAGATGGAAAAAGAAAGATGATATGTGTGCAAAAAGTTTGACTAGTGTAGGAGGCCTGGTTCAAGTAGCTTGCAGACTTGTTTATTTGGCTATTAGCTGTGGTATGTGGGATCTCTGATCCTTTAGTGGGGACTTAGGGCTTCTATTGAACCCAGGGCCCCTGTGTTGGGAGTGTGGCTTCTTAGCCACTGGGTCACCAGGGAAGTCCTGATACTAACTTTCTACTCCTATTGTTACCACTAGACTGTTTATTCTTTCAATTCACTTGCATTCCTTCCTTCCATCCATCCATCCAGTTTCTGGTATGCATGGTGAGTCCTTGGGCCTAGAAAAGAGAACAACGGTCTCAAAGGCCCTTGCTGAGTCATCAAACTTCAGGGAAAACAAAGTTCAGTCAGTTCAGTCGCTCAGTCGTGTCCGACTCTTTGCGACCCCATGAATCACAGCACGCCAGGCCTCCCTATCCATCACCAACTCTCAGAGTTCACTCAAACTAATGTCCATCAAGTTGGTGATGCCATCCAGCCATCTCATCCTCTGTTGTCCCTGTCTCCTCCTGCACCCAATCCCTCCCAGCATCAGGGTCTTTTCCAATGAGTCAACTCTTTGCATGAGGTGGCCAAAGGATTGGAGTTTCACCTTTAGCATCAGTCCTTCCAATGAACACCCAGGACTGATCTCCTTTAGGATGGACTGGTTGGATCTCCTTGCACTCCAAGGGACTCTCAAGAGTCTTCTCCAACACCACAGTTCTAAAGCATCAATTCTTCAGTGCTCAGCTTTCTTCACAGTCCAACTCTCACATCCATACATGACCACTGGAAAAACCATAGCCTTGACTAGATGGACCTTTGTTGGCAAAGTAATATGCTATCTAGGTTGGTTATAACTTTCCTTCCAAGGAGTAAGTGTCTTTTAATTTCATGGCTGCAATCACCATCTGCAGTGATTTTGGAGCCCCCCAAAATAAAGTCTGACACTATTTCTGCTGTTTCCCCATCTATTTCCCATGAAGTGATGGGACAAGATGCCATGATCTTAGTTTTCTGAATGTTGAGCTTTAGGCCAACTTTTTCACTCTCCACTTTCACTTTCATCAAGAGGCTTTTTAGTTCCTCTTCACTTTCTGCCATAAGGGTGGTGTCATCTGCATATCTGAGGTTATTGATATTTTTCCTGGCAATCTTGATTCCAGCTTGTGCTTCTTCCAGCCCAGCATTTCTCATGATGTACTCGAAAGAGGAACTCCCCAGGTCATTAGGTGCCCAATATGCTACTGGAATCAGTGGAGAAATAACTCCAGAAAGAAAGAAGGGATGGAACCAAAGCAAAAACAATACCCAGCTGTGGATGTTACTGGTGATAGAAGCAAGATCCAATGCTGTAAAGAGCAATATTGCATAGGAACCTGGAATGTCAGGTCCATGAATCAAGGCAAATTGGAAGTGGTCAAACAAGAGATGGCAAGTGTGAACGTCGACATTCTAGGAATCAGCGAACTAAAATGGACTGGGATGGGTGAATTTAACTCAGATGACCATTATATCTACTACTGTGGGCAGGAATCCCTCAGAAGAAATGGAGTAGCCATCATGGTCAACAAAAGAGTCCGAAATGCAGTACTTGGATGCAATCTCAAAAACGACAGAATGATCTCTGTTTGTTTCCAAGGCAAACCATTCAATATCACAGTTATCCAAGTCTATGCCCCAACCAGTAACACTGAAGAAACTGAATTTGAACGGTTTTATGAAGACCTACAAGACCTTTTAGAGCTAACACCCAAAAAAGATGTCCTTTTCTTTATAGGGGACTGGAATGCAAAAGTAGGAAGTCAAGAAACACCTGGGGTAACAGGCAAATTTGGCCTTGGAATGTGGAATGAAGCAGGGCAAAAACTAACAGAATTTTGCCAAGAAAATGCACTGGTCATAGCAAACACCCTCTTCCAACAACACAAGAGAAGACTCTACACATGGACATCACCAGTTGGTCAACACTGAAATCAGATTGGTTATATTCTTTGCAGCCAAAGATGGAGAAGCTGTATACAGTCAACAAAAACAAGACCAGGAGCTGACTGTGGCTCAGATCATGAACTCTTTATTGCCAAATTCAGACTCAAATTGAAGAAAATAGGGAAAACTGCTAGACCATTCAGGTATGACCTAAATCAAATCCCTTATGATTATACAGTGGAAGTGAGAAATAGATTTAAGGGCCTAGATCTGATAGATAGAGTGCCTGATGAACTATGGAATGAGGTTCGTGACATTGTACAGGAGACAGGGACCAAGACCATCCCCATGGAAAAGAAATGCAAAAAAGCAAAATGGCTGTCTGGGGAGGCCTTATAAATAGCTGTGAAAAGAAGAGAAGCGAAAAGCAAAGGAGAAAAGGAAAGATATAAGCATCTGAATGCAGAGTTCCAAAGAATAGCAAGAAGAGATAAGAAAGCCTTCTTCAGCGATCAATGCAAAGAAATAGAGGAAAAGAACAGAATGGGAAAGACTAGAAATCTCTTCAAGAAAATTAGAGATACCAAGGGAACATTTCATGCAAAGATGGGCTCGATAAAGGACAGAAATGGTCTGGACCTAACAGAAGCAGAAGATATTAAGAAGAGGTGGCAAGAATACACAGAACTGTACAAAAAAGAGCTTCACAACCCTGATAATCATGATGATGTGATCACTAATCTAGAGCCAGACATCTTGGAATGTGAAGTCAAGTGGGCCTTAGAAAGCATCACTACAAACAAAGCTAGTGGAGGTGATGGAATTCCAGTGGAGCTATTTCAAATCCTGAAAGATGATGCTGTGAAAGTGCTGCACTCAATATGCCAGCAAATTTGGAAAACTCAGCAGTGGCCACAGGACTGGAAAAGGTCAGTTTTCATTCCACTCCCAAAGAAAGGCAATGCCAAAGAATGCTCAAACTACCGCACAATTGCACTCATCTCACATGCTAATGGAGAAGGCAATGGCACCACACTCCAGTACTCTTGCCTGGAAAATCCCATGGGCGGAGGAGCCTGGTGGGCTGCAGTCCATGGGGTCGCTAAGAGTCGGACACGACTGAGAGGATTCACTTTCACTTTTCACTTTCATGCATTGGAGAAGGAAATGGCAACCCACTCCAGTGTTCTTGCCTGGAGAATCCCAGGGATGGGGAGTCTGGTGGACTACTGTCTATGGGGTTGCACAGAGTCGGACACGACTGAAGCGACTTAGCAGCAGCAGCAGCAGCACATGCTAGTAAACTAATGCTCAAAATTCTCCAAGCCAGGCTTCAGCAATATGTGAACCGTGAACTCCCTGATGTTCAAGCTGGTTTTAGAAAAGGCAGAGGAACCAGAGATCAAATTGCCAACATCCTCTGGATCATGGAAAAAGCAAGAGAGTTCCAGAAAAACATCTATTTCTGCTTTATTGACTATGCCAAAGCCTTTGACTGTGTGGATCACAATAAACTGTGGAAAATTCTTCAAGAGATGGGAATACCAGACCACCTGACCTGCCTCTGGAGAAATCTGTATGCAGGTCAGGAAGCAACAGTTAGACTGGACATGGAACAACAGACTGGTTCCAAATAGGAAAAGGAGTACGTCAAGGCTGTATACTGTCACCCTGCTTATTTAACTTCTATGCAGATTACATCATGAGAAACGCTGGACTGGAAGAAACACAAGCTGGAATCAAGATTGCCGGGAGAAATATCAATAACCTCAGATATGCAGATGACACCACCTTTATGGCAGAAAGTGAAGAGGAACTAAAAAGCCTCTTGACGAAAGTGAAAGAGGAGAGCGAAAAAGTTGGCTTAAAGCTCAACATTCAGCAAATGAAGATCATGGCATCCGGTCCCATCACTTCATGGGAAATAGATGAGGAAACAGTGGAAACAGTGTCTGACTTTATTTTTTTGGGCTCCAAAATCACTGCAGATGGTGACTGCAGCCGTGAAATTAAAAGATGCTTACTCCTTGGAAGAAAAGTTATGACCACCCTAGATAGTATATTCAAAAGCAGAGACATTACTTTGCCGACTAAGGTCCGTCTAGTCAAGGCTATGGTTTTTCGTGTGGTCATGTATGGATGTGAGAGTTGGACTGTGAAGAAGGCTGAGCGCCGAAGAATTGATGCTTTAGTTCTAAGTAGATGCTTTAGAACTGTGGTGTTGGAGAAGACTCTTGAGAGTCCCTTGGACTGCAAGGAGATCCAACCAGTCCATTCTAAAGGAGATCAACCCTAGGATTTCTTTGTAAGGAATGATGCTAAAGCTGAAGCTCCAGTACTTTGGCCACCTCATGAGAAGAGTTGACTCATTGGAAAAGTCTCTGATGCTGGGAGGGACTGGGGGCAGGAGGAGAAGCGGACGACAAGAGGATGAGATGGCTGGATGGCATCACTGACTCAATGGACGTGAGTCTTAGTGAACTCCAGGAGATGGTGAGGGACAGGGAGGCCTGGCGTGCTGCGATTCATGGGGTCGCAAAGAGTCGGACACGACTGAGCGACTGAACTGAACTGACTCTGCATATACAGCCTTGACGTACTCCTTTTCCTATTTGGAACGTCTGTTGTTCCATGTCCAGTTCTAACTGTTGCTTCCTGACCTGCATATAGGTTTCTCAAGAGGCAGGTCAGTTGGTCTGGTATTCCCATCTCTTGAAGAATTTTCCACAGTTTATTGTGATCCACACAGTCAAAGGCTTTGGCATAGTCAATAAAGCAGAAATAGATGTTTTTCTGGAACTCTCTTGCTTTTTCCATGATCCAGAGGATGTTGGCAATTTGATCTCTGGTTCCTCTGCCTTTTCTAAAACCAGCTTGAACATCAGGAAGTTCAAGGTTCACATATTGCTGAAGCCTGACTTGGAGAATTTTGAGCATTACTTTACTAGTGTGTGAGATGAGTGCAATTGTGCGGTAGTTTGAGCATTCTTTGGCATTGCCTTTCTTTGGGAGTGGAATGAAAACTGACCTTTTCCAGTCCTGTGGCCACTGCTGAGTTTTCCAAATTTGCTGGCATATTGAGTGCAGCACTTTCACAGCATCATCTTTCAGGATTTGAAATAACTCCACTGGAATTCCATCACCTCCACTAGCTTTGTTTGTAGTGATGCTTTCTAAGGCCCACTTGACTTCATATCCCAGGATGTGTGGCTCTAGGTGAGTGATCCCACTATCATGATTATCTTGGTCATGAAGCTCTTTTTTGTACAGTTCTTCTGTGTATTCTTGCCACCTCTTCTTAATATCTTCTGCTTCTGTTAGGTCCAGACCATTTCTGTCCTTTATCGAGCCCATCTTTGCATGAAATGTTCCCTTGGTAGCTCTAATTTTCTTGAAAAGATCTCTAGTCTTTCCCATTCTGTTGTTTATTTTCCCATTCAGTTTTGCTGGGGAAAACAAAACTGAACTTTAAGTCCTGCCCTGATGCTCCCATCTGGTTGCATCTACCTGGGACTTATCACCCTCTGCCCAGAAACCTCCCACCCCCTACATCTGCCCGAGATTTATCACCCCCTGCCCAAAACCTCCCCCACCAGCAACCCCCACCCTTCAACTACAAATGCCATCTCAACTAAAGATTACCCGAAACGTCCCGCCTGACTAATGTTTCCCTTATCACTTCCACAAACTTCCCTTTAAATATCCCTCTTGGCGCTCAGCCTGGTCCGTAGGCCGACTGTTGCCTGAATAAAGGTAACCTACCTCTGTTGAGGTCGTCTCTCCTTTTCTGCCTGAGGCAGTCTTCTCTCTCTCTCTCAGTCTCCCTTCCTCTCATCATTTTCCCTTTTCCCGGAGTCTGGGAGCATGAGCATCCGCTGAGCTCACTTTTCTGTCAGTGCCTTCATGAGTGGCGCAAGCCTTGTCCTAAGGCTTTATTGGTGCTTTGCGTACCCCCAGGCTGCGGCTCTACCCCCTTTCTCTCCCTCTCTCTCTCTGACAACCTCCGGAACAGGAAACTCTTGCCATTCAACCGCTCTACATACAACCCTGCACTCAAGCTGGCCCCTAGATTAAGGTAAGATCCGGATGGTGTTAGAGGCGCCCTAGAACCCAGTCCTCTCCGGGTCCCGGGGACCCCCAGCCCAGGGCCACTCTGTAGGCGACGGTGGGGGACACTCCACCTCGACACAGAGCCCTCTTCTCATAACTCCTGTTGCGACTTCGGGTGATGACTCGAACTCCCAATAGGGGTTTGCCTTTCAATTATGGGGTCTGGCCAATCTGTCCCAAAAGATTCCCCCCTGGCCTGTGTTCTCAAAAATCTCAAACCGCTCTTACTCACTGAAATCAAAGCTAACCGCTTAAAACAACTCTGTATACAGATCTGGCCTCAATACCAATTGGACAGACAAAACTGCTGGCCTGAATTCGGCACATTTGACTCTAACATTCTTCAAAATCTCACCAACTTCCTTGAACAGAATGGCAAATGGTCGGAGGTCCCATATGGCCAAGCCTTTCGGGCCCTTCGAAGCAGGCCCACCCTATGCAAGGCCTGCTCCACCCACGAGGTCCTTCTCTGTACCTTGCCTCCCAAGCAAAAGGGCTCTTCTTCTTTGACTAACCACCGATGGCAACCTTCCACACCCCCAGAGTTCGACCCCGCGGACGAGCCCCCTCCCTACCCGCCACCCCGCCAACCCTCTCCTTCCCCCTCATTGAACTCACCTCCTGACCCCGAAACCTCTGACTCGCCCTTCACCCCGCCACCTCATCTCCCCAGCTCCCCTTCCCCCATTCTCTCCCCGCCTCCAACGCAATCACATCCCCAACACGTTTCCCCTAAGAGAGGTGGTGGGACTAGAGGGCCCCACCCGAGTCCATGTGCCAGTTTCATTGTCAGACGTGAGCCAGATAGAAGAAAAGTTAGGATCATTTTCTGAAAATCCTATACAGAAGAGAATTCCTGATACTCTCCCAGGCCTCTAACCTCACATGGAGTGATGTGTATTATATCCTAAATGCCACTCTCACCCCAGATGAAAAGGACCATGCCTGGCAAGCAGCGAAAGCCCATGCCGACCACTTACATAACCAAGACTGGGATAGCCCCGTTGCTGATGAGGCGGTGCCTCAGTTACATCCCCACTGGACGTACCAGCCCGGTGACCCAGGTATCAGGAGACTCAATCATATGATTACCTGCCTTCTAGAAGGAATGCAGAAAAATACTCATATCCATGTCAATTATGATAAAGTCAGGGAAATCACCCAAGGGGCAGACGAAAATCCAGCCTTACTCTTGGCACGCCTCACAGAGGCAGTCCAGAAGTATACCAACTTAGATATCACCACCCCTGCTTACTCTACTTCCACGTTCAGTTCATCAGCCAGCGCGCCCCTGACATTAGACACAAGCTTTGACAACTAGAGAAGGGCCCTGAGACCCCCCCAAAGAGACCTTCTAGAAGTAGCCTTCAAGGTGTTCAATAATAGAGAAGAGGAGGCTAAGAGAGAAACAGACCATGAGAAAAAAGCTAAATATGCCTTTTTGGCGGCAGCAATTAAGGGAAGAGATCAGCCCGGCCCAAGTCATCCCAGACCAAGGCTTAGGAACCCTCCTGGACCCTTCTTCCGATGCAACCAGTAGGGACACTGGGCAAAGGCATGCCCGAAACCACAGCCCCCCACAAAAGCGTGCCCAACCTGTGGTCAGTGGGGACACTGGAAGGACTGTCCCCAGGGATGCCCTGGCACCCCTGGGAAGGTCCCCACCTCCCAGGCCTGGAGAGTGGAATGTCCACAGGGACGCCCTGGCACCCCTGTAGAGATCTCCACTTCTCCCCAGAACCCCAGCCCAACCCTATGAGAGTTGCTCCAATGACGGGGCCCAGGTTGGAGCCCCCAGGTCTGGGTCCCAGACACGAGCTTGGAACTTAGGGTAGATGGGGTAGTGGCCGGGAAAAAGACCTCCTTTATAGTCGATACTGGAGCCACTTTCTCTCTCTTAACTTCCTACTCTGGCCCAACTCAAGACTCAGAGCTCACAATCAAGGGGGTCTCTGGAGTTCCCTTAAGGCCAAAAATCAGCCCTCCATTACTCTGTCAATTTGGAAAATCGACCCTCATACACTCATTCCTCATAATGCCTCAGTGCCCAATGGCACTCCTAGGGAGAGATTTGTTATCCAAACTGGGGGTCTTTATTACCATACCCCTCCTTGATACAGTCTCTATATTCTGCATGCAGATGGCACCTGGACCGCCCTATCCCTCACCCCTGACCTTCCCTTGGATCTACCCACCTTAGACCCCCAAGTCTGGGACACTGATCACCCATCCATAGCCAAACATCATCCCCCAGTCCACATCACCCTAAAAGACCCCTCGACTATAATCACCCAACAACAGTACTCTTACCCCGGAGGCCCACAAGGGACTTAAGCCTATCATAGACCGTCTTCCTCAAGCCTCCATCTTAATTCCTACCCATTCACCACACAACACCCCTATTCTGGCAATAAGGAAGGGACCAAACTCTTGGAGACTGGTTCAGGATCTGCAAAAAATCAATGAGGCTGTCACGTCAACATTCCCAGTAGTCTCTAACGCTTACACCCTTCTGTCCACCATACCCCTAACTGCAACCCACTTCACGGTATTAGATCTCAAAGACGCCTTTTTCTCCATCCCCCTCCACCTCCTCTCCCAACCCCTTTTTGCCTTCACCTGGCAAGACCCCGAGACTCACATTTCCCAACAGCTAACATGGACAGTTCTCCCCCAGGGGTTCAGAGAAAGCCCCCACTTTTTTTTGGCAGGCTTTACAAAAGGACCTACAGATACTGGACCTAGCCCCGAGTCATCTCCTCCAATATGTAGATGACCTTCTCCTTTGTAGCCCAACCGAAAGGTCTGCCTCCAACATACTGCCAAACTCCCTGGAGCCCTGGGATCCTGGGGTTATGGGGTGTCCCGATCCAAGGCCCAAGTAGTACAGACAAACGTCACCTACTGGGGCTCTCCATATCCCACCAACAGAGAACTATTCCCCCAGATAGAATACAGGCCTTAATTAACTGTCCACTTCCAAAAACGAAAAGGGAGCTCCTGTCTATCCTCGGCCTCCTCAACTTTTTCCGTATCTGGATCCCTAACTTCGCCCTCATTGCAAAACCGCTCTGTGAGGCAACTAAAGGATGTCTGGATGAGCCCCTCTTTAACCCCTCCTCGCTGGACAATCCTCTTCGCCGGCTCACCCAGAACCTCCTCTGAGTGCCAACTCTCCACCTGCCAGATCACACCAGACCATTCTTTCTCTTTGCCCATTCCAACCAATGACAGGCCCTGGGACTTCTATGCCAGCGGGCCAGAGACACCTGGGCTCCCATAGCCTATCTGTCAAAAGAGCTTGACATGGTGACCAAGGGGTGGCCTCCCTGCATACAGGCCATGGCTGCTATCGCAGCCCTCTTACCTGAAGCAAATAAACTCTCTAGGCATGCCCCTTTAACAGTCTGTTCTCCACACACCTTCCAAGACTTACTATCACATCGGGCTTTCCTCTCCTTTCCCCCTTCCAGGGTACAGGTCCTACATGCCTTTCTCTTTGACCCTCGGTTCTCATTCTCCCCCTGCTCTCCCCTCAACCCCGCCAGCTTATTACCCACATCCTCTACAACAGAACCCCTCCTACACAGCTGCAGCCTAACAGTAGATCTTACCCAAAACCCCTTCCAACATTTAACAGATCAGCCCATCCTAGCCCCAGGCACCCCACACTGGTTTATCGATGGCAGTTCTCAAAAATCCCCACCCTTCACGGCAGGATATGCTATCATCCAGGGGGACCTTCGTCACAATCATGGGATCCAGAGAATTGAGGCCTCACCTCTGCCATCCCACACCACCTCCCAACAGGCAGAACTGATAGCTCTCACCAGAGCTTTGACTCTGGCTAAAAATCTAAGGGTTAACACAAACTCCAAATATGCCTATAACATACTTCACTCAAACATCCTAATATGGAGAAAAAGAGGTTTCCTAACCCAAAAGGGTTTGATTCCCCATCATTAATTCAGACCTGATCCACAAACTTCTAGAGGCAGCACTCTTACCAAACAAAGCCGCCATCCTCCACTGTAGGGGACATCAAAAGGGAAGTCTCATATTGGCCTACAACAGTGCTGCAGACCAGAAGGCAAAGGAGACAGCATTGTCCCATCCCTCCCTCCAGTCCCCTGTCATCTTAGCCCTGACTTCCTCCGACCTTCCCACCACCAGAGAAATCCTCTCTTATCTACACTCACACTTTCATCCCTTGCCCAAGACACCCCAACAGTTCCTCTGTAACCCATATCCACTGCTGACCAACAATAGTTAGATAATCTTACCCGCTGTCAGACATGTCAACGTACTAATCCCAGTTCCAACCTTAAACCTACATCCTTTCCAACCCATCAAATGAGAGGCAGCCTCCCAGCACAGGATTGGCAGATAGACTTTACTCATATGCGCCCAGTTGGGAGAGTCAGATACCTCCTGGTCCTTGTGGACACCTTTTCACAGCAGCAGAAGCATTTACCACTACAAACAAAAGAGGCCACACCGTAGCCCAAATCCTCCTCACAGAAATTGTCCCCAGGTTTGGCCTGCCTTCATCCCTACAGTCTGATAATGGCCTGGAATTTACATCCAAGATCACCCAACAACTTGTCCCAATTCTTACAGATACCCTGGAAATTTCACATTCCATATAGTCCCCAGTCCTCAGGAAAGGTAGAAAGGATGAATAGAATAATTAAAGAAACTCCTACCAAACTGTCCCTCAAGGTACATCTGGATTGGACTAAACTTTTGCCAATTGTTATCCTCAAAGTGCGGGCTTTGCCCAGAAAACCTCTGGGGCTGAGCCCCTTTGGGGTGATGTATGGAAGGCCCATGCTCCCTCCTGGACTCCCCCCGAAACCACCTCCCATACCAAGCTTCCTACACTCCCCTCTGCTGGCGGAACTCCACAATGCCCTCTGGAAATACGTCAACGACAACTTGCCCACCCTGCCCCCCAAGTCTCCTTGCCCCCTTTACAAACTGGGGACATTGTCTACCTGTCTGATAATCCCCAGGGTGACCTAACCCCAAAGTGGCAGGGACCATTCAAAATCATCCTCCTTACCCTGACCGCAGCTAAACCCGAGCAGGTCACCTCCTGAGTACACCTCTCTCGCCTAAAATGGGTCACCTCTGATCCTGGGCTGCCCTCCTTAACTGACCCCTCTCAGGTCTCCCCCTCAGGGCCCACCTCCTTAAAATTCACCTGGCGGTAACCTCTGGCGACCATCCAAGAAGACAATGAATGACCTGGACTCTCTTCAGCCTACAACTGTTCCCGATCCAACTACCACCAGACCTCTGGACCACTGCCCTGACAGGAACCTCCTTCGAAGACCTGACCACCCGGTGTCTCAACTGTGGCTTCAGGGAAACTTCTACAACCTGACTCCAGACGAAACTGATTTCTTTACTCTCACTCTCTACATCATTCTACATCCTTATGAACATGCTTCCTTTTCAGATTCAAGCTACCACAAAACTCGGGGCCTTCTGCCCCTCGCCCTGCCTGGCCTCTCCCCGTCTAACTATAACTGCTCTCTTCATCTTAGTCCTTGCCGTAGGCCTAGTAACTGTCTCCCCTCAGGACTGGCCACCTGTCCTTCGTCTCTTCATCGGTATCGCCTACGTGGCTAGCTGTGTTCTACTCCTAGGGTGCTATTTCCTCCACACTGCCTGACAGCCCCATGACTCAGACACATTCCTATGTTCATCCCTCATGTTACAATACAGCTCCAAGACCATACACCATAAACCTCGGCGGGGGAAGTCCAAACCTCTACTCACTGTTGAAGTACGGAAGAGAGGGGGTTTCGTGAGCACCGCCCAAAAGCCAAATGAAAGAAACATATGTTTCTCTCCCATTACCCACTGGTAGTACTCAGATAGGGGCAGGTACTAGATCAATATCGGGAAAAGAAACAAGAACAAATCATAAAGAATGTAATTTCCCGGTTACAGGTGACCCCCTGAGCCTTATAAACGCCTAGACCTCCTTTCCCAATTACAGCCTGTCCTAAAACCTCCCTCTGGCAACCAACATCTTACCCGCCTTCTCAACTCTCCCTTCCAGTTCTTCCAGTGCACACAACACACATCCCAGGGCTGGACATGGATGCCACTGTCTCCCTCGCCGCACACAGCAATGCCCTTACCCTCAGCCTGGCTGTCACAGGGCAACTATAGCTCCCCTCCCCGACAGAAAACCACACAACGCATCGGGCCAGTCTCTGACAGTGTCCTTCTCTCAGCCTCTTCAAACTTAACCTGTATCAACTACTCTAGTCCCAACTACACTGGTCTGACAAACTCTGCTCCCTCCTTCTGCTCCACTTGGGTTCTCTGGAACAGCACAAACAATGGCACCAATCCGGGAATCTTCATTCTCTGCAGGACCTACGCATATGCATGTCTCCCCCTGGACCCCCCTGGACCTTGCATCTTGGTCTTCCTGACCCCAGGTCTAATATTCCTCAAAGAAGAAGAGGTAGAACAAATAGTCTACCCCAATGGGAACTTTCCCACAGGAACAGGCGAGCTATCATAGCCTGCCTCCTGATTGGGACTGGCATAGCAGCAGCCCTAGGCACTGGGATTGGGGGCATCTCGACCATGGCCCATTTCTACTGCAAGCTGTCCCAAGAACTTAATGAGGATATGGAGCAGGTAGTGGAGTCCTTGTTTCTGTCTAAAGACAAATTAACTCATTAGCTTCTGTGGCCCTACAAATTAGGCGCGCCCTGGACCTTCTCACCGCGGAAAAGGGAGGGACCTGCCTTTTTCTAGGAGAGGACTGCTGCTACTTTGTTCATGAAACGGCACCGTCCAGGGCAGAGTCAAAGAACTTAGAGACAGACTCGAACTCCTCAGAAAAGAGTTACAGAACCTTTACACTCCCCAAAAGCCGTTCCAACTGGCCTTCCCTTGGCTGCTCCCTCTCTTGGGACCACTGGTACTTGTCATTTTATTTCTCTTATTTGGACCCTGTCTCTTCAATCTCTTTCAAAGTTTTCTCCAAGAACGGATTCAGGCCATCTCTTGAGACCAGGTCAAGACCATTCTTCTTGAGAGCCTCACCCCAACCCCAAGAAAAGGAGACCCTGGGCCCTAGGACAATCCTCCATTCCAGACCCAGAACCATTGCCCCTATCCAGCAGGAAGTAGCCAGAGAGATACGGCACCCTTTTCCCCATTTTTTATGATTTCAGGGTCTGGAATGAAGGTGTCTTTGGGCCTAGAAAAGAAAACAACGGTCTCAAAGGCCCTTGCTGCATCATCTAACTTCAGGGAAAACAAAACTGAACTTTAAGTCCCGCCCTGATGCTCTGGGCTGGTTGCATCTACCTGGGACTTATCACCCTCTGCCCAGAAACCTCCCACCCCCTGTTCAACTACAAATGCCATCTCAACTAAAGATTCCCCAAAACGTCCCGCCTGACTAACATTTCGCTTATCGCTTCCACAAACCTCCCTTTAAATGTGAAGCCTCCCCGATCCCTTGCGCTCTCAGCCTGGTCGTTAGTTAGGCTGACTGTTGCCCCTCCTTGCCTGAATAAAAGTAACCTACCTGCGTTGAGGTGGTCTCTCCTTCTTTTCTGCCTCGGCCCAAACTATACCTTACTCGTGGTCCTTCTACCTTGAACTTCCTTGGCTGTTGAGGGGTCAGATGCCTACAGGCTGAGCCCTGGGCTCTGCGCATTCAACTCAGCTTGTCTGCCGAGGCTGGGAGGGGGCCTGGTGCTCCCAAACCAGGGTGTGCTGGCCGCTGCCAGGCTGGTCTCCACTCCCACCTGTGCAGGCCTCTGGGTTTGGCCTTAAGTGCTAAAAGGGACTAATTAAACCCTTGGCAACTCTTGCTTCGTTTCTTAATCACTGGCTTTGTGCTGACAGAAGCAGTTTATTCCAGCTTATTCTTAAAGGGGGCAAACCCTTTTCCTACTGAATATTTTAAATAAAATTACATGAAAGAGAGTGATTGTAAAATACACTTCACTAAGCACTTCCCTTTTTATTTAAAAAACACTTTTGTAGCACTTGTTATGGGCTAAGAACCTTACAGATATGATCTCATTTAAACCTCATACTCACCCTGTTGTTATCACCATTTTTTAGTGAGAGGTGCCCACAGGGTAATCAACCTGCTGGTGGGCAGCTAATGGGGGACAGAGCCAGGATTCAAGCCTAGGCCACCTGGGGTTCCACAGCCTTGGGGTTCAACCCTAGCACCAGTGGCCTCCTTGGAAACATCAACCCTTGGGCATCTGGCCTCAGAGTGGAGCCCTTGGGGGCTTCCCACCCTGTGACTCTGCTGCTGCTAAGTCGCTTTAGTCGTGTCCGACTCTGTGCGACCCCATAGACGGCAGCCCACCAGGCTCCCCCGTCTCTGGGATTCTCCAGGCAAGAACACTGGAGTGGGTTGCCATTTCCTTCTCCAATGCATGAAAGTGAAAAGTGAAAGTGAAGTCGCTCAGTCGTATCCGACTCTTACTGGGCCTTTAGTCACAAGCTCCAAGCCCTCTGCAGGAACAAGCCTTGCTCCAGTCTGGTTTCTGGCTCACCAGATCCAAGCTGGGGAGCCCCATAACAGGCAGTCAGGTATTATGGCATTTGGCTTTAAGTAAAAAAATCAGGGGACTTGGCAGGCAAAGAAGGCAATGCTCTCGATTCCTGGCACAAAGCAGTTTCTGTGCCTACCTACTAACTAGGGCTGGCGGAGGGTACAGGGCCGTGGGGTGGGGGGCGCTCAATCGGAGGAGGCCCCAGGGCAGCCTGCTTGATTCACTTCCTTTGAACCTAGTTCAGCATTGTCCTTCTCCCGAGCTGCTGGAGAGGGTGAGAAAGAGTGAGAGACCCAGGTGGACTCAGGATTCAGGATCCACACCGGGTGCTAACTAGACTCCCACCTCACGGCCTTTGCACTTGCTGTCCCTTCTGCCTGGACCACCCTTGCCCCAGATACCCATATGGCTCACCCTTTCACTCCCTGCTAGTTTCTGCTTAAATGTCATCTCCTCAGAGAGGAGCTGCCCTAGCCACCGCATTTAAAATAAGACACATGCCCCAGGCCTCTAGCCTCTGGTGATGCTTTTTCTTCATAAATGCTAGGAAAGCATTATATGCTTCGGTTGCTTATTTGTTAATTGTCTGTCTCTTTCCCTCTAGACTGTAAGCTCTGTGAGGGCAGGGACTTTCAGCCCTTCTTCATCACTGTATCCTCGGTGCCGTGAACACGTCTGCCGTAGTGCATGCTCAGTGAATGCTTGTGGCTGATTGCTGAGTGCCAGGAGGCAGCTGCGCTGCCCCGTCTCTGTGCCCACATACCCTCGACTGTGTGAGGGGAGGTGGTGGCTGTTCTCCTGTCTGATGGGGACGTGTGTGTAGTTGTCAGGATAGGCTGGGTTATGCTGCAGTAACAAGCCCAGAACCTCGGTGCTGAGCTCTGATTTTCCTGGGTCTTGCCACTGTCTCAGTTTTCATGACGTTTCAGGTGTCTTTCATCTCTCATTATAATAAGGAAATGCTGAGAGAGGCTAATGGGGTAGCGACATGCCATTGGTCTTTTCAGTGAGTCCCATCAGATCTAATCTCCTCCCTCTACCTAGTGCACCATCTTCTTAGAAACTTCCTGCCCCCCTCCGGGCTTTATGGATCCCAGCTGGTTTCCTCCCAGTAACTCTCTCTGTAGGTTGTGAGTTCTTGAATTTCCCATCCTCCCAAATCTGACTTCTAGAAACTGAATCCAACCATTTGTTCTACTTGAGTCTTTACACCTGGGCTTCTGACAGCTGTGTTCTCTTTCAGAGGAAGCGCAGACATTTTCAACAACAGGTGCAAATGCATGTTGATGCTGAATACTTATCAGTGAACTTAGGGCCTGATTTCACTTTCACTTTTATGCAGTGGAGAAGGAAATGGCAACCCACTCCAGTGTTCTTGCCTGGAGAATCCCAGGGACGGGGGAGCCTGGTGGGCTGCGGTCTATGGGGTCCCACAGAGTCGGACACGACTGAAGTGACTTAGCAGCAGCAGCAGCAGCAGGGCCTGATTGGAAAGATAGGCAAAAAGCAGCAGGAAGGCCACTTCCCCTTTGCCATCCCCCCAACACACACACACACACACACACACACGTTGCAGCACAAAGAGATAGGTTGGGGTGGAACAGAGTGGGAGTACAGAGAAGACGTTTCCCACTCTGGGGCAGGGGTTCAGGTAGGGCTTCCTGGAAGAGGTGGTACCTGGGCTGAAGCTCAAAGGTTGCAGCTGTGAGCCTGCTGAAGGGCAGGAAGCTGCAGAAGGAGAAGGGGAGGGAGGGAGAGGTAGAGAGACCGGGGCTTGGAGCTGTGGCCCTGGCGACCCGAGGCTTGAGCGAGGCTGCTCTGCAAACCTGCTAGGGGAAAATCAATACCTAGTCGGGTTCCCCAGACTCCGAGTCTGAGCACCATGTTCAGAAACTCCGGAACAAAGCAGGCTTCTCAAACCTCACTGAGGGAGCAGGAGGCGGCCAGGACCCCCGAGGAGGGGAATTAGCAATGCCTTTCAAAATTAAAAATGGCTTTCTCTCCAATCTCGCATGCCACAGTTCCCTGCGGGCGGGTGGCTCTGCCCTCTTCAGCCTCGGATGGGGTGGACGCCCTCCCCAGTAACTGCCCTCCTTGCCTGCCTGCTGCCTGCTGTCCAGGCCCCGGCCCCCTCCCTCTGTGGCTTCCTGCCCGTCTGCTGCTTCCCCCGCACCCTGCGGCCACCCCGCAACCCCCATTTCCTGACAGCGCCTCTCTCTCCCACCCCCAGGCTTGACCCGAACCATCCATTCCCCACCTGCCAGAGCCCTGCTCCCCATTCAGGCCCCCCCAAGCTACTTCCTCCCTGCAGCCTAAGTCAGAGCCTCGCCTCTGAAAGGTCACCAGGAGGGCCGACTAGAAAGGGTGGCAAGGAAGCGCACGGGCTAAGAACCTAGAAGAGGGAACTGACATGGTGCTCCAGTGGTAAGACTCCACACTCCCAGTGCAGGGCGCCCGGGTTCCATTCCTGATCAGAGAACTGTTAATAGATTCCACATGCGGCAACTAAGACCCGGTGCAGTCAAATAAATAAAAAACCTGAAAGAGAGGTCTGGACCAAGAGGACCAACGGACTGAGGAGAGCACGGGGGTACCTCCCAGCCCCATCTATCCTCATGTTTGGGGGAGCAGGGAAAGGGGTGAAGGAGAGGGGCTGGAGTTACTGGGAAGGAACCAGCTGGGCTCCATAAGGCCCAGAGGTGGCAGGAAGGTTCTAAGAAGATGGCACACTATGTGGAGGGAGGAGGTTAGATCTGATGGGACTCACTGAGCAGGTGGGGTGTGGATCAGAGCAGCGGGGAAGCTGGGGGGATGTTGAGGTGATGAGGGAGGTCCCTAGAGCGGACTTCCTTTGATTGCCGGGGCCAGCTCCAGGAGGCAGTGACTCCCAGGGGTGGGGATTTTTGATCAAGGGATTTCTCCCAATCAAGGAGCAGGTTAGCACTGTGTATGCGGCTTACTTACACTCAGATTACTGTTGGGCTTCCCAGGTGGCTCACTGGTAAAAAACCCGCCTGCCAGTGCAGGAGACCCAGGAGACGTGGGTTTGATCCCTGGGTGGGGAAGGTCCCCTGGAGGAGGGCACGGCAACCCACTCCAGTATTCTTGCCTGGAGAAGCCCCATGGACAGAGGAGCTTGGCAGGCTATGGTCCGTAGGGTCACACAGAGTCCAACACGACCGAGTGACTTAGCATGCAGGCATAGACCACCGTCAGTGGGCTACACAGAAGCTGCTAGGAGGATTGGGTGGCTAGAGGATGGGATGGAGGCCGAGGAGACTTTTTCTGGGCCATGTTGCACAGCTTGGGTTGCAGGATCTTAGTTCCCTAACCAGGGATTGAACCCATGCCAGCTACAGTGAAAGCACGGAATCCTAACCACTGGACCCCCAGAGAATTCCCCCAAGGAGCCATCTTAACAAACATTTTATTATAAAGCTTTTCAAGCATACAGAAAGGGTGAAAGAATTCGACGGAGAACGCCCATCTATCCACCACCTAAATTCTGCAATTAACATCTCCCTAGGTTGACTTTATCTCACATCTTTCCGCTTACCCAACCATCTTGTTTTTAGCTGCATTTCTGAGTTGCAAACTTCAGTATATTTCACCCTTTACACTTATGCTTGAGTGTCGTTAACAAGAGCTCAGTATTTGTTTATAGTTCTTTTTTGTGTTTGTTAGCAATGTTTAGAGATAATATTTACATAAAGCGAAATTCACAAATCTTAAGTAGATCATTCCTTGAGCTCTGAAAAATGTATGCACCTGTGTAATCCAGTCTCTATCAAGATAAAAAACATTACATCACCCTAGAAAGTTCCCTTGTGTCTGCCCCAGAGAATCTCCTCCAGAGACTCTTCACCGTACATCTTGTGTATGACTGATGCTCACTGTTCTCTGTTTTTCCCTGGGGCACGTAGCTGCCCAGGAGAAGGCTATGTTCCCCAATCTTCCTTGTAAATTGGTGTGGTTATGTGATGAAGTTCTGGTCTATGGAGTGTGAACAGAAACGTCATGAGGCAGCTTCTAAAAGCCTTCCTTAGGGTACTTTCCTGGTAGTCCAGTGGCAAAGACTCTGTGCCCCCAATGCAGGGGGCTGGGGTTTGATCCCTGGTCAGGGAACTAGATTCCACATGCTGCAACTAAGACCCAGCACAGCTAAATAAATAAATATGTATTTTTAAAAAGTAAATCAGAATACAAGACTAAGCAGAAAATATTAAACAGGTTGTACTGTGACTGGTCCCTCTCACCCTGGCAGAGGGGTGATGAAGCTGCGGCTGGCTCTATTAGTTGCTACCGAGAATGGATGCCACAGCAGAGGCCCAAATTAAAAGGGGCTTAAAAAGATAGAAATGTATTTCTCTGTGTGTGAAATCCCGAACCAAGCCAACACCGTGCGTCTGTGGCCAGCTCCCCCTCGCCACGTATTCCACGTCACGCAGGATGGCACAGGGCTTCGCACCTGAGGTGGCCACAGGGTGCTGGAGCCTTCTAGGAGGCATAGCTCCCCCTCTGGTCCACATCCTGGGATGCCCTCTGGGCAGGGGCCTCTCCCGCCCAAGGCAGACCCTTCTGCATGTGGGCACCTCTAGCACCCCACCTCTCAGGACCAGCTCCCCTGCTTGGGCTTGCGGGCTGGCTCCAGGCTGCCTCCTCCACCCCAACAACTCTCTCAGGCCCCCAGGGCCCTTGTCCTAGGGCTGCGGGGATGTGGGGGGAGTCTCCTTATCTGGTCCCCTAGCAGGCTATCGACTGGACTCCCGCCCTCTTGTTGCTGTTCGGTGATGCTGACACACAGAACCTTAATTTTCTCAGGCCAGCCACATGGAGCTGTCAGATGCTGTGGACGCTGCCCCCGCAGACGTCCCTGCGGACCCCAGCTGTCACCGTTCCCCTGCCCCTCACCCCCGACCTAGCTGCTGCAGCCTGAGCCTCGGCTAATGGCTCTCGTGCTGGGGCCAGGAGAGGGGCTGTTTGTCTGGCAAAACCACCCCTTAAATCACTCTTGGGGGACTTCCCTGGCGGTCCAGTGGCTAAGGCTTCATGCTTCCAGGGCAGGGGGTCTGGGTTCGGTCCCTGGTCGGGGAACTAGATCCCATATACCACAACTAGGAGTTCACACATCACAGCTAAGGACCCTGCAGGACACAAGGAGGACCGAAGATCCTGTGTGCTGTGTCTATGACCCTGTGCGGCCAAATAAATGCATATTTCAAAGCATTGCTCTTGGAGCTGGGGACTGTCAGACTGGCAACAAGAATTTTAGTAATAGTATTATCAGAGTCATTGAGATATTGTCATTATCGTTATTATTAGAGCTGTCCTGTGTGTGGTCACTCAGTCGTGTCCGACTCTTTGTGACCCCCTGGACTGTACCCCGCCAGGCTCCTCTGTCCATGGGATTCTCCAGGCAAGGGTACTGGAGAGGGTTGCCATGCCCTCCTCCAGGGGATCTTCCTGACCCTGGGATTATACCCACGTCTCCTGCGTTGGCAGGTGGGTTCTTTACCACTAGCGTCACCTGGGAAGCCCCATCATTAGAGCGACTGCTTTCTAAAATACCTGCTAGATGAAGATGCCTCTCTGAGGGCAGGGTTTATTTGCTCCTCTTTTACAGATGAAGAAACTGAGGCTCAGAGGTGTTAACAGACGCTCCCAAGGGTTGCAATCCAGGTCCAAAGCTGCTCTGCAGCTGAGTCCTTACCAAAGTCAGGAAACAGGCCTGGAGTCCAGGCCAGCTTGGGCACGCCCCGCTTGTGCGACCGGGCACGCCCTGGGCCTTGCCAGCCTGGGTTTCCGCAAGTGTAACGTGGAAGTGAGGATGGCTGGGACGCAGCGACGTGAGGGAGCCCTCTCTGCCGCTGTGACCCTCCCGTCCATCTGCTGTTCAGGGCAGGGCCTCCCCAGGGCCTGCGTGCTGACAGACAGACACACCCTGGAGGGACCCAAGCGGGGAAAGGGGGCGTCATCGGGGCTCCTTAGCGTGGGGTGGGGAGGAGGTCCAGGGGGTGAGAACAGGGACGGTGTGGCTAGGGGGATGGACGGGACAGAGCTCTGAAGAAGATGGAGTGGCAAGAAATTGGGGCAGAGAAGGGGGCATTTTCTGAGCAGGGCGGAGGGCCCCAGCAGCCTTGAGGGGGTGGCCCTGGGTGGCATGCCACGCCGCCACAGGGGCCACAACCCTGGCATTTGGCTCCCACGTGAGCCTCTGTTTAGCAGGGGGTCTCGGTCCTGGTTGGCAGCCCATGCCCTCACTTGCTTTCTCCACCATGCCAGGCTCCTCTTGCCCCTCCGCCCTGATGGCACGCAGGGTGGGGCGGGGGTGGGCAGTGGGTGATGGGACCCAGGACCGTGAATTACAGGTGAACCTGTCCCCCCCCACCCCCCTGACACCACGCGGCCTTCGGGGTGGGGGCGGGGGCAATTCGGAGAGCAAACGCTAGGCTGTTTACCCAGTGGAGCGGCTCCGGGAGCTTATTTACTTTTCTGCAATTCCAGGAGGGGGAACAAAATGAGCATGGGGCCTCGAGGGGCCTCAGCAAACAGAGGAGAGGCGCGTGTGTGTTAACCAATTCTGTCAGCGGGCTCAGCGCCTCCCGGAAGCTGTTGGCATGCAGGGCAGGTCTGGGGAGCCTGGGAGGCACCAGAGGGAAACGCAGAGAAAAGGAGGCTGGGCCACTGTCTCCCAGCCCACTGTCTGCAGGAGACTGCAGTCCAGAGAAGGGCGGTCACTCCTCTGAGGTCACACAGCACAACCAGAGCTGTACCTGTCTATGCGGCTCAGGTCCCAGGATGGGGAGAAGCGTGGGGAAGAGGCATTTCTGGGTGAGGGGCCAGGACTGCTTAGCCTCTGGGCACCCCGGGCCAGGCTGGGCACTGCGGCCAGAGCCCTGGGCCCTCCTCCTGCTGCTGTGCTAGGACCTGGTGTCCAGGATCCTGGCAGCCGTGGGCTCAAGCCCCGGACAAGCCCCTAAGTTCTCCCATCTCTGTTTCTCTGACTGCTGCATAAGGATGAGAGGATTTGCGCACCATCTTGAGGGGAGCCTGGGAGGTTCCCGTGGCCGGATGGGGTTTTGTAGAATTCCAAGAGCCAACAGAAACGCAGAGTATAATCATTTCCCAGCCTGTTTTGGGGGTGGATACGATTCTCTTCTGAACAGAGAGGTCGAGCTGTGCCTCAGTCCCCTCACCTCTGAAATGGGTATGATGCGAAAAGTATCCACCCCAAAGGCTGCTGTGAGGGTGATAAGTCAGCCCTGAGAAGGTTCCCAGAGAGTGCTCAGCACTGCTGACTATGACTCCGCACCATCTCTGTGCTGAGGAACCAGGGACAAGGTGATACAGCTTCTACCTTCAGGGGCTCAGACCTCAAGGTGTGATCCCAAGACCCTTTCAGGGGGCTGAGATGTCCAAACTGTTTTCGAAGTAGTATGAAGACATGTTCACCGTTTTCACTGCGTTGATATTTGCAACTGATGGTACAAAAGCTATAGTGCCTAAAAACGTTGGTGCCTCCACACAGACCAGGGTGGTGGTATCAGAGCACGCCAGCATCAGGGTGTCCTTCCCCAGTAAGCACGGCTGGAAGGAAGAAGCTAAAGAAGCCAGTTTCACTGAGTGTCCTTGATGAGCAAATAAAAGTCATTAGCTTTATTAAACCTGTGTCCCTGAGTATACACCTTTTCGACATTCTGTGTGATAGGATGGGAAGCATGCTATCAGGGATGCTGCCGTGCCCTGAAGTACAGTAGCCCCCAGTGGATGCCTGAAGCCATGGAGAGCGCTGAACCCTGTATGCGCATAGTATGTTTCTTTCCTTCTTTTTTTAAAAAAGGTATTTATTTATTTGGCTGTGTCTGGTCTTAGTTGTGGCGTACAAGCTTAGTGTCCCTGTGGCATGTGGAATCTTCCCCATATCAGGGATCAAACTCTCATCCCCTGCATTGCAAGGCAGATTCTTTACCACTTGGCCACCAGGGAAGTCCCTTGTTCTCCATTTTTTAAGTTATGAAAGAATGATAACACTTTAGAGGAAACTTGGCAAATACAGAACAAGGTCACATATAGTTCCACTGTATATTACAGTGAGTTTTTTAAATAGATAAATAAAAATTTTTCGTTGGAGTCTCAATATCAAATTCTTGCTATATTACTCTTGTATATTACAGTTTTTTAAATAGATAAATAAAAAATTTTAGTTGGAGTCTCAATATCAAACTCTTGCTAATTAATAGAATGGGGACTTCTCTGGTGGTCCAGTGGCTAAGACTGTGTGCTCCCAATACACAGGGCCTGGGTTTGATCCAGGGGAACCAAGAGCCCACATGTCTCAACATGAGTTTGCATGCTGCAGCTAAGATGCAGCACAGCCAAATAAATAAAATTATATATTTTTAAAAATTAATAGAATGAGTAGGCAGAAAAGTAGAAGGATCTAGTAGACCTGAAAAGCACTATGAAGCAATTCAACATAATTAAGATTTATGTAATTTCACACAGCAGCAAGATACAAATTCTATTCAAATTCCCATAGACTCTAAACTGGGAGACTCTAGAACATATCCAGGGACATAGGTGCAAAATTTTCATGGTCTAAAGATATTGAAATCATTCAAAGTCTGTTCTCTTACTGTGGAATTTGTTAAAATGTAAAGATCTTTGAAAATAATCCACATATTTTCAAGTGCAATGTGACATTTGCCAAGAGAGATCTTTGACTTAGCCACTGAAAACCTCAATAGAGTTTTAAAGACTGAAAAAACATAGTATATTTTTTCCTGTACATACATACATATGATCAAGTTTATAAATTAGGCGCAGTAAGAGGTGAGCAACAATAATAAAATACAGCAATTACAAGAATGTGCTGTCGTGCAAGTTACGTGCAGTGGCCTCTCTGTCTCTTTCGGAGTGTCTCAGGGTTCCGTCTCAGCAGCACTGTGGCTGTAACTCGTAAAGTTGGAGGTGCGACAGCGAGCCTAGCTCGAGGTTCTTTTTCCTTCATCACAACTTCACAGATAGAAGATTCGTTCTCACTGTGGATCTTAGCAGCCTCAGCATATGATTTTTTTCTTTCCTGATCCAGTTGAGAGCTTTCACCTTCTCACTTTTTAAAAAATACTATTTTTATTTATTTGGCTGCACCAGATCTTGTGGCAAGTAGGATCTTTAGTTCCCCGACCAGGGATCAAACCCAGGCCCCCTGGGTTGGGAACCTGGAATTAGCCACTGGACCACCACCAGGGAAGCCCTTGCCTTTTCACTTTAAGGAAGCACTTTATGGCTTCTTTTTGATGTACCAAGTTGTCAGCATCACTGCCCTTGTGCTTTGGGGTCATTATTAAGTAAAATAAGGGTGACTTGAACACAAGGTCAAGGTGACTGATACCTTGACAGTCAATCTGATAACTGAGAGGGCTACTAGGTGGTTAAGGTGCAGTATGCTGGACAAAGGGATGGCTTATGACCCAGCTGGAGGGAGTGGGACGGTGAGAGATCTCATCACACTGCTCAAAATGGTGAGCAATTTAAACTTACAAACTGTTATGTCTGTAATTTTCCATTTAGTATTTTTGGACCGCTGTTGACTGTGGATAACGGAAATCCAGAAAAGCGAAACTGCGGATAAGGCAGGGCTATTGTTTGGCAATTGTCTCAGAGAATAGCGCTTACCTGATTGAGCAGTAAGCTGATTCAGCCATCTTCTTCAAGGAGCACCAATTTTAAGAAAAAGAAAAAGTCTTGCTGTAGACAAACAGTAGTTTTTTAGTCTCTGGCATTTGACACACATGTACTTGAAAATGAATGAAGGGAAGTTGTCACTTCAAGGAAAACAACTGACAGTATTTTTTTGCCAGTGATGAAGTTCGGACTTTCAAGCAAAAATTTTGGATTTTGGACAAATTTTATCTACTACTATGAGCTTCCCAATGCTTCAAGACTTTTTATTTTCATATGCATTTCAAATGACAAATCCATGATGTTACAAAATCATCTATGGGTCACAGATTCATTCAAAGTGCGAGGTAGACCAATGGATTCAAATATAATAGAATTAGCCGACAGAAAAGTTTCAGATTCCAGAATTTACCACATGTCAAGGTTTGGTGTAGTATCAGAGAAGAATGCCCACAACAATGGGAAAGGCTACTAGAATTCTCTCCTTTTCCATTCCATGTCTAGAGGAGGCCAGATTTTCTTTATCTACTTCAACCAAAACAACATATTGCAGGAGGCTGAACGTGGAAGACGATACGAGGGGACCCAGCTGTCATCTATTAAGCCAGACATTTAAAAAGATCTGCAAAAGTGTAAAGCACGGCCACTCTTATTTTGTCTTATCTTTTGCAAAAATGTATTTCTTTGATTAGCGTGTGCTGAGTTTATGGGGGGAAACCCATATATTGGAATGAGTGTCAGAACTATAATTTGGCACAGAATGAACAGAGGGTGGGCAACTCACTCTGATGAGCACAGACATCTTCTCTTAGAGAACTCATCTTTTCCTGCAGGCTCCTCCATGCCAGTGGTCTCCTACATTGGTCTGAACCACCAGATTCTGTCCTGATCGGTCATTCCAACTGCCTGGTCTGGTTTCACCTTTAGACCACAGGTCCCAAGCCCAACCAATCAAGACAAGCTTCTCTTTAAAAAAATATATATATATATTTTTATTTATTTGGCTCTGCCGAGTCACGGCATGTGGGCTCTTTAGTAGCAACACGTGGACACTTTGTTGCAGCACATGGGATCTAGTTCCCCAAC
This sequence comes from Oryx dammah, assembly GCF_014754425.2. Classification (NCBI taxonomy): domain Eukaryota; kingdom Metazoa; phylum Chordata; class Mammalia; order Artiodactyla; family Bovidae; genus Oryx; species Oryx dammah. The sequence continues at coordinate 42,601,674 of NW_024070195.1, forward strand.
CAGGGACTGAACCAGAGCCCCCTGCGTTGGGAGCACGGAGCCTTAGCCACTGGACCACCAGGGAAGTCTTGACACGCTTCTGTTTGTAGTTCAACAATCCTGCGGTTCCCTTGGTCCTGCAGACTGGAAATAGCGGGCTCCGTCTCTGTCCACCACACCCACTGCCATCGACGTCCTCCCAGGGCAGCCAGCTCTGGTCCTGACTCTCCTGCTGCCCCATCCGAGCTCCTGTAGCCTCCCTCCACTCTGCCCAGGACCAGATTGGTCTAGGATACCCGCCTATCTTCTTGTGGTGCTTCCTGATGCTCTGGGCTCCCACTCTTTTGGCCTCTCATCCATTCTGTATCCTGACCTTCCACATCTTCACATCTTCACATCCCCCAGGGACACAGGCTCACATCTGTTCATGCAACTGCACGCACACATATATACACATGCGCCCTCAGATACCCTACTCTGCTCTCGCACGGGCGGACTACTCTCCATCCCCATTCCGGAAACACCTCCTTGCCTTTGTTATTTTTACCCATGTTGTGCCCACCACCAGCATGCCCTTCCTGCTCAAGTGCTAGTTCATTTCCAAATGTTAAAAAGAAACAATAGGTTTCAAATGGAGTCACTTATGCTAAGTTCCATTAAGACAACAATAAAACCAACTTGATTGTGGTTACAGCCTCTCCCAGGAGTAGAATTTTAAGCCAATTTGTCTGGAATTTCCTGATCAACACTAGTGAGGTAATCTGTTTGACAAGCCCCATCCCCCTACCCCCCCTGCTCCAACCCCTGCCTTCCCCATCTTGCCTTTGCTCAGGGCACCGAGTGTATCCCACCGGCTCCACACCACCCCTTCACTCATCCTCAGTACTTGCTGCTCTGCAGGAGCTGAGTTTTCAAGCCCTGCTGGTTCCACCCGATCCTCTTACAGGGGAGGCCGAGGCCCAGAGATCTCAGCCAAGGTCCGCTGCCTCACCCATGGAGGCCTGGCCCAGGACCCCTGATCTCAGTGGAGACCTGCCAGCTCCCTGCTCTCCTTTCCCTCCCACCCCTGGGCTTGCTGATGGCTGGGGCTCTCTGCCTCGGGAATGTGGCCCCCTTCCCCTCTTCCCAACCGGCTCAGGACAGAATCTAGTAAATAACATGCTGCCCATCGATCGGAGGTCGCTCGGGCCAGGGCCGATCGATGGCCACAGACAGCTGGGCAGGCCGGTAATGAAGTGCCCGCTCCTCGGTGGGGGCGAGCCTGGCCCTGGGCTTTAATCCCCTCGCCTCCTTGACAAGGCTCCAGCTCTGTGACAGGAGGGAAGACAGATGAGGCTCTGAGGCTGGTGAGGGGGTGTGGGGCCCTGGGATGGGTGGGGGTGGCGCACGTGACCTTGGTGAAGCTCCCAGCGAGCTTGGGCCCTCTTCCCTCCTCTTCAGCGGCCCCCTCCCCAGGCACACTTCCCTTGGGGAAGTCAAAGAAGAATGCCTACTCCCCAGCCCCACCCCTGCCTGCCCTGCAAGGCATATTCCACACCGTGGACCTGACCTGTGGGGGTGAGGCTGTCTGCATCTCTAAAATGAAGGTGGGGGATTTCCTTGGTAGCCCAGTGGTAAAGAATCCACCTTGCAATGCAGGGGATGCAAGTTCAATCCCTGATTGGGGAACTCAGATCCCATGTGCCACGAGGCAACTAAGCCTGGATACCACAACTAGAGAGCCCACGTGCTGCAACTGCTGAGCCCGAGGACCACGTCAGTCTGTGTGAAGCAGTGAAAGAGCCTGCGAGCTGCAACTAAGACCTGTCATGACCAAATAAAGAAATGTTTAGAAAAATAAAACGAGTGTGCGCTGAAGGCTGGGAAGGACACGGGAGACAGCACATGCCAGCTCAGTGTCAACTTACTCAGTCTTCCCAGCAGTCAGTCTTGATAAATATTATGCCCATTCTACAGATAAGGAAGCAGACTCAGAGAGGAAGAGATGTTTAATAATTAGAGCTGCTCCATCATGGACCAGACTGGACCAGGCAGCCTCATAATGTGGTGAGTTCTCCATCACTTCAGGCATTCAAGCAGAGACTGGAGGACTAGCTGTTGGGCCCCTACAGAGGAATGACTGCAGGTGGACTTTGGGCCCCATAGTCCTGGAGTCCTTCCCAACTCTGAGCCTGTCTGACTCTTTGGGAATCAAGGAATGTGCTGGATTCTGGGGGGCAGGGCCCCAGCCCCAAGAGGAGGGATCGCTAAGTGAGATGTGGCCATAAAGGCCGTGCCTTCCACACCACATCTGCAGACCCCTGGGGTACTCTGGAGGCACTGAAGACTCCACAAATGTTTGACTCAAGTCCATTTTCAATACCATTTTTATGATAAGACAGTAATTCAAAACAAATATAGGCTGGCAACTATGTTACCCAACTTTTAACCCATGCAAAATCACCAGAAAAGTTGCTTTGAGTGGACCTGGGACTTTAAGATGCTCCTGCATCTGTATTTAACTGAAAAGCATTGCAAGGAGGGATAATAAAGAAACCAAACCCTCTTTAACTAGCAACTACTTATCTGTATGAATGAGTAATAATGTACAACAGAAAGAAAATGTGGAAACAAGTTGGAGGCTGAGGATAGAAACCATCACTGATAATCCCTTATTTTTATCTTATATTCAACCAAAGAGCCTTATTCTCATCTCATCTAATCTTACTGTAATTGTTCTCTGCCACTACAATCAGAATATGGCATCCACGTGAGCATATCAAATGCATTTGTATTAACAAAATAAGACTTTTATCTGTTTTGCACACGATGACTGTATTTAGATTTCCTTTGAGAAAAGAACTGTGCTTTGAAAATAGCAGGGTGTCACCATAGGAAAGTGACCAGTGCCACCCTCACCAAGCAAGGTGGGATGAGGGTTTGTAGCCCCTGATTCTCCTGACACACAGGCCACAGCCTTGGTGAGCCTGGCCCCTTGGCACTCTCGGTGGACACCTGACTCTGAGCCCCAAGCTCAGGGCCAGTGGCTGGGGAGGAGCCTGACCAGTCCACAGGGGAGGCAGGGAGGCATGAAGACAGGGTGCTGCTTGATCTACGACCTTTCCTGGGAGGGAGGGCTAGGACGGAGGCAGTGGTGGAGGCGGAGAAAGCTCCGTCACCCACAGAGAAAGCTGCGTGCAGCTCCCTGCCATAGTGGGCAGGTGTGAGCAGAAAAGATGCACTGAGCGGAAGCCACAGGAGGGTTTTTGAATGGTCGCGAGAGTTTGAGTTGGTGAAGGCAGAACAGACCAGCAACTTAAGAGATGACGCAAGTGAAGGTGAAGCTGTCAGGCTGAGCGGGCAGCATCAGGGTAGGGTGTCTAGGCCGACGCACTGGCTGGGAGGAAGCCTGCAGGGGTGGGGTCAGGACAGAGAAGCAGGAGGCCAGCAGGTTCCAGGGAGCCAGTGCTTTGCCAGGTGATTGGGACGTTGGGTGGCGGGGCTCAGGCAGGGGTGGCGTGGGAGCTGTGGGGCGCCAGGGCCCAGAGGGGCTGACAGCCATGTGTTTCCTATGCCCGCCTCACCTCCTCCAACACAGCCATCGTTTCATCCGGGCTCACTCCGCCCACCTCGACACTTCTAATCTCGTTTAGCACAGCAATTAAATTTTAAAGGCCCATCAGCACAGTCCCTCGCAGGCCAGGTTCTTCCCAGATAGAATTATTTAATAGACTGGATGGGAACTCTGCAGGCTCCGGCAGGGACTGCAGACCCACCGAGGCAGAAAATTAATACACATGGCTGTCGCCCCCGCCGCCCTCTGGTGGTTGGGTCTGGCTTGCCTCTGCTCACTCTCCCCTGCCATGGAGGGGCCGGCAGGGAAGTTATCCTGGGCAGGGGACTGCAGGGTTTGTGGGAGGAGGGATGGGAAAGCCTCAGGAACTTGGCAGATCATCTGTGGGTACTGGAGCCGTTCTGGAAGCCCCATCTGCCACTTATCAGCTGAGCAGCGTGGGACAGGTTACTTAACCCTCCTGGCCTCTGTCCACTCATCTGTGTAATGGGGTCATGGCAGGGCTCACGGAGGGATGTATGTAAAACATCCAGCATGATAACCAGCCTAAAGCTTCTTCCCTTTCCCTCAAATAATCACTGTTGCTCTGCTGAGGTCTAGTCATCTGGCTAGGTGTAGGGAGTGAGTGGGAAGCAATGACCACACTAGTAACTGGGTGGCTCTTCACTTAAGCTAAGGGCTCACGGGTCTGTGGGCAGACTGGAATTTGGTCCAGTGGCATCAGGAAATGAGGCCCCTGTATCCAACACCATGCATGGGGATCTCACTCGTTGTGTATCCTTGGACGGGTCACTTAAGCCTCTTGGGCCTCAATTTCCTCACCTGTAAAATGGGCACAAGTACCAACTTCGTGGGGTATTGTTGTAGGACTTGGTGAGCTGACGAGGCTGAGCATCTGACACAGCAGTAGGTACCCTGGTGATTCTGTTCGTCCCACCTACAAGGTGCCAGGTGGCCCCACATGGGGAGCCCCCAGGGGTGAAGGGGGACTGGGAGGCGGGGAGGCACACTGCTGAGGAAATGTGGAATGTGCTCCTGGAGGACAAGGGCCTGAGCTGAATCCCAGGCTTGCGTCTAGGGGCAGTGGCTCACCCTCTGGTTGCCTCCTCATTTTTTTCTACATCCAGCTTCCCTCCTTGGTGGGTGGTGGGTGAGGTGTGAAGATGAGGAGGGTGGGAGGGAGACGACTTGTATGTGGGGGAGTCCTGATCCAGGGTCCTCATATTCATCTAACAATTATGGATTGAGCACCTCCTGTGGTTCAGGCACTGCTCTGCACGCTGCGGACACAGCAGCGTTCGCAGGTCCTCAAGGAACTGAGGCTGAATCCTGGTGCCCCCTCAGGTAAGTCTTGGGCTTCCCTGGTGGCTCAGAGGTTAAAGCGTCTGCCCGCAATGTGGAAGACCTGGGTTCGATCCCTCGGTCGGGAAGATCCCCTGGAGAAGGCAATGGCACCCCACTCCAGTAGTCTTGCCTGGAGAATCCCATGGACGGAGGAGCCTGGTGGGCTACAGCCCACGGGGTCGCAAAGAGTCGGACACGACTGAGGGACCTCACTTTCAAAGACTTTGATGAGGATCAGCACCATGGACAGCAACTGGGGGGGGCGGATGACATTAAACGTGCAGGAGGGGTTGCTGCTTTTCCTGTGGGGCCATTCCGGACGGCATCTCTGGGAAGATGCCGAGCCCTGAAGGAGGTGAGGGAGGCTTGTGGAGATCTAGGGGAAGGACACCCAGCAGCGGGAACAGCCAGTGCCAAGGCCTGAGGTTGGTCTGTCTGAGCAGGAAAGAGGCTGAGAAGGCGGAAGTGCAGTGCTCAGGGAGATGGGGGTGGAGACGACAGCAGTCGGGGAGGGGCACTCACTGGGGAGGACTGGGGAGCAGGGGAGGGTCTGAGCAGGAGAGCACAGGCTCTGGCAAGGTTTTGCCAGGTTTCTGTAGCTTCGGAGGGCAGTGGAGAGGGCAAGCCAAGAGGCCAGGGACCGGTGAGGAGGCCATGTGGAGTGTCCTGATGGGGACTGTGGAGGTGAGGGCGGGGCTGGGATTCTGCGTGCGCACACACACACACACACACACACACACACACATATTTGGATTGAGATACACTTGATGTACAACTGGATGTGTTTTGAGAGTAGAACTGACCAGAAGCACAGAGCCAGGGTTGAGTTGGTGGTGGGTTGGGAGGGGGGTCAGAGTGTCTGTGGCCCTCTGGCCTCTCTCCCCAGGCCTCCCCTCCCTTCCTTGGTGCCTTGACTCTCTGCCCCTTCCAGGAACCTTCTAGGGCCTTCTGGAAGCAGCCTGTGATCTGGGAGACTCTCCTACTGGGGTCTTTCCTTCTTCATTGCCCACCCCAGACCCCACCCCCCACCCCCGCCCCGCGCCCCCACTGCACACCCAAGGCTCTGAAGCCTTGGAGGGGCTCTTTAAGGCTGGGCGGGGGGCATAGTGGCGAAGGTGCAGCCCCCCTGCGGGGGCCTCACAGTCTCCTGACCCCCAACCTTTAGTGGGGTGCCTCAACCTGACTGTCCACAACCTGACGCCGCCCCCGGCCGCGCGTCCCCAGCCTGGCTCCCGGACCAGCCCCCGACCTCAGGCTGGGAGGGAGGTGGGGCTGCGGCAGCCGCGAAATCCGGCCCATCGCCTCTGCGCTCCAGCTGCCGTTTCCGGGCTCTCCCGCGCCCCAGACGGTTATGTGGAGAGAAATCAGCCTTGTTTTCCTTCTTCCTCACAAAGAAGAAATGAAAAGGTTTCCAAATTGCTTTCAAACAGGGGGCTTCTCGAGCCCACGAGGGGGCCTTTCAGAGGCCGCCCCCTCTCCCCGGCCACGTGGGCCCCCACCCGGAGGGGAGAGGGAGGTGGGGCAGCGCCCCCACGAGGTCCCAGGACCACCAGCGGCCTCCGGGGTCTCGCTGGAATGCCGATTCCACCCCTCCCCTGTCCCCAGCCTCCTGGGTTACATGTTCTGTGTCTGCTTCATCAGCATCTCCCCCACCCCAACCCCGCTGTGTTTGAAGATCACTGGTGAGGGGTGTGTTCTGAGGTTTACTTCACAATCTGCATTTTAAACTCACAGTCGTTGGGGTCCTTGACAAGTTCAGGGGGGAAGTGGAGAAAGGAGGGGAGGGTGAATCAGGTAGACTGGGGAGGAGCCATTCACCAGTTTGGGGGTGCTTGGGAAGAGGTTGGAATGTGCCTCTCCATACCCTCCCTTCCTGCAACTCACAACTGCTGGCTGCAGAGAAGCAGAAGGAAGCCTCTAGGCAAGGGTGCACACATGGGCAAAGGCCCTGAGGCAGGAGGTATCTTCAAAGAACGGAGGGAGGGCTGGTGTGCGGGGGAGGGGGAGGATGCAGAGTGAAGGGTCGCTGGTGGGAGAGGAGGCTGGCAGATGGGCTGCAGACCCTGTCTATGAGGAGTCTGGTTTTTGTCCAAGACGGCTGAAAAGCCATGAAAGATTTTCAGCAGATTAATGACAGGGTCAAATTAAAACATTGAAAAGAAGATTAATGTACCCCATATAGAATGGACTTTGGAGGGGGTGTACTGTTCTATGAGTTTTCATACATATTACGCTTCCGTAACCACCACCACGATCAGGATTCTGAACAATTCCATCAGTCCCTAAAGTCCCTTGTGTTGACCCTTTGTCATCACCCATCTTCTGTTCCTAGCCCCTGCAACCACTGATTTGTTCTCCATTGCCTTTTTCAGAATATCATAAAAATGGAGTCTACATATGTAACCTTTTGAGGTTGGCTTCTGCCACTTGGCAAAATGCTTTTGAGGTTACCCAAGTTGTTGAATCAAGAGTTTCTCTCTTTTCTTTAAAAAAAAAAATTGTGTGTTATTTTGTTTTTGGTTATGTTGGGTCTTTGCTGCTGCACAAGGGCTTTCTCCGGTTGTGTCAAGTGGGAGCCATCCTTCGTTTCAGTGCATGGGATCCAGGCACGTGGTGCTGAGTAGTTGCAGCAGGCGGGCTCAGTGGCTGTGGCACATGGTTTTTGTTGCTCTGTGATGTATGGGATCCTCCCAGACTGGGGATCAAACCCGTGTCCCCTGAATTGGTAGGCGGGTTCTTATTCACTGTACCCCCAGGAAAGTCCTCAATAGTCTCTTCTTACTGCTGAGTAGTATTCAGTTGGATAGTAGTGAAGGAGATCAGCCCTGGGATTTCTTTGGAAGGAACGATGCTAAAGCTGAAACTCCAGTACTTTGGCCACCTCATGCGAAGAGTTGACTCATTGGAAAAGACTCAGATGCTGGGAGGGATTGGGGGCAGGAGGAGAAGGGGACGACCAAGGATGAGATGGCTGGATGGCATCACTGACTCGATGGACGTGAGTCTGAGTGAACTCCAGGAGATGGTGATGGACAGCCTGGCGTGCTGCGATTCATGGGGTCGCAAAGAGTTGGACACGACTGAGCAACTGAACTGAACTGAACTCAATCTCTAGTGTTTAGAGATTAACCAGTTAACTTTTTCATTATTAACTTTTAATTTAATCCCATTATGATCAGGGAACACACTTTGTATAACTTCAATTTTTAAAATGTTAAGGCCTGTTTTATGACCCAGGATATGGTATGTATTGGTGAATGTTCTATATGCACTTGGAAAGAATGTGTATTCTGTTGTCAACAGGTAGAGTGTTGTACAGACGTTAATTAGATTCAGTTTGTTAAGGGTAGTGTTCAGTTCTATATCCTTACTTATCTACTTTTTCTATCAATTGCTGAAAGAAGAGTGTTGGAATTTCTGACTATAATTGTAGATCTTGTCTATTTCTCTGTTCACTTCTATCAGTGTTGCTTCATGCATTTTGAAGCTCTGCTGCTAGGTGTACACACTTTTAGATGTATAAAATGTCCCTCTTTATTCTTGGTAATTTTACTTACTCTGAAACCTACCTTGTCTGTTATTAAGATAGCCACTCTAGCTTTCTTTGATTACTGTTTGCAAGGTATATCTTTTCCCAACTTTTACTATTACATTGTAAAGTGGATTTCTTTGTAGGCAAAAAATTATTGTCTTGTTAGTTTTTATATTCATTCCAATAATTCTGATTTTTTAATTAGTAAGTCCATATCATTTATGTTTAATGTAATTACTGATATGCTTGGATTAGAACTTCCATTTTATGATTCAATTTCCGTTTGTAACTTCTGTGATCAGTTTCATTTCTGTTTCCTCCTTTCTGCTTTTTTGGGGGTGGGTTATTTGACTATTTTTCTGTATTATGTTTTTTAATTTATATTTTTTCAGCTATAAAGTATAGCTGAATTATGTGTTGCTTGTTTTACTTTAGGAAGTCTGAGTAGATTCTAAACTATTAAGTTTTCAATAGCTTCTTGAGATAATACAAACTGCCTCCTTGGTCTATCAAAGAATCTGTCTAGATTCTAATTTTTTAGACATCTCAGAGAAGCACAAGCTACCACTGGAAAATATGCTGTTTTATTTTACTCTCTGCATGCTGGATTTCCCAGAGCTGGGAGAAAGGTGCACTCCATAAAAGCTGTGAACTTCCTCCAGACTTTGGTGTCCATTTGGCAGATCTTGACTTCAGCACATCGTGGAGATTTTCCACAGGGACATTTGCCCTGGGAATCAGGGCTTTCGTGCCTGCTCTGTCCTTGGATTTCTGAAAGTGAAAATGAAAGTCACTCAGTCATGTCTGACTCTCTGAGACCCCTTGGACTATACAGTCCATGGAATTCTCCAGGCCACAATACTGGAGTGGGCTATTCCCTTCTCCAGGGGATCTTCCCAACCCAGGGATCAAACCCATGTCTCCCACATTGCAGGAGGATTCTTTACCAGCTGAGCCACAAGGGAAGCCCAAGAATACTGGAGTGGGTAGCCTCTTCCATCTCCAGTGGATCTTCCCGACCCGGGAATCAGATCGGGGTCTCCTACATTGCAGGTGGAGTCTTTACCAACTGAGCTATCAGGGAAGCCCTTTGGATTTCTGGGGGCTCTATAAAAATTTGTTAATCCATTTCCATCCTTACAGAATCATATTGCATTGACCACATTTTCTCTGCCCCAATGATGATGAATCTTCTCCTCTCAGAGATATGAAGTTAAGAACTTTTTCATTTTTATAGAAGTACAGTAAAAACTAGTATATTCAGCATTCTCTCAACAGAAGCACCATTAGCCAGCATTTCTTCAATCTATCACACTCTCAGTTAATTGAATCAGAGCCAAAAGAGCCCTTAGAGATAGTTCATTTAGTCTTGCTCCTCGCTTTATAGACGAGGAAACTGCAGTGGAGAGAAGCCAAGCGCTTTGCCCCAATCCAACAACAAGGCCTGAGTGACACTGAATCAGATCTCCGTGTCCCTGGCACTCAGCCCTGTGTCCTTTCCGGATCCTGGGTTAATGTTTACGTGCCTCTCAGATGCTTTATGGGGTGACTCTGAAGCATCCTATCTTTACAAAATGCTGAATTCAGTCTTAGTCCTGCTTATACTGTCATATTATAATCCTTGCCAATAGTGATGCCAAATGTGATGCATATTACCTATGATAACTTGGCTCATTGGAATGGTTGGTTAAATGTAACATTTCATTTTCTAGGCATGCCTGGTATACAGTAGGCATTTAATACAATATTAGCAGATTTAAGTTGTTGCTAGTAACTGAATTTTCTGTGCTTTTAATTTTTTTTGAGCTGAGATGTGTTTTCCCCTGGTGTTTTCTTTTCTTTTATTTTATTGAAGTATAGTTGATTTCTAGTGTTGTGTTAATTTCTGCTGTAGAGCAAACTGATTCAGTTATATATATATTCTTTTTAATATTCTTTCCACTATAATTTATCACAAGATATTGACTACAGCTCCCTGTGCTATACAGTAGGATCTTGTTGTTTATCCACTGTATATATAGACGTTTGTACCTGCTTATCCCAAACTCCTACAACATCCCTCTCTGTACTTTCAAGTTTTTAACGTTTATTTTTTTATTTATAAAAAACTGAGCTAGGGACTTCCCTGGTGGTCCAGTGGCTAAGACTCTGCGCGCCTAATGCAGGGGCACTGGCTTCGATCCCTAGTCTAGGGAACTAGATCCCACATGCGGCAACTACAGACTGAGCACTCTGTATGCCACAGACAAGACCTGGCACAGCCAAATTAAAAAAAAAACCTGAGCTATAATTAACTATAACATCATATTAGTTTCAGGAATACAGCATATTAATTTGATATTTGTATCTATTACAAAATGATCACCTAATAAATCTAGTCAACATCCATCATTTATACATAGCTCCAAACTTTTTTTTTTATTGTGATGAGAACTTTTATGATCTACCCTCTTGGTAGCTTTCAAATATACTATGTAGTATTATTCACTATAGTCTCTATGCTGTACATTACATGCACTTTTTTAAAAAGAGGTGAATCTAGTAATTACGATGTACATACTTGGCTTCACTGGCTACTCAGCAAAGTGTGTTTGAATGAGATCATCAGGCCACAGTGTGGGAATGGGGGAGATCAATTAGGATTAGGATTGCCAGTTTTCGCAAATAAAAATACAAGATGATCCTTTAAAGCACTTTGATGCGTTTAAAAGATTTCATGAAATTTTAACATTTTAACTAGAAAAGGATATTTTTAAAAAATGCAGGCTGGAGAATTCCCTGGCAGTCCGGTCATTAGGATCCAGTATGTTCACCCAGGTTTGATCCCTGGTTGGGAAACTGAGATCCTGAAAGCTACGTGGTGTAGCAAATGCACGCGAGTGCGCACGCGCGCACACACACACACACACACACACACACACACAGCAATAAACAAGCACAATCCCTTCCCCACCAAACAGACTGTCAAGTTAAGCTTGAATCTCAAATAAACGATGAATAATTGTTTAGTATGTCTCATGCAGTATTTGGGATATGCTTATATTAAAACAAAATCATTGTTTATCTGAAACTCAAATTTAATTGGACATTCTGTCTTTGATCCAGTAACCCTAATTTGATGACAATTTTGAGTGCCCAGGACTAGCTTAGTGGTGATGAAATGGGTACAAGCAGACAATTCAGAAAAGGTTTAAGAGGCAATATCTAGAGGATGTGTGGTAGTTTGGACGTGGGGGAAGGGAGAGAGGAGCAAGGCTGATCCCAGGCTGGTGTGGGACCTGTGCCCTTGTTGGATGGAGACTGGTAACTGTGCTGAGATGGGGAACCCAGGAGAAAGAGTGGGTGGAGGCTGCGGTGGGATGTTTGGATGTACTGATTTCCCGAGTCTTTGACACTTCCAAGTGCAGGTGAAAGACAGTGGTTGGCTATCTGGTGTGTGCTTCGGGGAGAGGTCTGGGTTGGACACCCACAGATGCAAATATCTGGGGGCGCTGGCAGACCCGCAGGAAGAGAGCATGCCGTGTGAGGACTGGAGGACACAGGGTCCCACCTGAGGAGCTCCTGCACCTGGAGGAGGACTTGGGTGGGGTGGGAGGTGGGGAGCCTGAGAAGAAGCATCCAGGGAGGGAGGAGGGAAACCAGAGAGTGTGTCTCAAGGAGTAGGGAGTGGTGCCAGACACACCAGCACCAGCGAGGTGGAGCCAGAATAACTCTGGAGGCCACAGCGAAGTGGGGTTGAAGGATGTTTCCACCTTCTTTCTGCTGGGAGGGACCTGAGCCTATTTAGATGTAAATGATCCAGAAAATGATCCCTAGTTGGGGCTCAGGTCAAACACAGCCCCACCCATCAACGGAAAATTGGATTAAAGATTTACTGAGCATGGTCGGAGAAGGCAATGGCACCCCACTCCAGTACTCTTGCCTGGAAAATCCCATGGACGGAGGAGCCTGGTGGGCTACAGTCCATGGGGTCGCTAAGAGTCGGACACGACTGAGCGACTTCACTTTCGCCTTTTACTTTCATGCATTGGAGAGGGAAATGGCAACCCACTCCAGTGTTCTTGCCTGGAGAATCCCAGGGATGGGGGAGCCTGGTGGGCTGCCGTCTATGGGGTCACACAGTCGGACACGACTGAAGCGACTTAGCAGCAGCAGAGCATGGCCCAGCCCATCAGAACAAGACCCAGTTTCCCCCTCAGTCAGCCTGTCCTATCAGGAAGCTTCCATAAGCCTCTTATCCTTATCCATCAGAAGACAGACAGAAGGAAAACCACAGTCACAGAAAACTAACCAAACTGATCACATGGACGACGACCTTGTCTAACTCGGTGGAACTATGAACCATACAGTGTAGGGCCACCCAAGATGGACAGGTCATGGTGGAGAGTTCTGACTAAACATGGTCCACTGGAGAAGGGAATGGCAAATCACTTCAGTATTCTTGCCTTGAGAACCCCATGAACAGTATGAAAAGGCAAAAAGATAGGACACTGAAAGATGAACTCCCAGGTTGGTAGGTGCCCAATATGCTACTGGAGATCAGTGGAGAAATAACTCCAGAAAGAATGAAGAGACGGAGCCAAAGCAAAAACAACACCCAATTATGGATGTGACTGGTGATGGAAGTAAAGTCCAATGCTGTAAAGAACAATATTGGATAGGAACCTGGAATGTTGGGTCCATGAATCAAGATAAACTGTAAGTGGTCAAACAGGAGATGGCAAGAGTGAACAACATTTTAGGAATCAGTGAACTAAAATGGACTGAAATGGGTGAATTTAACTCAGATGACCATTATATCTCCTAATTGTGGGCAGAATCCCTTAGAAGAAATAGAGTAGCCATCATAGTCAACAAAAGAGGCCGAAATGCAGTACTTGGATGAAATCTCAAAAATGACAGAATATCTCTGTTGTTTCCAAGGCAAATCATTCAATATCATGGTAATCCAAGTCTATGCCCCAACCAGTAATGGCAAAGAAGTTGAAGTTGAACAGGTCTATGAAGAACTACAAGACCTTCTAGAACTGGCACCCAAAAAAGTTGTCCTCTTCATTGTAGGGGACTGGAATGCAAAAGTAGGAAGGCAAGAAACACCTGGAGTATCAGGCAAATCTGGCCTTGGAGTACAAAACAAAGCAGGGCAAAGGCTAACAGAGTTTTGCCAAGTGAACTCACTGGTCATAGCAAACACCCTCTTCCAACAACACAAGAGAAGACTCTACACATGGACATCACCAGATGGTCAACCCTGAAATCATTGTTTATATTATTTGCAGCCAAAGATGGAGAAGCTCTATACAGTCAGCAAAAACAAGACCTGACTGGCAGATCATGAGCTCCTTATTGCCAACTTCAGACTTAAATTGAAGAAAGTAGGGAAAACCACTAGACCATTCAGGTATGACCTAAATCAAATCCCTTATGATTACAGAGTGAAAGTGACACATAGATTCAAGGGATTAGATCTGATAGACAGAGGCCTGAAGAACTATAGATGGAGGTTCATGGCACTATACAGGAGGCAGTGACCAAGACCATCTCCAAGAAAAAGAAATGCAAAAAGGTCAAATGGCTGTCTGAGGAGGCCTTACAAACAGCTGAGAAAAGAAGAGAAGCTAAAGGCAAAGGAGAAAAGGAAAGGTATACCCATTTGAATGCTGTTCCAAAGAATAGCAAGGAGAGATAAAGCCTTCCTCAGTGATCAATGCAAAGAAATAGAGGAGAACAATAGAATGGGAAAGACTAGAAACCTCTTCAAGAAAATTAGAGATACCAAGGGAACATTTCATGCAAAGATGGGCTCGATAAAGGACAGAAATGGTATGGACCTAACAGAAGCAGAAGATATTAAGAAGAAGTGGCAAGAATATACAGAAGAACTATACAAAAAAGATCTTAATGGCCCAGATAACCACGATGGTGTGATCACTCACCAAGAGCCAGATATCCTGGAATGCGAAGTCAAGTGGGCCTTAGGAAGCATCACTATGAACAAAGCTAGTGGAGGTGATGAAATTCCAGTGGAGCTATTTCAAATCCTAAAGATGATGCTGTGAAAGTGCTGCACTCAATATGCCAGCAAATTTGGAAAACTCAGCAGTGGCCACAGGACTGGAAAAGGTCAGTTTTCATTCTAATCCCAAAGAAAGGCAATGCCAAGAATGCTCAAACTATCGCACAATGGCACTCATCTCACATGCTAGTGAAGTAATGCTCAAAATTCTCCAAGCCAGGCTTCGTCAGTACATGAACCATGAACTTCCAGATCTCCAAGCTGGATTTAGAAAAGGCAGAGGAACCAGAGATCAAATTGCCAACATCTGTTGGATCATTGAAAAAGCAAGAGTTCCAGAAAAACATCTACTTCTGCTTTATTGACTATGCCAGAGCCTTTGACTGTGCCAATCACAACAAACTATGGAAAATTCTGAAAGAGATGGGAATACCAGACCACCTTACCTGCCTCCTGAGAAATCTGTATGCAGGTCAAGAAGCAACAGTTAGAACTGGGCATGGAACAACAGACTTGTTCCAAATTGGGAAAGGAGTATGTCAAGACTGTATATTGTCACCCTGCTTATTTAACTTATATGCAGAGCACATCATGAGAAACACTGGGCTGGATGAAGCACAAGCTAGAATCAAGATTGCTGGGAGAAATATCAATAACCGCAGATATGCAGATGACACCACCCTTATGGCAGAAAGTGAAGAGGAAATAAAGAGCCCCTTGATGAAGGTGAAAGAGGAGAGTGAAAAAGTTGGCTTAAAGCTCAACATTCAGAAAACTAAGATCATGGCAGCCAGTCCATCACTTCATGGCAAATAGATGGGGAAACAGTGGAAACAGTGACAGACTTTATTTTTGGGCTCCCAAATCACTGCAGATTGGGTCTGCAGCCATGAAATTAAAAGATACTTGTTCCTTGGAAGAAAAGCTATGACCAACCTAGACAGCATATTAAAAAGTAGAGATGTTACTTTGCCAAAAAAGGTCTGCCTAGTCAAAGCTATGGTTTTTCCAGTAGTCATGTATAGATGTAAGAGTTGGACTATTAAGAAAGCTGAGCACTGAAGAATTGATGCCTTTGAACTGTGGTGTTGGAGAAGACTCTTGAGAGTCCCTTGGACTGCAAGGAGATCCAACCAGTCCATCCTAAAAGAAAACAGTCCTGATTATTCATTGGAAGGACTGATGCTGAAGCTGAAACTTTGGCCACCTGCTGTGAAGAACTGACTCATTTGAAAAGACCCTGATGCTGGGAAAGATTGAAGGCAGGGGGAGAAGGAGACGACAGAGGATGAGATGGTTGGATGGCACCACAGAGTCGAAGGACATGAGTATGAGTAAGCTCCAGAAGTTGGTGATGGACAGGGAAGCCTTGCATGCTGCAGTCCCTGGGGTCGCAAAGAGTCGGACACGACTGAACGACTGAACTGAACTGATCCAGAAAAGAGGGAATACATCAGGTTGTGGAGAGAGCAGAGGCTGGATTGGGGAAGATTCTCCAGGAGGTGGGGGTTGAGGGACAGGTGTGACTTGGAGGGCTGGGAGGAGGGACCCCTCCTGCATTATGTAATGACGGCGACTGGTTTAATTTGGGTTCCCTGAAAGCAGAGCCTGAGAATAAAGACTTGGTGCAAGTTAAACTCCACATTTAACTTGAGACAAGTTCATTTGGGAAGCACCTCAGAAAAATATGACTGAGGGAGTGGAGGGAATGAGAGAAAGAAGGAGAAAAGCTAACATGGGGCCAGTGGCACTGATCCAGTCGCTGCTCCAGGCAGCTGGAGGTCAGTTCTGTGTGGTGGGTCTCAGCACTGTCCACCAGAAGGACATTTATCTGCCTGCTCCCACCTTCTGTGAGGAGGCTGCCCTTGGGGGTGTTGACCCCAGTCCTTCAGTCTCCTGGGCTGCCAGCTGCCTGAGTCCCACCCTTGCCCCTCCCCACCCGCAGCACAGAGAGTGGGTGAGCCCCGAGGCGGGACACTCAGTGTGGAACGGTGTGTACATAGCTGGAATCCCAGGAGGACTGACGGGATGTGGAGAGGGGCACTCAGAGCGCTAGTCTGGGGGTGGGGGCGGGAGGAGAGCAGGCAGGGCGGGGAGGTCCCTGGGTGTTTCCTTCTATTGGCTTCTCTGGCTTGGGGGTAGGAGGAAGGAGGTGCAATGCTGAGGGCTGAAGGAGGTGGTGGGAAGATCAAGGGGCAGAAGGCAGAGGTTCGTTGCAGGAGTAGGAAGAGCCAGAGCGGGTGGTTTCGGGGGTACCTCGAGGCTGGGCGGGGCTTTCACTGCGGTCTGTAAGGATTTGGCCCGCTTCCTCCCTGACCTTCATCGTCTTTCATCCGCCCCCTCACCCACCCTGTCCCGGCCTCCCGGGAGTCCTCACTGTCCCTGGGACCCGTGAAGCATTCCTGCCTTTCCCCTGCCCTGTTTCTTCTATTTGGAACTTCATCCCGCCCCCACCCCGCAGGGCTCCCTCCTCACGTCCTCCAGACCTCTGCCCAGTCCCCTGAGCAGAAGGGCCCTCCTGATGACCCCACCTGAGATCTAAGGCAGCAGCGTCGCCGTCACTCTCTTTCCTTACCCTGCTCCTCCATCGGACATATCACACGTTCTCATTAGTCCCCATGCTTGTCATCCCCTCCTGCTCATCGCACTCCCTGAGGCCAGGGCTTGGGTCTGGTTGGTCCTGGCTGCATCGCAGATGCCTGCTCAGTGCCCAGCACGTGTGCTGAATGAATGAGCCAGCAGACCAAGGTCCAGAGAAGGAAGTGACTTTGGTGCCCCCAGGGTCAGCACACACCACCCTGCTGCCCCAGCAGGCTTTGTGCTGGATGCCGAGGAGCCCAGGAGGAGGCAGACAAGTGGGCAATCAGAGCCACCACTCTGGGAGAGGCCCTCGGGGCTGCAGGGCACGGGGGAAGGCTTCCTGGAGGAGGTGGCACCTGAGTTCTAAAGATGACAGGGCTTAACTGGATGAAGAATGGGGGACAGGGCACTCCAGAGGCGTAAACATTGTGTGCAGAGACACAGAGCATGAAACAGGCTCTTTCTGGAAATTAAAAGAAACGGTGGTGGGGAGGAGGGACCGTGAGGCACGGCTCGGCATGATCTCTAGATACACAGGCAGGGGCTGGATCAGGAAGGGCTCTGTGCACTGGGCCACAGAAGCTTGGAATTTATAAGTTAAGCTGCAGGGAGCCCCTGAAGTGTTATAAGCAGGTGAGGGACATGATCGGATTTGTAATTTAGAAAGATCTCGGTGGCAGCCACGCAGAGGGGAGTGGAGGTTCGGAGCTATTAAGTCAGTCATGCAGGCTGAGATGGGAATCTGAGACCAGGAGGTGGTCGCGGGAAGAGGCGCTTGGGAGGCTCCGTGGCGGGGTGGCTGGGGGAGGCGTCCAGGGGTCCAAGTCTGAGGGCGGCGCCTGCCGGAATCGAGGGAGGGCCGCGCGTGCGCTCGTGTCTGCCGAGGTGAGAGCAGGAGCCTCCGCTCAGGCAGCCTGGGTGAAGAGCGGTCCTGGCTGCATAGTCAGCGGGTCCAGTGTTGGTTGGGCCCCTTGATTTTTCAAGTCAGGGGTCCCTTGTTGAAAAATCATTAAGAATTTAAGAAGGCAAGGGCAGAACGATAAACGAAGCATGGGGCCCTGTGTGACATGTACAGGGGACACACTCGTGAAGCCAACCAGGGAAGGGGGAGCTTTGGCTCACAGAAGAAGACTCAAAGTCCAGGAGGTCCGGGGTTCTACCTGGCCTGGAGATGGCCAGCATTGAGAAACGGAGCCGCTTATGGGACCCAAGCCACCAGTTTTTTTTTACCAGAGAGAAAGGTATGAAACTTCACAGCAGAAATAGGGGAGGGCCTGTCTGGCTAGGGTGGCTCTTGGATGGTTTGGAGCTGAGATTGAGATGCACAGAGCCTGGTCTTATGCTGCCCTGGGCACCTGAAAGGTCATCGCACTGGCAGCCCATTCGTGCTTAGATCCCCTCTGCAGCAGGCATGGGTTTGGCACTTTGAGCCAAGACTGTGCTGAAGGAGAGGGGTGGATGTTCCCCCATGCCCACCACGTCCCCCCCCAACACCCCCCCCCCACCATCCAGACCATGCAGACGGCAGCCCCTCCCCCTCCCCCAGCTGGTGTGCCAGAGGCCCGCGTGGCACCCCATCCTCCCAGAGGCTCCAGGTCCTCCCATTCACCCCAGCCCCATCCAGGCTCCTTTGTGCCTCTTTTCAGCCCTGCCCTTCTGCTGATGGAGCTCCGTCTTCACCATCCGAGTGTCAGAAAAGCCAACTCAAAGGGGCTTAGCCAATATGAGATTTATTATTTCTAGTTATTAAACACCAATATTTCCAGGCATATGTGCAGGCATATTTTTAAGAAGATTACAAATAATAACTCACTTTAATCCTCATAACAACCCTATGAGGCAAGTATTATTATATTGCAAATGAGGAGGCTGAAGCAGTTTGCTTAAGGTCACAAGCTTGCTTAACAAAATGTCAAGAGGCTGGATAGATACAGAGTAGGTGCAATGGCTTAGTACATTATCTTTACTTCATTTTTGTTCGTCATTCCACTCAGTTATTCTCAGAGTATCTGCCAAGTTTCCCCTCATGGTCACAAAGTGGCTGCCACATCACATACTCATACCACAGTAACTAAAACCAGGCAAAAAGGGCTCCTATCCTAGGATACGGCTCTCTTTTTTTTTTTGTCAGGGAGTAAAATCTTCAGAATCTTTCCTGAAAACTTCTTTTTATAACTTATTGGCCAAAACTGGGCCACATGCCCCCCTTTAAACCAATCACTGGGTAAACAGACAAAACGGGCTTGCTATGATTGGCTCTGGCAATCGTGGGTGGTCCTGGGGGAGGAGCTTCTTTCCTTGAGTCCCCACACAGGAAGGTGGGGGCATGTCTGCTGGGTGGGTGTCTATCACAGCTCAGCTTCTCAAAGGGTTAAATCCTTTTATTTCCCACATTTCTGAAGCCATTAGGGAACTCAAACAAGTGTTTAACAGAGTCTAAAATGGTTTCTTCCAAGGCATGAATGACTATGGCGTATCTTGGGGGAGATTAAATCAGAGCAGTTAGCTGCCCCAGCAGGTTTCTCAGTGAGGAAAGAGCAGACAAATAGTTAGGAAGGGAGGCTGCAGGAGATTAGGGAGGACTCGTCCTGGGAGCCCAAGGAACCTGGGACTCTGTTTTGGGCAACCGGGAGCCAATGAGTGATTCGGAGTGCAGGAGGGTGGGGTGTGGTGTCTGCAGTCTGAGCAGTAGGAATGGAGGCAAGGGGTCCATCTTCCCCTTTCAGGCCCCCCTTGTCTGGTTACAGTCGTGCTCTCATCTGCCCTTCCCACCCAAAGAGATCACCTCCTCAGCCCCACCTCCTGTTCCCACCTCCTTCCCCTGCAGACCTGGAAAGAGCTCCCCCCGGTACTTCCTTGACCCCCATCCACTCCTCCCTCCCGCATGGTGTGGCTTCTGAGCCCACCTTGTCCCAGGGGTCTCAGGAAGCCCACCGAGGAGCTCATGGTGTAAGGGAGCCCTTGAGGAAATCCAGATGAAGATAAAGCTCCATTTCTGCAGTATGTGGGGACGCGGCGGGCTGCTGGTAGCCTCCTAGACGGACGGGAAGGTTTGCTCAGGGCACTTGGTGCCCAGGGACCCCAACACCCTCGTATCCCGTCTGACCCTGCTCCCTCCAGGACTCCGCTGCCATCCCCGAGCATGTGTCTCTCTGCCACTGTCGCCTCCTGCTTCTCACACCCCTGCTTGGGCTGCTTTTCCTCTGCCTGCCCCTTAAATGTCGGGGTTCCCCAGAGTTCACTCTGGTACCCCCTTCTCCGCTCTGTCTACACCTTCCCACCCGTGTCTCTCGCGTCCTCTGTGGCTGGAATTCCCAGCTCTGGACCAGCGTGTCCCAGGCTTCCTCCTGTGCTTCGGACTCCAGTCTGCACCTGCCTCTGGGCACCTCCACCTGGAGGTCCCTCCCCAAGTCCTCACCCAACAGACCAACTTCGGATCATCACCTCCCTCCTTGTTCCTGCTCTTCCACCAGCGGCTTGTTTCTTCAACCAGCCATGCTGATCAGGAGATTTGGGGTCAGTTTTTGATTCCTCCCCCATCTACACCTAAACAGACTTTTTTCTTTTAGAGCTAAGCTTTGCAGCATTCAGGATCTTAGTTCCCTGATCGGGGACTGAACCTGTGCCTCCTGCAGTGAAGTGTGGAGTTTTAACCACTGGACTGCGGGGGAGGTCCCTACACCTAAACAGACTGATGAGCCTAGTGAACTACTCAGGATTGTCTTTCAAATCTATTTGCAATTCCATAGCCTGCAGCCACCGCCCTGCTTCAAGCCTTTAATCATCTCTTGCTTAGACCACTCCTAAAGCCTCCCTGCTAGCCTCTATTTACAGCCCTCCAGGTGTTAATCTAGTCCTCCTAGATTAGTTAACTAGTTAATCTAGTCCTCAGAAGGGCCTTCAAGAAAAACACAAAATGCCCATGCCAACTGCAGAACTGGCCCGCCAGGGGAGCTGTAACCTCTGCTCCATTATGACAGTGGAGGATCCCCAGGTCACCGTTAGAACCGTGAGTTAAGCTGGGATAAGGATGGTCCTCTCTCCATTGCAGCGGTCCCTCCAGGAAATGGTTCACTGGATGCTGGATAACTGATGCAGAGCTACTCAATGTCTTCTCCCCCTGCTTGCCAGTGGAGGACAGGCAAGGGGGAAGATGGCCCACCTCACCGTGCTTTCCAGATGGTGGCAACTGCTTCCACCTGGCAGAACCAAATTCATATTCCAAAACTCAGCCGTGAGTGGGTCTGGAAATGGAGTGTCAGCCTGCCAGGCCCCACAATACTTGGTGGGCACACCAGACAGGAGAGAAAGGATGCCGAGGGCCAGTCTGTAGCCCTGTTCTAATCTACCCTACCTTTTGCACCCAAGGAATGTTCTGAAATTCAGGTCAGGTAACGTCACTTCCTATGCTAGCCTAACCCCTCCAGAGACTCCCACTGTGCCCGGAAGGAAATCTCCTCTTTCTGTCCCAAGAGCGTGACCATAGCTACTCGTGGATCTGGTGGTGCCCACGTTGCCTCCTTACCAAGGCCCTGCATAGCTGGGGGCTGAAATCTCGTCTCTGACTGGTCAACTGTCCCCATTCCTGGAGACTCAGCCCCACACCCCCCACGCCCCAGATTTGCACTTCCTCTAGCCTATCCCACGGCACCTTGAGTGTACCTCAGGTGTAACACCTTCTAAATGAGAGTAGGTGGGACCCCTGTGGGGTCCTCACACACGGGGACTGTCTGACTGGTCATCATGTTCATAGATCTAGTGTGAGCACACTGTAATCACGGCGCCAAGCGTTCAGGGTTTTGTGTGTAGCAACTCATTTGATCTTCCGAACAACCCTCTGAGAGCACGTGGCAGGGACTGCACTGGCTCTTCATGGTCCCCTCGCTCCCCCCTGGGTGCACGACCTGACCTCATCTCCCAGCCTCCCTTGCGGCCACGTGTGTCCGTGTAACCCCTTCCCACCCACGTGCACTGAGTGGGCGTCAGGGCTCCCGAGAAGGCAGGCTTACTCTCCCCACGCTTCTGCCCAGCGGGACACTGGGCATGGGGACCCAGCCGGGAGCACCAGGGCAATGGCAGAACCCCGGGGGCAGCTGGAGCAACAAGAAGGAAAGAGCCTGGGCCTTTGGAGTCTCGGTACTGCAGGGAGCAACCTGCTGGCGAATGAGAAGTACACCGTTGCTGAGTCTGAGCCATTGCATTTTGGGTCCGTCAGGGCAGGTTAGCCCGTCCTGACTGAGGCAGTGGAGGCGATGATTATGGCCCACGTGACGGTCCTCATTCTAGAAGTGGGGAAAACACAGCCTGGAGCGTTGGGTAACTGGGCCAGGGTCACGGTGCTGGTAAGTGGAGTGGCGGGGTGAAACCAGGCTCTGAGGGAGCTAGAAGCAGAGAGAGGGAGCAGTTGGGAGGCTGGTAGCCAAGGGGTTTGGGGGAGAGGCTGGGAGAAGGGAGTGGTCAGAACTGGAAGTCGGACCTGAGTTCTCAGTATCACCTACGGGAAAGAGCAGGAGCAAGAAACGGGGCCTGAGAAGGAGACGCTGGAATGGTCGGCAGTGGGCAGGGCGGCTGCTGGCGTGTGTGGTTTACAGAGAGGATGGTGTGGAGCCCAGGAGGACCTTGGATGCGCCAGTTAGTGCGGCAGGGGGGTCAGTGCAGATCTGAACGTCACTTATAGAGCCCTTGCAAAGGTTTAGGACTCCAAGGAAGCTTGGCATCATCTGGCCCACCTGCTTCGGAAGAGGAGGCCAGTTGGGAGGGGTTAAGTGGCTTGCTCAAAAATCAGTGTTTTTTTTTAACTGCAGAAGATGGCTTGTGTGGCACATGCTTAGCTCCAGACTCACATCTGGAGCCCAGGAGAGCCAGGGCGTCCCCGCCTGCCCCCAGCTCATCCTGGCGTCACTGTGCTATTATTTTAACTATCGCGCTCATAGAGAAATACTGCCAGCATGTTAAAGACTGCGTTAATTAATTAACCAGGCACTTCACTGAGAGTCAATGGTGTAATTGTTGTTCGTGGTGGATAAATACTAATTGAATATTAAGAACATATTTGTGCAGAAGGAGCTGCTTCCGATGAGCCGTGCCCTTTGTCAGCCAGATGTTTGGACTCATTTTGAAGGCTGAGTCATCAGCTGGGAGGCCCTGGCATTTGGGCTCTGCTGCTCTGTGTCTGAGAAGGAAGGCAGGCAGCCCAAGAAGGACTGGCTCCCAGGCAGTAAAAGGCGGGTGCAGGGGGGGAACCTCCACAGACAGACTCGGAAAATAATAGTGTACTAAGCAGATGACAAATATATATCAAGCTTTTTTTTTTAAAACTGACGTATAATTGATTTATAATTTTAGTTTCAGGTGTACAGCAAAGTGATTCCGTTATATATATATATTTTTTTTCAGATTCTTTTTTCCTTATAGATTATGACGAAATATTGAATATAGTTTCTATGCTATACAGTAGGTCCTTGCTGGTCATCTGTTTGATATATAGCAGTGTGTATATGTTAATTCCCCAATTCCTAATTTATCCCTCCCACCTATTGAGCTTTAACTGAAGCAATTCTAGGTGCGATTTTAGGCACTGGAGAATAACTCCCTCCCTTTCAAATCCTTCAAACAGATGCTTTGATCCCTGTCTGTGAGGCAGATAGGGTGGGGCCTGTCAGCTCCATTTTACAGGTGGGAAAATTGAGGTTATGCGAGGCAAGGTGACTTCCTCGGGACCGTGATGAGACAGAATCCTGGTCTCTGCCCTTCTGGCTTCTCCAGATCGCCTCTGTGGCAGGTGCCTCAGGCCTCCAGACCCCTGAGGAGCCGAGGGGAGGTAACTGTCTTCCCTTGGCTCTCGGGGTCCCTGAGTCTCAGGACTGCTTAGCCCCAGCAGTCAGGGCCCTCAGCAGACTTCCAGCTCTTGTGACTGGCTCGGCCCTGACGAGGCTGCATGAGGAGTATGGGCTCTGAAGCCAGAATTCTTGGCTCCAGAGCTCAGCTCCAAATCTTGGGCAAATCTTGAACAAATTCTTAAACTCTCTGTGTCTCAGTCTGCAAATGATAAAATGGAGATAAAATGGGCCTCACTCCTAAGCCATGAATGGCCATAGTGTGCCCTTCCATAGGTTAAGAAAAGCTTGCCTCTCCCCTCCAAGGGTCATAGGTGTATGCCAGGCATGCTGCTTGGGGAGATCACAGTCTGCTCTCTTGGCCAGATGCCCTTGTTCAGTGAACAAGCTTCCCAACTGTACATGGCAGCCCTGCCTACAGAGTTGTCATGAGAATAAACAAGACATCACACAGTAAGCGCCTAATGGTGTCAGAATCTTCTAGTTTTCTGACCCCTCCTCCTTGAGAACTGGGCCTGACTTTGCTGCCACCTGGCCCTGTTGGCAGCCTCCTTTGGAAAGACAGACGAGAGGATGTTGACACATGAACCAAGAACCAGAGAGGAGACAGCTCCTGTCACCGCACTGAAGGCAGCAGAGGGTCTGCAGAGCCTGATTCGAGAGTGTCTCCCCAAAGCTCTGGCCCCGGGGCCCTTGGAGCAGCTGTGTGAAGACCTCTCCCTCCACCCAGGTTCTAGCATTAGTCCTTGGACTTGGGGAGCTCAGAGGCAGCCCAGAGACAAAGATTCTAATCCAATTGCACCCAAGTTGAACTGGGAGGTAATCCCTGGACGCGCTGGGAGGGAGGTGGGGAGGGAGACGGGGCTGCAATGTGGGCCACAGGGGCTCTGGGGACCCCTGGGAGAGACCAGAGCTCCACACGAGGTAAGGCTGCCACGAGGCTGCTGCTGGGGGGTGGTGCTGATGCCAGTCATCACTCCTGGGCCAGGGGGGCCCCTTCCTGTGACAGAATTCCCAGTAGACCCGGGGGGCCTTGGTCCTCAGGACAGTCCTTGCTGTGTACCAGGCACTGTTGTATTAGGTCACCCCCCTGTTGCAGGGGGACGTGAGGCTCAGAGAGGTGGGGTGACTTTCCTAACATCACAGAGTTAGTGAGCAACAGAGTTAGAGTCACAGGCTCACTGTTCTGTGTGAGCCGCCCTGCTGGAAACCCACCAGGCACGAAGGGGTCTACAGGGAGCAGCCCCCACCTTGTCCCCAAGCGCAGCCTCCCAGCGCCCCCCTCTGAGCGAATCTGAGTCCATCTCCGCAGAAGTAGGGAGGTTGCCCTTCACACTGACTCAGCTCCTGGGCTGTGGGAGGGAGGTTCCAGCCTTGGGCAGCGGCCCAGGGCCCTCCTGTGCCTCCTGTTCAAACCTCAGCCCTGCTGCCTCATCTGAGGCCATTCTTATCATTCAGGATCTGTGAGAACCCTGGCAGCTCCCATCACCGCCCCCGCCCCCTGCCCAGGGGCTGTCTGAGCCAGACCAGGGCCCCCGCCAGCAGCCCAGCAGGATGCATGGGAAATCCAGGCTGCCTGGAGCTGCCTGCCCTTAAGGACCATCCCTTCCTGCCCCTCTCCTAACTCTGATGGGCAGAGCAGTGCTTCTGCGAGCGCCCAGTCTGACTGGGGAGACGTAGCCCCAGGCCTGGTGGCAGCTCTGTCTCCTCTGCCTTCTTGACAGGGCAGCAGGGTCTGAAGAAGCCCATGTGGACACTCAGAGACGCCAGCAGAACCTGGGAACGTGGGTGGGTGCCGGGGTGGGCTCAAGAAGAAGTCTTTGCGCTCTCCCTTCCTGGCAGGGGTGCAGCCGAGTCCTGTAGGCCCAGGCAGAGCCTTGCTGGGAGAGTGAGGCCAGCGTGGCGAGCGCCAGGGGCCGCCAGTGTCTCTTCCCAAAATCTTTCTCACTGCTGGTACTTGGGCCCCTCCAAGAGCAGGTGGGATCTAAAGGAGGTTACCATCTCGTCAGGACCCCCAGGGTGGCCCCCAGGACTAGTAAGCGCTCAGTTGGGTGGGATAAACTGATAGATCTGGGGGTGATGTCAGGGAAAGGTGCCTTTGTAAGTGTCTTTGTGGTGCACAAGCCATCGCCTGACGGCCCGGGGTGTGGGTCTGCGAACAGCCAGGAAGATGCCTGGGAAAGGCTGGAACTACCAAGGTGCTGGCCCCCAGATGTGTTGTGCTACGCCCCCAGCACCACTGCCTCCCCGTCTGGGACCCTGTCATCGGCCCCGCCTCACCCCAGCAAGACTCCCCTGGGAAGCTGATGACATCAGAAGTGCCCCAGGAAGCCGCCCGCCCCCAGGGCGACAGACAGGACTATTTATACGGAGGAAATGCAGCCCTGTCACCCTCCTGCTCCACGTTGCCTTCTGCTTCCCCTGCTTTCCCTGCTCGCGCCTGGGCTGCTGTGCCTATATTAGGAGCTCGGCAGATGGAAGGGGGGGAACCTTCCCCATCGCCCCAGGCTGGGCTCTCTGCACGTGCAGCTCGGCCCTGAGCCATCAGGCTGTCTGAACCTCCCTGGGACCCTAGGGGGTAAGAACTCCATGTAGACTGATTCTAGGGGGCAAACTGGAGGGACCCACAGAGAGGGTAGGATGGTAAATAGATGAGTGGAGGAGACAGACTGCTGAGACAGGGGCAGAGACCAAGGAGCAGGGAGGAGGGGTAAGATCTGAAAGGAGGGTGTAGGGCAGGAGAAAGAGGAGTCTGGGGTCTGAGGGGCCCCCAGCCTCTACAGTGACTGTGTGAAAATCAGGAAGAGGCGCCCTCTGCGGGTTAATGAATTAGAAAAAGGTGTAAACTAAATATGTCTGTGCTTGAAAAAAAGATCCCCTTCCTCCCAGAGGATTGGGCCTCCAGGCCAAGTCACCCACCTTGGGGAGTAGGGTGTGGGCCTCGCGGCAGCACCCCCGTGATCTGCACAGCAGTACCTGGCAGCCTTCTCCTGGAGTCGGAGCTGAGGGCTGCTTTGGGGATGCCCCAGTGCTCTGCTCTCAGCAGCCGCATACTGCCCACCCAAGAGGTAATCTGTTTTACCACGTTGGCAAGTAGACGAAGAGTTCTTACCGTCTCCCAACTGAGGGCTCCAGGCTCACCAGGGAGCCCAGGCTCATTAGGAAACCAGAGAGCATGAGCCAGCAGGTGTCCCATGGCAAACTCCAGCCGGGTCTCCGATGGGGCGACAGCCCAGACCTCCAGCCCCACCTCTGCCATCAGCGGCTGCTCCCCTCTCACAGAAGCCCTGGAGACCGGCATCTGGCTCAACATCCCAAGCTCACCTGGGTCCTCTTCTCTGCCCTCAGCTGCTTCGTACACCAGCAAGTGGGGCCTCTCACCGGCTGGGTGACTGGGGGAGGGGGCCGTCCTGCAGCTTTGATCCCCCATTGTGTTCTGTGGCTTCGGCACTGGGGAGGTGTCAGACACTGAGGTGCAATTTACATTTTAATAAAGAAAGTTGTATTTCAGTTATTTGCATTTAAATAAGGGGCTGCTTCCTCCCTCCCTTCCTCCTCTGCTGGTGGTGGCACCTTTGGGAGAAGAAGGCTCCCCAGGCCTCTGGTTTCTGGCACCTCCTCCCTAGCCAGCTTGTGGGGGTGGGTGATGGGGACAGCAGGGATCCGCCCCCATGCCCTCACTCAGGCACGTTCTCTGCAGAGAGAGAGTGCATATACACGTGTGTACATACCTCATGCCACCGGACGCGTGCACGAACACCCAAGTTTACACGCATGCACATATGTACATGCCACACGCACATGCAGACACATACGTGCTGGCCCGTGCATGAAGACAGGCATGCACCGTATCCTTACTGTACACGCACACGCGCAGAACCTCTCACAAACACTTACCACTGAAAATGCCAAGATGTCCTCCTGCCTTGCTCTCTAACCCCAGGTACCCAACCTGGTAAACCAGCCCTCAGAAACTTACACCTGTCCAGCAAGACCCATGAGCCCATCCCATCTGAAGAAGGTTCCTGGGTCCTAACTCTGGACCCTGGAAAGCAGGAGGGGCTGAGAGGCCTGGTGGCCACACCTGGCAGGGGAGGGTTGGCGAGTGGGGGCCTCCTGGCCCAGTATCACCCCAGGGTCCCTAGGAGCCCCCTCCTCACCCCAGCTTTGCCTCGAGCATCTCTGGCTCTGAGGGCACAGCTGCGCTGGCAGCTCCTTTCACTGGCTCAGCGTGTGCCTCCCAGGGAGGTCGCCAGCTCGCTTTTCCTGGCTAGCGCTCTGTCTCCTGCAGCAGCCACAGCCCTTGCATCCCCTCCAATGTCCCAGTCCCCAAACTCACAGTTTCTTCAAGACATGCATTCTCTTTCTTCCCACATCAGCGGTCCTCTGGTGCCCGCCTCCTGGCAGTGCTGCAGGACAGGTACAGATTTTCTCATCTCCAGGACCAGCCTGAGTCCTGGCGTGGGCTCTGATTCCCCATTCCGGTGGGGACAGCTGCACCTATTCCTAGACTTGCGAGGTCAGACAAGTCCCAGAGTCAGATGCTCAGCATGCGGTCGGGGTTCCATTAATGAAGGCTGGCATCACTGCAGACCCCCCTGAATGCACACAGTCCCCCTCTCTGGGCACAGTGATGGGGCCCTGGGACAACCTCAGAACTCACATGAGTCTAAACAAATGCCCCCTCATTCAGTCCAGTACAAGAGCTGTGGGAAGGTAACACACAACCCCACGCAGCAGCAAAAACTTGGGCTCTATGTCACCTTGTCCCTCAAAGCCTCAAACTCCCTATTGGTAAAATGGGCGTAATGACATCGGCCCACTTCCCTTAAAGGACATAAAGGGGTGCCAATGAGCAAAAGTGTGCTTTCATGCTAGGGAAGGATTTGATTTAGATCATACCTGACTGGTCTAGTGTTTTTCTCTACTTTCTTCAATTTAAGTCTGAATTTTGCAATAAGGAATTCATGATCTGAGCCACAGTCAGCTCCCGGTCTTGTTTTTGCTGACTGTATAGAGCTTCTCCATCTTTGGCTCCAAAGAATACAATCAGTCTAATTTCAGCATTGACCATTTGGTGATGTCCATGTGTGAAGTGGTCTCTTGTGTTGTTGGAAGAGGGTGTTTGCTATGACCAGTGCGTTCTCTTGGCAAAACTCTGTTAGTCTTTGCTCTACTTCGTTTTGTATTCCAAGGCCAAACTTGCCTGTTACTCCAGGTATCTCTTGACTTCCTACTTTTGCATTCCAGTCCCCTATAATGGAAAGGACATCTTTTTGGGGTGTTAGTTCTAGAAGGCCTTGTAGGTCATCATACAACCATTCAACTTCAGCTTCTTTGGCATTACTGGTCAGGGCATAGCCTTGGACTACTGTGATATTGAATGATTTGCCTTGGAAGCAAACAGAGATCATTCTGTCATTTTTGAGATTGCACCCAAGTACTCTTGGGACTCTTGTTGACTATGAGGGCTACTCCATTTCTTCTAAGGGATTCTTGCCCGCAGGAGTAGATGTAATGGTCATCTGAATTAAATTCATCCTTTCCAGTCCATTTTCGTTCACTGATTCCTAAAATATCGACGTTCACACTTGCCATCTCCTTGGTCCTTCAGGGGACCAAATTTACTTCCAATTTACCTTGATTCATGGACCTAACATTCCAGGTTCCTATGCAATATTGCTCTTTACAGCATCGGACTTCACTTCCATCACCAGTCACATCTACAACTGGGTGTTGTTTTGCTTTGGCTCCGTCTCTTCATTCTTTCTGGAGTTATTTCTCCACTGATCTCCAGTAGCATATTGGGCACCTACTGACTCGTGGAGTTCATCTTGCAGTGTCCTATATTTTTTCCTTTTCATACTGTTCACAGGGTTCTCAGGCTAGAATACTGAAGTGGTCTGCCATTCCCTTCTTCAGTGGACCACGTTTGGTCAGAACTCTCACCATGACCCGTCCATCTTGGGTGGCCCCGCACAGCATGGTTCTTTGAGTTAGACAAGGCTGTGGTCCATGTGATCGGTTTGGTTAGTTTTCTGTGTTTGTGGTTTTCATTCTGTCTGCCCTCTGATGGATAAGGATTAAAGGCTTGTGGAAGTTTTTGGATGGGACTGACTGCGGGGGAATCTTGTTCTGATGGGCAGGCCCATGCTCAGTAAATCTTTAATCTGATTTTCTGTTGATGGGCAGGGCTGAGGCCAAACTATGGTCGGGGTAATGGTGATGGTGAGCTCCTTCAAAAGGACTTACGGAGCTCTGCTGTGGTCAGCGCCCCCCACCCTGCCGCAGGCCACTGTGGACTGCCGCCACCACCGGAGGCGCCCAGACACTCACAGGCAAGTCTGGCTCACTCTCTTTTGGGGTCACTGCTCCTTCCTCCTGGGTCCTGGTGCGCACAAGGTTTGGTCGTGCCCTCCAAGAGTCTATTTCCCCAGACCTACGGAAGTCGTGTAATCAAATCTCAAAGTTAAATTCCCTGGGGTTTCTCAGTTCCTTTGCCGGATTCCCAGGTTGGGAAATCTGTCGTGGGTCCTAGGATTTCTGTAACAGTGCGAGACCTTCTTTGGCATAATTGCTTTTCAGTTTGTGGGTCGTCTCTTCGGTGGTTCTGTGGTGGGGCTAATGGCGACTTCCACCAAGAAGGCTCATGCCACCTGCCATCCTGGTGCATGCGAGGTTTTGTTTGAGCCTTCCGAGCGTCTCTGGCGGGCATGGGGTTCTATTCTAAACACGATTTCACCCCTCCTACCATCCCGTTGGGGCTTCTCCTTTGCTCTTGGATGTGGGGTATCTTTTGGTGGGATCCAACATTCTATTGTTCAGCAGCGAGTTGCAATTTTGGAGTTCTCACAGGAGAAGATGAGCGCACGTCCTCCTCCACCATCTTATGGATAGACGGGACCATTCAGGTATGATCTAAATCAAATCCCTTAGGATTATACAGTGGAAGTGACACACAGATTCAAGGGGTTAGATCTGATAGAGTGCCTGAAGAACTGTGGACAGAGGTTCGTGATATTGTACAGGAGGCAGTGATCAAAACTATCCCGAAGAAAAAGAAATGCCAAAAGGCAAAAGGGTTGTCTGAGGAGGCCTTACAAATAGCTGAGGAAAGAAGAGAAGCTAAAGGCAAAGGAGAATAGGAAAGATATACCCACTTGAATGCAGAGCTCCAAAGAATAGCAAGGAGAGATAAGAAAGCCTTCCTCAGTGATCAATGCAAAGAAATAGAGGAAAACAATAGAATGGGAAAGACTAGAGATCTCTTCAAGAAAATCAGAGATACCAAGGGAACTTTTCCCTCATAGATTCCCTCATAGCTCAGTTGGTAAAGAATCTGCCTGCAATGTAGGAGACCTGGGTTCAATTCCTGGGTCAGGAAGATTCCCTGGAGAAGGAAATGGCAATCCACTCCAGTATTCTTGCCTGGAAAATCCCATGGACAGAGGAGCCTGGCAGACTACAGTCCATGGGGTCGCAAGAGTCGGACACGACTTAGCGACTAAACCACAACTAAACCAGGGAACATTTCATGCAAAGATGGGCACAATAAAAGGCAGAAACGTTATGGACCTAACAGAAGCAGAAGATATTAAGGAAAGGTGGCAAGAATACACAGAAGAACTATACAAAAAAATCTTCATGATCCAGATAACCATGATGGTGTGATCACTCACCTAGAGCCAGACATCCTGGAATGTGAATTCAAGTGGGCCTTAGGAAGCATCACTACAAACAAAGCTAGTGGAGGTGATGGAATTCCAGCTGAGCTATTTCAAATCCTAAAAGATGATGCTATGAAAGTGCTGCACTCAACATGCCAGCAAATCTGGAAAACTCAGCAGTGGCCACAGGACTGGAAAAGGTCTGTTTTCATTCCAATCCCAAAGAAAGGCAATGCCAGAGAATGCTCAAACTACCAGGCGCATGCTCCTGTTCCACCCAGGGGTGCCCAACCACCATCAGGGTCCTCATGGCCAACCCCAGGAAGCCAACGGGACCATCCCATTTACAGATGAACCACTCCGAAGCCAGATGTTCCCACCACCTGAGACCTCTGGCAGGTCCTGGCAGCGGCTGGGACTTGAGCCGAGATGGAGGGCGTGATGGTGACGGATCACGTGGCCATCTGGGTAGAGAGCAGAGGGCCTGGCCAGGGCAAGGTCCTGAGGCAGGGGCGCTGCCTGTGTAGGGCCAGGGCAGCTGCTGTTAGGGGCGGCTCTGTCCTCTGGCTGCTTGTGAGGCTGGTTGCCTCCAGCTCCCTCGGCCTTGTTCACAGTGTGCCATGACCAAGCCTGTCAGTTTCTGTGTGTGTGGTGATGGGCAAGAGGTCGGGACGCAGGGCCTCTGGCAAGAGGGCAGCCTGGGCTCCCTGAGCAGGCAGGACGAAGGCGCTGACCCTGGGGAGGCCAGCTTCGGGCAGGTGGACGGGGAAACTCAGGCCGTGGGGCACAGGGGCCACGTTTGTCCCAGGTCCTCAGGACCCCCTTCCTAACGGTTTGTCCCAGATGCCTTCCTGGCACTGCCACCCTTATAAATGCCCTCAGCCTCACAAGTTAGGGTCTTGGCAGATTGCCCATATAGGGACATGATTCAGACTCCATCCACACCCCGTACACAAGCGTGTCTGCACGGGCAGGACCCTCAGCCTTGCTGCAATGGACAGGATACCCTCTGTCCGGTCCCAGCCAGTGGCCCAGCCCTGCTAGCCTGTCAGGTGGGGCACTGCGTCTCCTTAGAATGCCCAGGGCCCCTGAGAGGGGAGAGCTCAGTGGGATGCCTATGCCTTCCTGGCTGGGGAGCCAGATCCTTGGGCAAAAGCCCAGAACTGGGGAAGGAACAGCATTGACCAAAACGTGCCATGATTTATGGAGCATTCACCACGTACCAGGCCAAGCATCAAGCACACCATTTTATCTTCACAACTATATAAGGAGGTATGATTGACCCCATCGTACAGATGAGGAAACTGAGGCTCTGCCTGTTTCCGTGATACACCCAGGGCTCCACATTGAGCACATCATGGAACTGTGTTCACCCAGGGCAGTTTGATTCAGGTTCAGTCTCACCACTAAGCCTTATTCACTTCTGTGCTGGCTCTTTCCCTCCCCCACTTCTCCCACCCTCCTCCACACCCTCGTCTCTTCCACCTTTATTTTGTCCTACTTTGTGTCAGGCCCTCTCTGCACAGAGCTTCCATGTAGAACAGAGGCTCCTCACTGATGTGACTCCGTGAACCTCTCTGGGGTCTGGGAAGGGCAATAGACCCCTTCTCAGAATATCATTTGTAAATCCACGCGATGAAATTTCTAAGATTCAAACGAAACCAATTACATTAAAATGCAGTTATCAAAATATAAAGAAAAAATTGCGATGGAGTAATACATGTGCTCCTTTATTAATGCACTAAATAATAAGATCGAGCAGTGGGTCTAATAAAACCACCATCATTTTGAAGTAAGGTTGAGCATAAATGATATTTCAAGATTTCTGCCGCAATTATAAGACAATTTGAAATGATCTGCACTTTCCACGTGTGACAGAGCCACAGGGCCCCAGATGACTACTGTGGTTCGCTGCTGACATGCACGCGGGAAGAAGGTGGTCAATTTTAACTGAAGATGAATGAAAATAAAGATGTGATTTATTTTTCCCATCCACGTGGACAGACCCCCAGCATTCTATATAGGGGTCCTTGGGGATCTGTAGAGAGCAGGCCTCTCCCAGTAGCAGGAAACACACTGGAAATAAAATAGCCAGAGGAGTGAAATGCAGGGAAGACAAATGAGGAGGAGGTGGGGGAAGGAGCCGAATCCCTGGGGGCCACCTGCAGGAAGTGAGAGAGGGAGCCTGGGGGTATCTGGGGGAAGACGGATGGCAGGAAAGGGGGAGTCTGTCCTGGGTGTGGAGCGGAGCAGGTATGCCTGAGTGGGGCGAGCATGGTGACCACGGGGTTGAGAGTTTCCAGCCACGCTGCAAATTTGGATGCCTTCTAGGGAAGGCAGGGCATGGGACCACGGAAACCAGAAAGGGTGACTCTAGTTGCGTGTGGAGGACCTGATGTGGGGCAGGGGGACCCAGGAGAGGTCGACTGCACTCTTCCAGGCTCATGCTGAATGGCAGTGGGGGTGGGAGAAGTGGCTGGATTTGGGGCACACTTTCAAGGTAAACCAGTAGGATTTCTGAGTTGATGGTATGAAAGTGAAACTGAAAGTCACTCAGTGGTGTCCAACTCTGTGACCACATGGACTATACAGTCCATGGAATTCTCCAGGCCAGAATACTGGAGTGGGTCACCTTTCCCTTCTCCAAGGGATCTTCCCAATCCAGGAATCGAACCCAGATTGAACCCAGGCCTCCCACATTGCAGGCAGATTCTTTACCTGCTGAGCCGTGAGGGAAGCCCAAGAACACTGGAGTGGGTAGCCTATCCCTTCTCCAGGGCATCGTCCCGACCCAGGAATCAAACCGAGGTCTCCTGCATTGCAGGCGGATTCTTTACCAACTGAGCTATCAGGGAAGCCTGTACAGGATGAGAAGAGAGGTGCTCAGGACACCTGGTGCCCCCATCGGTGGCTCTGGGCCTTGGCCCTGCTGCTCCAGACGTGATGGTGGAGCTCTGGTTCTGCTACCTGTCCGCAGCCTGAGAAGGTGCCCTGAGGAAGCTGTGGCAGGGACCACCGGTGGTCAAAGTCACCTCTTGGTTTTTCAAAGCTGATGCTCTCTCCTTCCCATCAATCAATATTGCCTTTTACGTGAAACCTTTGGGGACACCTTCCTGCTGCTTCTACATGGGACTGGCTTCACTAAATTACTTGCTTTGCCAACAGCCGGGATTCCCTCAAGAGACTCCTTACCTGCTCCGTCAACACGGATGTCCTCTGTTTGTTCTCACTCCCCAGGCAGCACAGGAACGTCCTTGGCAACCCCAACGCAACACTTCCCCTCCCCCAGGGTCATTTCCAAAGACAGCTGCAAGGCTGGGAGGCTTTGTCTCATGCTGAAAACCAAGCCACCCTTAGTGGATGTGGGGGGAAGAATTGTTGACTGCATGAATAAGGTGGGTAGGGGTGAGAAGAGAAAGAGGACTTCTCAGCTCCCTCTGGGTCTCTTCTTTCTCATTTACCTTGAAGTCTCAGAAGGTCAGATGCACCCGTGGTCCCATCTGAGGGCAGGAGTCTGTTCCAGGTCCAGATGCTGAGGCCCGGCCACCGTTTTGGATTGTCCATGCCCCCACACAAGTCGAGGAGCGAGAGATTGGCTACATTACTCCATATCAATGTCTGTTTGTCCGTCTGTGCGCACACCCTGCCTTTCAGCCTCTTTCTGTCCCTCATGGGCCATCTTTTGGGGCCATTTGATTCTCTGGTGGAACCAGGTCTGGGCCCAATTATTTTGCCTTCTAGCCTCCACCAGCAAGGCCATGTGGTGGCAGTTCATATTCCTGGCTCCCTCCAAGGGGTCGTACCCCAGGGAATTTCTCTTTGGGATGCCCAGAGGGGTCTCAAAGATTCCTGAAGCTTCGATCTGGGGTTGTCAAACTCTGGCCTGTGGGCCACATCTGTCCTGCCACTGGTTTCTAGGTGGTCTCAGAGCTAAAAGTGGTTTTTATGGTGTTTTAAGTGACTGCAAAAGAACCAAGAGAAGAAAATTTTGTGAGGTGTGAAAAATGACTTGAAATTAACATTTCATTGTCTGTAAAGAAAGTTTTATTGGCACAAGGCCTCAATCAGTGGCTTATGTACGGTCTATGCTGTTTTGCACCATGTCAGCAGTGTAGAGTAGTCATGACCCAGACAGTATGGGGCCTTGTTTTTGTTCAGTTGCTCAGTCGTGTCCAACTCTTTGCAACCCCATGGATTGCATGCAGCATGCCAGGCCTCTCTGTCCTTCACCATCTCCTGGAGCTTGCTCAAACTCATGTCCATCAAGTTGGTGATGCCATCCAACCATCTCATCTTCTGTCGTCCCCTTCTCCTCCTGCCTTCAGTCTTTCCCAGCATCAGTGAGTCAGTTCTTTGCATCTGGTGGGCAAAATATTGGAGCTTCAGCTTCAGCATCAGTCCTTCCAATGAATCTTCAGGACTGATCTCCTTTAGGATGGACTGATTTGATCTCCTTGCAGTCCAAGGGACTCTCAAGTGTCTTCTGCCACACTGGAGTTTGAAAGCATCAATTCTTCAGTGCTCAGCCTTCTTTGTGGTCCAACTCTCACATCCATACATGACTACTGGAAAAACCATGCTTGGACTATATGAACCTTTGTTGGCAAAGTAATGTCTCTGCTTTTTAATATGCTGTCTGGGTTTGTCATAGCTTCTCTTCCAAGGAGCAAGCATCTTTTAATTTCATGGCTGCAGTCACTGTCCACAGCGATTTTGGAGCCCAAAAAGATAAAGCACAAAACTCAAATGTTTACTATTGTCCCTTTTTTGAAAACTTGCCCCCTGCCCCTGGTCTGTGAGTTTGGCCCTGGAGTCCAGCCCCTGACTGGCTGAGAGGGATGAGGTTACACAAGCAGGTTCCTTCACCCCTCCCTCCTGGTTTGTCTTCCCCTCTTTAACTCTAACTTCCTGCTATGGTTGGTTGGAAGATGGCCCAGGAGCAGCTGGGTGGCATCTGGCCGTCGTGGGTCCTGGTGCCAGCATCTTTTGGAGGCTCACACAGTGAACCTCTATTGGCCCT
Organism: Oryx dammah; assembly: GCF_014754425.2. NCBI lineage: Eukaryota > Metazoa > Chordata > Mammalia > Artiodactyla > Bovidae > Oryx > Oryx dammah. The sequence goes on from NW_024070195.1 coordinate 42,638,201, forward strand.
CAGGAGGCAAGGCCACTCCCTGGCACATGTGGCAGGTTTTACCCCGGAGAAAATGAGCTTTGGGGACGGCGGTGGGGCAGAGTCACACTGGCATCTCTTAGAGGCTCCTTGGTCTTGGCTCCAAGAGAAGACCCGTCAGGTTTGGCCACTGCCTGGTCAAGCGAGCAGAGGCAGGGGAAGAAAGGTGTGGGTAGGGGGGCCCAAAGAGCCCTGCACAGGTGGTCCCTGGGGCTTTGGGCAACACCCCCCACCCTCCTTTCCCGGATGTGGTCTGTCGGATCACAGGGATGGACTTGCAGCCCCACCCCCACCCAGGAGCTGGCGGAGCTGGTCCCTGCTGGGGCATCGAATCCTCCCTGCTCACCACCCACAGTGGTTTTATTAATTGTTTATATTGGAGTCTGTTAATTGGCAATAACCAGCGTGCTGAAGTGTCTTTTAATCACCCCCCTCTCAGGGCCCTAAGGCTGTGAAGGATTGGAGGATTCAATAAAGTGAAGAAATTAGCACCCCATCCTCTTCATTAGCACAGTTAGATAAACTGCCAACACCTGTCTCACAAATCAAGCTGGAAAGAGAAGTGGCCCCTCAGGAACTGCCGTGGCTGAGGTAAGACGCCGGCCGGACCATGCTGGGTGTTGCACACCCACCCCCACCTCCACGCATGCACACACACAGAGGCACGCACAGGTGTGTGCAGACTCCCAGGCTCACCTCCTGTGCTGGCCTAGACACACCCATTTATTCACTAGGCATTTCTTCAGCACCTACTATATGCCAGCTGCAGGATTCCCTGGCATGTGACAATAATCTGTCACAGCCTTTGAGGAAACTGCAGTTCAACAGGAAGACAGCCCAGGACAGGCCTCCCTCTGGACTCTGGAACTACACGCTCTATCCAGCTTCCCACTGGCCATATCTGCTTGGGGAGTGCATCTGCACCCCGCCTGCCGCACATCCTATGAACGCATCTCTCCCCGCCACCAACCATAGTCTGCTGGCCCCTCCACCACCTTCCACCCCTCCTCCTCTCCCCCACCCCACCCTCCAAGCCCCACCTTGGCAAGTCCACCGTATTCTTGCTTCCCTTTACCGCCACCTTCCCAGGGCACCCCTGCAGCACTTGATGTGTTAGAACCCTCAGCCTCTCCCCCAGCCTCCAGGCTCCCCTCTCCCCAACCAACCGTGGCTCAGCTGTTGGGAGCTCCTTCGAAACACGTGATTGTTTGGGGCAGACTCTCTCTTTGGGCTCTAATTCTCAGGGAGGGTCTGTGGTCTGGCGGGACTGCTCCGAATGCCTGGTGGTAGGTGTCCGTGGCTCCAGCCTCCTGCAGAGGGAGATGGAAAGCTTTCCCCATCTTGGAGATGCCTTCAGGGCTGCACATCCCGAGAGAACACGTCATCTCGCCCACCAAAGCTCGATTCAGCTGAACCTTGTTGGGCCCCCGGAGACAGGAGGGGCGGAATGACCGACAGATACCCTCCTGTGAGGGGAAAATGTAGGGGCTGCCCGGAAGAGCACAATGGGGACAGCGCCTGCCCTCCCAAGAGGTTTTTCAGCCAAGGTGGCGATCCTATTACATGCAGAGATATACGCAGGAGGGTAAATGCGCCTATCTCTCACTCCATGACTTTAATTTCTGGAAAGCCCGCTCCTGGATGAAAAACCATAAAATGAAGAAATATTTTCATTAATTGTAATGAAAAAAAAGGACGGTATATTCAACCCCTTGCCAAGACAATTTCTCACAGATAGAAAGACACAGCCACTGAATGAGGAAAACAGGTTTATGTAAGGAGTAAGCAATGACTTGGAATTAAATACTGTGGCTCCTGACTAAAATGTAATGTGGTAACGATTTCTCTGTCCCCTTTGGGAAACAAGCAGTGTTATGGGACGGGGTGGGGAGGGGCTCATAGAGTTAAAGCAGAGAGAAAACACTTCTGGGCAAAGTGAAGACTTCCCAGAGAACACTTTCCGACAGATGGAGACGGCTTCACAGACAACAGGAAACGGCCTCCTTACCCCGCGCTGCCTGGTGCCTGGCATTGCCCCAGGACTTAGATGTGTCCCCTCAGGACCATCTCTGCGTGAGATGAGATGAGATGAGATGGCAGAGTCCCGTAAACAAGCTGAATATAACTTTATTGAAAGCTGTAATGCAGAAATATAACTTTGAAAAGTATGTTTCGCTAGTCAGCTTTGGGGTGAAATGTTTTTTTATAACAGAAGGGCAGAGGTGTTGTCGTGAAAAGTGGTCTAACTTCCAAGGCAGGGCAAAAAGTCTTCAAGCGTGGAACCTAAACCCAGGGCCTGTGGTGCCCAGGTTCCCAGACATGTTGGTGGATATTCATGAGAAATAGCTGAAGTTGAAGCTCTGAGGTTTTCCGCGCTGTCCTCCACCAGGGGCTATGGTTCTTTTCCCCTCCTTGAAGATAGCAGAGGCCCCAGAGAAGGAAAAACCTCAGGGACATGAACTCCAGGAGTTTATAAGATTCAAGCCAAAATATGATTCTACAGTCAAATTGATTCCCCTCCCCTCCTCTGTGCCCTGTGTGAAGCCTGCTGCTTACAGGGCTCAGCATCCATTCCCCCCACTTTTACGTCAGTGAAGACCCTATTTCCTTTGGAGTGCCATCCCATGCCCCCAGCTCTTGGTCATGTTGCTTGGATAGGATTAGCTTCCTTCAGCCCTTGGATGTCTGCGGCCACCCAGTGAAGCTCCCCAGACACGGGCATTGGTCCGCAGATGGGCATGTGACCTAGTTCAGGCCAATCAGACACAGGCTGCTGGAGGATTCTGGGAAAGGAGCTCCTCGGCTTTCCCACAAGGGGCCAGCAGAGCAGTGCTCACTGCTGCCGGACTTGAAAGAGGAAGTGGAGAAGCACCAGGAACGCTGACAGCCTTCCCGAGGGAGCCAGGCTCCTCTGTCCATGGGATTTTCCAGGCAAGAATACTGGAGTGGGTTGCCATTTCCTTCTCCAGGAGATCTTCCCGACCCAGGGATTGAACCCTGGTCTCCCACATTGTAGGCAGATGCTTTACCATCTGAGCCACCAGGGAAGTCCACCAGGATAAGATTCAGTTCAGTTCAGTCACTCAGTCGTGTCTAACTGTGACCCCATGTACCGCAGCATGCCAGGCCTCCCTGTCCAACACCAACTCCTGGAGTCTACCCAAACCCATGTCCATTGAGTCAGTGATGCCATCCAACTATCTCATCCTCTGTCATCCCCTTCTCCTTCTTCCCTCAATCTTTCCCAGCATCAGGGTCTTTTCAAATGAGTCAGCTCTCCACATCAGGTGGCCACAGTATTGGAGTTTCAGCTTCAACATCAGTCCTTCCAATGAACACCCAGGACCGATCTCCTTTAGGATGGACTGGTTGGATCTCATTGCAGTCCAAGGGACTCTCAAGAGTCTTCTCCAACACCACAGTTCAGAAGCATCAATTCTTCTGTGCTCAGCTTTCTTTATCATCCAACCATACATAACTACTGGAAAAACCATAGCCCTGACTAGACGGACCTTTGTTGGCAAAGTAATGTCTCTGCTTTTTAATATGCTGTCTAGGTTGGTCATAACTTTCCTTCCAAGGAGCAAGCGTCTTTTAGTTTCATGGCTGCAATCACCACCCACAGTGATTTTGGAGCCCAGAAAAATAAAGTCAGCCACTGTTTCCACTGTTTCCATATCTATTTGCCATGAAGTGATGGGACCGGATGCCATGATCTTAGTTTTCTGAATGTTGAGCTTTAAGCCAACTTTTTCAGTCTCTTTCACTTTCATCAAGAGGCTCTTTAGTTCTTCTTCACTTTCTGCCATAAGGGTGGTGTCATCTGCATATCTGAGGTTATTGATATTTCTCCTGGCAATCTTGATTCCAGCTTGTGCTTCCTCCAGCCCAGCATTTCTCATAATGTACTTTGCATATAAGTTAAATAAGCAGGGTGACAGTATACAGCCTTGACGTACTCCTTTTCCTATTTGGAACCAGTCTATTGTTCCGTGTCAATTTCTAACTGTTGCTTCCTGACCTGTATACCGGTTTCTCAAGAGGCAGGTCAGGTGGTCTGGTATTCCCATCTGTTTAAGAATTTTCCACAGTTTATTGTGATCTGCACAGTCAAAGGCTTTGACATAGTTCAACTGGAATTCCATCACCTCCACTAGCTTTGTTCGTAGTATTTGCTATACCAGAGAGACTACATCTGGAACAACAGCTGTAAACCAAGCCACCATCCACTTGAGTTTACAATGCGCCACCGTTGCTGGCAAAGAGCTAGCTGTTTTTCACACTAGCTGGTCTGTGTGATAGCATCAGGGGTATGGCCGGGCTATCACAGCGCCACCTTTCTGGTGTCAGATGGGGACGCATAGCTTTGTGGGCGCCTTGGGCTTACAGTGTTGCTTTGGTTCCCTCTATTTGTAGGCAGGAAGAGCATAAATGGCTTCCTCTTGGCCTTTCCTTTTGTAACTGGTCCTCGTCTGCTGGTCAGGAAGCTGAGGTGGGCTTTCTGTCACACACAAGGGCCTTGATTTCCTTTCAGGAACTTGGGAAGTAACTCCTGGAGGGGGCTGATGTCTCACTGACCTGGTGTGTGGTGAATTCAGGTGAGAACTGCCTTCTTCCTGAGCTGTTGCAGGACCACTCTGACCTCCAGGCCATGTGGCTTGCCTGTCCCCAGGAGTCAGAGTGAGCCAGACACTCAGCTGCTCGTCCCCTCCACTTCTCCTGTGCTCAGCAACCCAGGTAAAGAGCAGCGGCTTTCTTTGGGGGAAGTTTGGTGGAAGATGTATTGTGTCTTCTGTGCTGTGGCAACAGTTCCTTGTTCAAAAGTACCGCCCACCCCTTTATTTGAGGGTCTCTGGGTCCAAACCAGCCCTGGACTGAGATCTCTGTCCCAGTTACAGGTGATGGGGGGAGCCCACAGTGCAGAGGATTTGGGTTGTAGACTCAGGTGAGCCCTTAGTGGGCTGCTCTCTCATTTCACCCCGGGAGACCCTTCATCAATTTCCCCGAGTCCAGGGATCCAGAATCCTGTATGGAACAGCTGACTTGTTCAAGACTGCGAAAGGAGCACGACAGGGCTGTCTGCTGCCACTATGTCTGGTTAGTCTCTACACTGAGCTCATCACAAGAAATGCCAGGGTGGATGAGTCACAAGCTGGAATCAAGACAGGCAGGAGAAACATCAACAATCGCAGACATGTGGGTGATGCCACTCTAAGGGCAGAAAGCAGAGAGGAACTAAAGAGTCTCTAGATGAGGGTGAAAGAGGAGAGTGAAAGATCCAGCTTAAAACTAAATACTAAAAAAACTAAGATCATGGCATCTGACCCCATCACTTTATGGCAAACATCGAGGGGGGAGTAGGGGGAAGTAGGGCAGATTTCCTCTTCTTGGGCTCTGAGATCACTGTGGATGATGACTGCAGCCATGAAATCAGAAGATGTTTGCTTCTTGATAGGAAAGCCACGACCAACCTAGACAGTGTGTTGAAAAGCAGAGACATTACTCTGCTGACAAAGGTCCGTAGAGTCAAGGCTGTGGTCTTCCCAGTGGTCACCAACGGTTGTGAGTGAAAGTCACTCAGTCGCGTCCGACTCTTTGTGACCTCATGGACTATACACTCCATGGAATTCTCCTGGCCAGAATACTGGAGTGGGTAGCCATTCCCTTCTCCAGGGGATCTTCCCAACCCAGGGATCGAACCCAGGTCTCCCACATTGCAGGCAGATTCTTTACCAGCTGAGCCATAAGGGAAGCCCAAGAAAACTGGAGTGGGTAGCCTATCCCTTCTCCAGTGGATCTTCCTGACCCAGAAATTAAACCAGAGTCTCCTGCATTGCAGGCGGATTCTTTACCACCTGAGCTCTCAGCGGGATGGTTGTGAGAGCTGGACCGTAAAAAGGCAGAGTGCTAAAGAATTGATGCCTTTGAACTGGTGCTGGAGAAGACTCCTGAGAGTCCCTTGGACTGCAAGGAGATCAAACCAGTCAATCTCAAGGGAAATCAACCCTGAATACTCATTGGAAGGACTGATGCTGAGGTTAAAACCTCGGTGTTTTGGTCATCTGATGCAAACAGCTGACTCATTGGAAAAGTCCCTGATGCTGGGAAAGATTGAGGGCAGAAGGAGAAGAGGGCGTCAGAGGATGAGGTGGCTGGACTGCATCGTTGATGCAATGGACATGAACTTGGGCAAACCTTGGGAGATGGTGAGGGACAGGGAGGCCTGGCGTGGGGTCACAAAGAGTCGCACACGACTTGGTGATTCACGCTTCCCAGGCTGCACCCATCCCAACTGGGCATGGTGGGGATACCAGGCAACCACCCCCACTCCCCACCTCAGTCCTTTCAAGGGGGACTTTGGCTCCAGGACTTCCTGGTAGCCTTCCTGAAACTTTCTCAGAACAGCGCGGCTGTCTGGGACTCTTCCCTCTGTCCTGTGGGGTCAGACCGCATAGTGATCTGATGACCCTTCCTCCTACTCTGCCTCCCTGATATTATCCTTTGCAGGCATTTTAAAATCCCATCTTGGTGTCTGCTTCCTGGAGGACTCAAGCTCCCACTTTGCATATCTCAGGTTGCATAAGAGGTTTCTGGAGGTTTGTTGTGTTTGTTTGGTATCTCTGAAATATGTTACAAATTTTTTGATTATAAAAGACAAGATCATGACTTTATCTCACTGACGGCATCTGCAAGGGAAGTAGGAAGAGGGAGTAACCTGGAGTTTGTGGCCATGGATAGATCCATTCGGTGTTCTCGGCTGGTTGTTTTGCTGTCCTTCCCCTACTTATGCCAGGGAATTTTTGGTCCTTTTTAGCCAATTAGTGCAGATCATTTGGTTCAGATTCACATTAGTGATTTCGGCAAACGTCAGAACGTCTGCCAACTGTCTGCAAGAGCACCTTGAATGCAAGATTTCTGGTGACAGCGCCCGTATCAGTGAACACAGTCCGGCCCCACCCATGTCCCTCCCACTTGGTCAAGGCACTCTCAAGATCCTCCCCACACGTCTTCCTCATACCTTAGAAATAGAACTTAGTGCATTCCTGCAGTCCTTTCTGAGTATAACTCTTCTCTTCCCCTGATTCTTCATCATCTCATCTGGACCACGAGGAGTCTGGACTCTTGACTATTCAGGGAGAAAACGTGAGAGGTGGGCCAGGAGGGAATTCAAGGGTGAGGCGGTGAGCTGCTTAGGCTTAGGGTCCTGGCAATCCCCCCAGGTACCACCATTCCAGTAGGACACTCATGTTTCCTGACCACTGACCTCCCGCTCACAGAAGGGACCAAGTGAGGTTGTGAATTCTACTGACACTGTAATTCAGTAACTTCAAAATCAATCTCGAAGTTCAGTCTTCAGCAGTTTCAAACTCTGTAGCAATATGCAATAAAAGATTCTTTCATATAATGGCCCTGAATTTTATTCTGTGCCTTGAGGTGAACATTTTGATTTGAGCCTGTCATTTTCTTGCTTTAAATTATCCAATGTTAGGAACAGCCATCCAGCTGAAGGTCCCAGCTTTCTTCATCCTTTATAAATTGGCCCACAGCAGCTGCTGGAGTCTCCCACACTCAGTTGGCCACTTGGTCCCAGGTGACCGGAATGTGTGGCATGATTACCTGCTCACTACCGCATACCATTGGTAACCCCTTTTCTGTCGAATAATGTGAACCAGAGTCCTTCTGATTTTGGCCCCATGGAGCTAAGAAAACCAATTTCAGGTAGCTCACATATCCCTAAGGTTTAATGTCATAAATTCCACTCGTGGTACTAATTTCTGAAATCAGGTTTCTTCAGTTGCAAGTACCAAAAACTGACTCTGATGAGAGTGAAACAAGAACAGGGGATTTACCGAAGAAACAGTGAGGCAGGGCACAGAATAGAAGGCAAAGCTAGACCCTGAGGCTCAGGAGGAACAGGACCCCCGCAGCTCTGGGCATCCGGGCAATGTGGACACTCCTCCCAGGCACTGCTACAGGTGCCTCGGCCCTTACCACCTTCCACCCCCTTGTGTCTCCATTAGAGATGCAGGCTCTTGAGGGAGGCTCTGATCAGGCCAGACTGTGCCGCAGGCCTGACCGTGTGGTGAGGGACGTGGGGGTGGTGATTGGCCATCTCCCGGAAGCAACAGGGGCCCAGGGAAACTGAGGCCCCCCTCCCCAAGGGAAAGATGCCAGGCAGAGGAAACCAGCATGTGGATCCCACACACCGCTCCCTTTCAGTTCTGAGCCTTTTCACTTTCCCTTCTCCCTGGAGGGCTCTAGTCTCCTATGTTCAGTTCAGTCGCTCAGTCGTGTCCGACTCTTTGCGACCCCATGAATTGCAGCACGCCAGGCCTCCCTGTCCATCACCAACTCCAGGAGTTCACTCAGACTCACATCCATCAAGTCCGTGATGCCATCCAGCCATCTCATCCTCGGTCGTCTATAGGCCTTGGCATAGATGTCATTTCCTCTCCGGAGTTGCTGGGAGCTTCCCTGCCTGGGAAAAGTGCCCCTCCTAAGTGATTCCACAGCCCTTATCTCCCTTTATTGTAATTGTCTGTTTATTTGTTTTTCTTTCTCATGGGATTGTGAGCTCAGTGATAGGAGTGTTTGCCTTGCTTACAGTTCAGTTCAGTTCAGTCAGTTTAGTCGCTCAATTGTGTCCAACTCTTTGTGACCCCATGAATCGCAACACACCAGGCCTCCCAGTCCATTACCAACTCCCGGAGTTCACTCAAACTCACGTCCATCGAGTCAGTGATGCCATCCAGCCATCTCATCCTCTGTCGTCCCCTTCTCCTCCTGCCCCCAATCCCTCCCAGCATCAGAGTCTTTTCCAAGGAGTCAACTCTTCACATGAGGTGGCCAAAGTACTGGAGTTTCAGTCTCAGCATCAGTCCTTCCAATGAACACTCAGGGCTGATCTCCTTCAGGATAGACTGGTTGGATCTCCTTGCAGTCCAAGGGACTCTCAAGAGTCTTCTCCAACACCACAGCTCAAAAGCATCAATTCTTTGGCACTCAGCTTTCTTCACAGTCCAACTCTCACATCCATACATGACCACTGGAAAAACCATAGCCTTGACTAGACGGACTTTTGTTGGCAAAGTAATGTCTCTGCTTTTGAATATGGAATCTAGGTTGGCCATAACTTTCCTTCCAAGGAGTAAGCGTCTTTTAATTTCATGGCTGCAGTCACCATCTGCAGTGATTTTGGAGCCCAAAGAAATAAAGTCTGACATTGTTTTTATTAACCCCCAAAGGTACACAATTCAGGGCACACAGTAGGTCCTCAATAGCTATTTGCTACATTAGTAATGGATGAAGACCTTCCTCTCTCACTAACTTGCTATGACCTCAGGGAAGCCCCTTCCCTCTGGGCTTTCGTTTCTTATTCTTAAAATGCAGAGTAGCAGCAGGTCTTGTTCAAGGATGGTTTGAGGGCAAGAGATCAAAGTTCACTTAAGCAAGCTCAACAAAGAGTCGTGTTATGAGGGATCAAGGATGTCTCGCAGAACCCAAGGGCTTCAGCAGGAGCTGGAAAATGTCAGGAATCAGCACAGTTTCATCTGCTGCCTCGCTGGGGCCAGGTACCTGCCTCTCTCTGGGCTCCAGGCTCTCACTTCCATCTGATTGTGGATGCCGTAGACTTGTCAGCCCTTGTGTCTCAGGCCCTTGTAGTTCTTGCATCGTGAGGTTGGCTTCCCTGGGGGGCAGCTCTGAGATGGAGTTTATCCTGGAATATGTTTAGTTCAGAAGGTTTTCAAGATCAACTCCTGTGGAAGGAAAGGAAGGATTCAGGGGTAGAAAGAGGGAAAGGTCAGGTTGGGACACCATCCTCCAAATGTCCTCAGCAGATCCCACAGAAAGCTCTGGACCCAGATGGTGAGAGGACTGGACTTTTAACACACCTCACCCACCCACCTCCAACTAGTCACTGGAGTGGGCTGCCTAGGAAAGAGGGCGTGATCTCTGACAGGGCTCTCTTCCACTGAGGCTGTCCTTGAGGGGCGGCAGCTGGGAGATGTCTCTCATCAGTGGCACTTCCAGCAGCTGAGAAATGCACCCTCCGCTCCTAAAGAGGGATGCAGGTAGAGCATCACAGTGTTCTCTACCTGAGACTGAGCCCCAGGCTGGGTTCAGGTACTTGAGAGGGAATCTGATTGCCTCAGCTCTTGGTCAGGTGTCCACTTTACAGCCAATGAGCTGTGCTCAGGCAGCTGCCAAGTGACATGGCATAAATGCCCTTCAGTTTGGGAGGGGAGGGGACCCCGAAAGAGTGTATATCGTGAAGAGCCTCCAAAATGTCTTCTACAGGTAGGACAAGAGTGCTAAGCTCCAGGGCTGGAGCCAAACCGTTGTGTTTGAATCTGATTAGCTGGGAGTACTTTCAGCAATGAGTAACAGAGAATGATGGCAGAGGGACTTAAACAAAGGAGGGGTTTCTTTGGCTCATCCAAGAGCTGGGAGAAGGTAGTCCTGAGCTGGTACAGTAGCTCAAGGATGGCCCTGGGAAGTGGCATCCTTTGATTTTCCATTCCATCACATTTAGCAAGTGAGTTTCTCATGCTCACAAGGTGACTGCTGCACCTCTGGCCATAATGTCTGTGTCCCCCTTAAATAACCAGAAGGAAAAGGGGCCCCCAGAGAGGAGTGGGGAAAAGCAGGTGAAGGATTCTCCTTTAGCTGGGCTTTTTCTTTGAAAATAGGTGCTCCAAAGACTCTTGCCTCTTGTTCATTGACTGAAATGATGTCATGGGACTACTCCTCACAGCCAGGGAGGCTGTGAAGGTGAGCATTTCCGCTCTCCAGCCATAAAGGAATGAAGAGAAAGGGGGCTGGATGGCGGCTTTCGGACGGCGTATCCACCGTGTGAGCCACAACCACGTGCTGCCTGTGTGGCCTTGGGGAAGCCACTTCGCCTCTCCAGCCTCAGTGTCTCCACTGGGAAAGGGAGCAAATTGTGGTATCTACAGCATTAGATGAGCTCCTGGAACCGGCACCTGATGCCTGGGGAGCTCCCAGTGGATGTTAGCCAGTGTTGTCATTGCTCTGGTCACCTAGGATTCCGATGGCAGAGTCTGAGGCACAGTGGTGGAAGGGACAGTTAAGTGCCCCATCCTATGGGGTTCTGCCTTGGAAAGCACAGCTCACTGGACTGTGCGTGATGTGACATCTTCTGGAGTGGCGAGTGGAGTGAGGATCTGGTTTCAATTAGAAATGTTTGGGGTCAGGGAGAGGGGCCCCAGGGGTCAGGATGCAGCTGGGGTGAGAGTGTCCCCATCTCCTGTGGCCTTCAGACAGCCTTCAGATTGGGGGTTGGAACAGCTCAGTGGAGGGCAAGGCAGGTGGCATGTGACAGGCTGGCTGGGCCCCCTCAGGCTGGCACAGGTTCATTTGAATGAGTGAAATTTGGCTCCGGGGCCCCAATGCCTCATTTCTCTTCTTCAGTGTTCGTGAATCAAATCAAATTGATTGCGAGCAACTTTAATAAATTGATTCAACCTGGTGAACAAAAAAAGGCAAAAGGGTGGGCAGGGAAGGTAAAATACATGTTGCTTCCAGTCATGAGGCCAATGGTTAATCTTGGCTTCATAAGCCTGTCCTGGTGGTGGCTTAAGTAATTAAGTGGAGTGAGTGCTGGCTAGCTGATGCTTCCTCCCCATGTTGGCTTATTCATAGGGGAACCAAATGGAGGGGAAACTGTGGAGTCAAAGCGCTGCTTTCCTTCCCTTGGGGCCTGGAGTGGCGTGTGCGCCAGGCATCCAGGTGGGCGCAGGGCATGCATGCGCCCCCCAACACCTGCAGACCTGCACACCCGACACTATGGGGCACACATGCACCGGTCAAGGAGGAAGCCCTTGAGCAGTGCACTTTCTCACATGTGGGCCCACCCCAACCCCTGCCGAGCCAGCGTGAGAAGTTGGGCCCCTTTCCCCCCACCCCCAGCCTTGGTTTCCGCATTAGTAATATGGGCTTTGGAACAGGCCTTGGAGGGCCTCAAGGTGACTGGTGGAAAGGAAGCTCTTTGAACTGCGTAGGTCTTGATCAGGCTTGCATGGGCTTGCTTTCAATGCCCTACGCCCTCTGACCCCACCTCTCCCTGGCACCCAACTCGGGTCTGTTGCATCTGTTCCCAGAAGAAGGCCCAGTTCCTGGTGACCTGGCTGTAATGTCCTCCTGTCTCCTCCCAGAGGACCTGCATCTTGAGCCTTTCTCCTCATTAGGTCCCTTTTGTAGGCTCCAGACAGAGTGGTTCAGAGCCCAGCTTTGGGGCCCCACTACCTGTTTGTGTGACCTTGGGCAAGTTACTTAACTTCTCTGTTCCTCAGTTTCCCCATATATACTGGAACATAACGTAGGTCCCTGGGTGGTTGTGAGGAGCCAGTGAGTGTGTCAAGCACACAGAACTGCACCTGACCTACAGTGAGCACAGGTAAGTGTTAGCACTCTCTGGAGCAGCAGCGGGGTGCTGGTAGAGCTGAGGGGCTCCCCTAGGTCAGGCTGGGTGTCTCATCTGGGAGGCATACTGCAAGCACCCAGAAACTGATACCACATTAACAGCTACACCAAGGCCTGCTCCTGACTACTGAAATGAGGATCTCTGGTGTGAATAGGCCATCAGGATCGCTAAAAGTCCCCGTGCGTGCTATGTCCCTTCAATCATGCCCGACTCTGTGTGACCCCATGGACTGCAGCCTGCCAAGCTTCTCTCTCCATGGGACTCTTCAGGCAAAAATACTCGAGTGGGCTGCCATTTCCTCCTCCAGGGGATCTTCCGGACCCAGGAATCAAACCCGCGTCTCCCATGTCTCCTGCACTGGCAGGCAGATTATTTACCACTAGCACCGCCTGGGAAGCCCAAAAGTCTCCAGGTGATTTTATGTAGTGTGCAGCAAGCCTGGGACCCACCAGGCTGGACAGTTACAGGGAGGGCAATCCATCCGGTGACAAGCACAGTCCAAATGAATGGAGGTGGTCTCGGAGAACCAGTCAAGCATGACTGCTGGAAGGCTTCCTGGAGGAGGGGGCAGGAGAGGGGAGGGGGAGGGGGTGGGAGGGGCTCTGAGGCCCAGGGGCAGTGGGGCGCCCCTCCACTGGCTGCTCCACCCTCAGGGTTCCCCGCCTGCCTCTACTCTCCCCGCTTTTGTCTCCTGGGGCCCCTGAACTCCAGCTGGCGCCCGCCTCCTTAATAAAGGCAGATTACTGCTCCGCTTGTCCCCAGTACTCCTGATGGGACCATTAATATTCCAGGGAAGATTAACTCCCCCTCTGCTTCCTCCCCTGCAGCCGCTGGGCTCCTCTGACTGATGAGGGCCTGGGGCTCAGACAGAGATGCTGCTGGAACTCAGGCAGGGGGCTGCCTGAGATGACGTCTGGAACTTAGGTGCTGTCCTGCCTCTGAGGCCCCTTCCAGGTTTCAGCTGAGACGTGGGGGAGAGGGTACGGGAGAGGCTGTGCGGAGCTGCCTGCAGTTCCGGGACTCCTGGTGGAACCTCGGGGCTCTCGTTCAGTCGTTTTATTTGGCTCAGAGTATGCACGTGATGTCCCCACAGTCCCATGGCAGGAGCAGAACCCAGAACTCCTGACTTTCGGCTGAGTGACCTTTGCATATATCAGACCCACGGGCCTGGGTGGGTGGACAGCACCCCTTCACCGTCCTCAGAGGTCTTTGGTGACAAGAATGGTGTCCTCTGGGGGGCTGCTGGCAGGGCAGGGCCTCACGAGCCTTGCCTGCCTCACTGGGCGGCCTCCGCCTGGGCCAGCTGAGGGGTGAGGGGGCACGCGGGCTCCCTGACAGCGGCCCGGTGACTCTGAAGGTGGCGGAGGCGCTCCAGGGAGAGAGTGGGAAGCAGCAGAAAAGGGAACCCAATCCCCCAAAGATAATGTAAAAACACATGCTTCCTTCGAATCCCAGTTATTCTCTGCCAGCCTCCAGCTCCCACCCATGTACAGGCACATCGACCCACTTCACACACTGCGCCTACCACACAGCACACACCACATACACCCACATATGCACACACCACATACACCCACATAGGCACACACCGCGTGCACGCTCCGGAGCGCACATTCCCTGGCTGTTGGTCAGCACGCACATGCTGCAGCTGGTGCCCAAGCCGTGTCTCTGGCCCAGCCTCCCTCCAAGCTCCAGACTCCCACCTCTGTGGCACCGCACCTCCCGGTATTTGCACCCTGGGTAGTCCCTTGCCCTTGAACTTGGGCTGGCCCCAGCCACATGGCAGAAGCAACGCCATATGGCTTTCAAAGCTGGAGCATGAGAAGACTCATGTCTCCTGCCTAGTATCCTGGGGTGCTTACTCCTGGGACACTCCTTGGAATCCCACCTCCATGCTGGGAGAGGCCCCGGCGGCAGCCTCGCTTCAGCTCCCAGACTTCACTGCCTGCCCGCTGTATGAGGGAGGCACTTTGGATGCCCAGCCCTGTCGCAATTTCAGATGACTCCTTGCCCCAGCCACCATCTGACTGCAGCCCCCTGGGGGTTAGCAATGCCTGGTGAGCCCAGAAAAACTGTGGGAGGTCAATTGAAGTTTGAAGCTACTAAGTTTTGGATGGTTAGCCATAGATCATCAAACACAGGATAAGCCCAAGAGAGACTTAAGTCAGACTTTGGTGGACTTTGGGGGAATCCTGGCTATGCCACTTCTGTGGGTTGTCTTGTGGGGTCACCGTCAAGGGTAAAGTGGGGCTTCTCCTGAAAGGAATCAATAATTGCTTATCCTGGGCACAAATGGATTTGGGCAGAGGAAAGGAGGACATGGGCTAAGTTTTAGACCTGGGATCTTATGGGTAGATTCAGCTGCAGATAACAGAAAATCTTCAAATAGCAGTTGCTTACAGTGTAGTTTGTTTCTCTCTTATTTGCTTGATGATCAAAGGTAGACGATTGAGGCTGATTTGGCATTCTAGAATCAGTGGCCCAGGCTCCAGGGTGTTGCTTTGCAAATTTGGGGGATATCTTTCTTATTGTATTGTGTGTTCTGTATTCTATCTACCATAGTATACGACATAAAGGGTGCTCCTTGAAGCTGGGCAATGTAGATAGTCCCAAACTTTCTTCTTTCTTGTTAACTGTGTGTGATCTCCAGTCCCAAGTTCTCCACAATATCATGATCCAAAGTTGCTGCTGGAGTGCCAGACATTGCACCTGCATTCCAACTGTTGGGAAGGAAGAATGATGGCAGTCACACTTTTTCACTATGGACGCTTGGAAATGATACTACCCACTTATAGCCCCATTAGCAAGACTTAGTCATATGACCACATCCAACAGCAAGTAAGGTTGGGAAATGTTATTGTGGATGGGTACATACCCCTGCTGCACATCCCAGCTGCCTAGTCCTCTCCCACGTGTTCAGCTTAACTAGACAGCTGGAGACATGCTGGACTCCTCTGTCTCACTCCCAGCCACCCTAATCCCATCACCTAGGCATTCCTCCACCCACTTAGCATTCTCTACCTCTGCCTCCATCAGCCTCTTGTAATCTCGCTGGCAGTCACCTTGAATGACTTGTCCCCTCCTGCCTTCCCCTTCTCTGCATTGCCACCAGAGCCTCCCGCCCTGGCCAGCTTTGGAGTCCTCCAGCTGTTTCTCACTGCCTCCTAGGTAGATAAGAGTTGCAGCCGCCTTCACCACTTCAGCTGCCCTGAACTGTTGGGAAGATTCCCCCTGCTACACACCTGCTGCACATCTGGCCCCTTCCAGCAGGTTCTCGACACATGTTATTGCTAGTGCTCAGAACCTCCTGTGACAGGGTGAAGCTTCAGCAGAGGAGCCTGAGGCTCGGGGAGGCTAGGACACATGCCCAACATCCCAGAAGCTGAGCTGGATTTGAACCAAAGTTGGCCTTGCTCCAAAGTTGGTGCCATCTCCTCCAGCTGTGCCCTAAGTGGCCGACCTCCAGCGTGTCACATACCATCCTATTCTCTCGTGTTCACCACACACTCAGCTACACACCAGCCTACCCTTCGGGCCTCGTTCTAAGACATGCATTTTCATATTCTCAAAGGTAGCTTAACATAAAGAATCTTACCCGCTTCCCTAAGGGAACCAGCTGCTCTGTCCAGGTAAGTTTTTACCTCCCCTGCCTTCACATGTGCTGCCGGGCCCTGTCTGCACTGCAGCTGTATGCTCCCTCCTTGCAAGGTCAGCTCCGTCTCATCTGTGAGGTCTCAGCTTCAATGTCACTTCCCTACACACTGTAAAATGGTGAGATTTTGGAAAACAGTGCGGCAGTTTTTTGAAAGGTTACATGTGCCACATGGTCCAGCAGTTCCACTCCTAGGAAGCTATAAGAAATGAAAATACACGTCCACATGAAGACTAGCTGTGAAGTGTTTATAGCTGCTTCATTCATAATAGCCCCCATTTGGGAGCAACCTAAGTATCCATCACCTGTGGAATGAATGAAACAATAGGGTCTGTCCATACAGTTGAGTACTATGCACAGTAAAAACTACTGCTACATGCTACAACGTGGACCTGCCAAACACACCAAGTGAAAGAAGCCAGACATATGAGATCGTATATCGTGATTCCATTTATATAAAGTTTCCAGAAAAGGCAAGTCTAAAGGAACAGAAGTTGATTAGTGGTTAGTCCAGCTAGTGGAACAGGGCGAACTGTATATAGGGTTAAAGAATCTTATCAGGTGGATGAAACTGTTTCATGACTGGACTATAGCGATGGTTGCATGACATTGTAAATTTACTAGATATCATTGACTTGCACATTTGAATTTAATATATAACTCAGTAAAGCTGTGGACTTCCCTGGTGGCTCAGACAGTAAAGGGTCTGTCTACAATGCGGTAGACCTGGGTTTGATCCCTGGGTTGGGAAGATCCCCTGGAGAAGGAAATGGCAATCATACTCCAGGACTATTGCCTGGAAAATCCCATGGACAGAGAAGTCTGGTAGGCTACAGTCCATGGGGTCACAAAGAGTTGGACATGACTGAACAACTTCACATCAGTAAAGCTGTAAAATAAGATATTTTTAAAAAGTCACTTCCCCAGAGCAGCCTTCACTAACACCAGTTCCCCAGTCATCTTTGCCGCGCCTCATGGCCCCGGCTGTCTCCCTCAAGGGCTTGTGTCACGTGGGAACTCTCCGTCTGGGGGGCGCTGTGCTTTCTGCAGACTTTCTTCTCTGGAATGGAGCCTGCATAGGGAAGGGCTGAGTCCATTTTGTTTTAAAATAATTGAGATATAATTTATACGCCACAAACCTACTCAGAATTTGTTGAATTAGTATATTCACAGATAAGTTCAACCATCACCAGTTTTTAAATTTGGCCATGCGGCATGTGGGGTCTTAGTTCCCTGACCGGGAACTGAACCTACGCCCCTTGTATTGGAAGTGCAGTCTTAACCGCTGGGTCACCAGGGAAGTCCCCTACAACAGGTCAATTTTATAACACCTCATAAAGCCCCATACCCTTCAGTTACCACCTCCTAACCCTCTACTCAGCCCCCTCCCCTGCAAGTCACTAATCTTTGTCTTTATAGATTTCCCTACTCTGGACATTTCATATCGATGACTCACAGTCTGTGGTATTTTGTGCTCGACTTCCCTCACTGAACATGGTGTTTTTAAGGTTCATCCACGCTGTAGCATGCAACAGTGCTTCAGTCCTTACGGCTGAATGTGATTCCATTGCATGGATACTACATTTTGTTTATCCATTCATCAGACGTTTTCCCCCCACCTTTTGGCTAGCGTGAATAATGCTGCTATAAATATTCATATACAAGTTTTTGTGTGGACATATGTTTTCATTTCTCTTATACATCTAGGAGTGGAAGTGCTGGGTCACATGGTGACTATGTTTAGCTCTTTATGCTCGACTGCTTTCCAAAGTGGCTGTACCATTTTACGTTCCCAGAACGAATGTCTGAGGGTTTAGTCTCTCCACATCCTCACCAACGCTTGTTATCTGATTTTTAGATGATAACTCTCCTAGTGGGTGCGACATAATATCTTACTGTAGTTTTGATTTGCATTTCCTGATGACTAAGGATGCCAAGTGTCTTTTTATGTGTTTATTAGCTATTATATTGGAGAAGGCAATGGCCACCCGCTCCAGTGTTCTTGCCTGGAGAATCCCAGGGACAGGGGAGCCTGGTGGGCTGCTGTCTATGGGGTCGCACAGAGTCGGACATGACTGAAGCGACTTAGCAGCAGCAGCAGCAGCAGCTATTATATATCTTCCTTGGAAAAATTTCTATTCAGATCTTTTATCCATTTTTAAATTGGTTTGTCTCTTTTAATTAACATGTTGTAAGAGTTTTTAAACAATTTTTGCTGTGCCGAGTCTTCCTTGCTGTGCACGGGTTTTGTCTGACTGTGGCGAGCAGGGGTTACCCTCTAGTTGCCGTGTGTGGGCTTCTCATTGCAGTGGCTTCTCTTGTTGTGGAGCACCGGCTCAGTTGTTCCAAGGCATTAGGGTCCTCCCGGGCCAGCAATTGAACCCACATCCCCCGCATTGGCAGGCAGACTCCTAACCACTGGCCCACCAGGGAAACCCTCTAAGAGTTCTTTTAGATACAAGTCCTCTCTGGAGATCTGATTTGCAAGTATCTCGCCCTATTCTAGCGCTTGGCCTCTTGCCTTCTTGACAGTGTCTTCTAAAGCACACGAGTTTCACCCTTCCCATGAAGTCCAGTTTATTTTTCCTTTTGTTACCTGTGCTTTTGGTGTCACAGCTAAGAATCCATTGTCAAATCCTACATTATGAAGATCTATTACTGGGTTCCCTTCCGAGAGTTTTATAGTGTTAGCTTTTATGTTTAGTTCTTTGTTCCATTTCACGTTACTGACGTTACTTAATGATGTTGGATAAGGGCCCAACTTCGTTTTTTGCATATGGCTCTCCAGTTGTCCCATCATCATTTGTTGAAAATACTATTCGTTCCCCCCATTGAATGGTCCTTTTACCCTTGCTGAAACCACTTGACCATGGGCACGATTTTACTTCCGGACGCTCAAGTCTTTTCCATTGATCACATGTGTATCCTTAAGTCACACTGTTTCAGGGTTTGTTGCTTTTCTTCACTACATTGCCTGGAATACTGTGGATCAAATATCTGTGGGATGTTCAAAGCCCAGCAATCAAATGCCACCAGGAACACACCTGTAATAAAACATTTAGGCTTTAGTTTGCTGCAGCAAAGGAGAACATACCTACCAAAAATTCCCCAGAGTGTCTGGAAAGAAGAGTTCTGGGAGTGCGTCTTAGAGGTTGGTGCTGAGTGATTTGGAGGAGAAGCTGGGGAAGCAGAGGCTAACCTGGGGCTGGCACTGCCTAGAAGGGAGGCTATTCATGGCTGGGGGCTTAGTTTTTACCTGGGAGGTGGGAGAGTTAAAACAGGGAGACAGCTGTCCCCCTAAGAGGCTGGCCCCATGGCCTTGTCTGGGTGCTCCCTGATCATGGCCTTGGTTCCTTTGGGAACTTCTTGTCTGATGGTCAGTAGGGCTGTTTTTGACTTTCCTGAAGTAAACAAATGGTCCCTACTAAGGAAGCACTAGATAGCAGGCCAAGACCGACCCTGACTATCCTATGACACCCACTGTGATGTTTGCTTTAGGGGCCAACCCAGGAATAAGGTGCATGTGGGGATAGCAGGAGGTACCCTCAGTGTATGATGGCCAGATCCTGGGCCACTGACTCACCATGTTGCTTGGCCAGTTATTCTGCCTCCTTGGGCCTCGGTTTCCTCATCTGTGATATAAGGAGATCGGATGAGACAGTGCCTGGGCCACCTCCTAGTTTCTTATCCATGGTCTAGTTGTAGTCCTGGGCTATTTCAGAGAGAGGGAAATCTCTGCTGATAAACCTCCCTATTTCACCAGTGCCCCCACATGAGCGCATGTGCATGCATGCACACGCGCACACACACACACACACACGCGCACACACACACACGCGCACACATGCACATACACACATTCTGACTCATCTGGCCCCAAGCCCCTAATCCAGTCTTTTTTAGCTCAGCTCCCAGACACTTAGATTTGATACCCTGGCAAAATTTTCCAAAAACACCTATTTTGAGGATCCACGTATGGTTGTCAATATTTTATTCTGTCAAATAGGACATTAAAAATCACAAGTACTACCACCTGTTGTAAGCCCTGTGTCATAAAAGAATAATAAAAGATAAATTAAAATATAGGATAATACTCTCAAATTGCCCACGTTCTCCTCATTCTTGGATGACGGAGAAAACTGATAGAATGAACAATTCTGATCCTTATCTGGGTTTGGGAATGGCTGCTTTATCTTATAATGGCTTTAGCTTTCATTAAAATGCAAATACTGTGGGAGAGCCAGCCTCAATAGTCCATAAAGCAGTGATGGGTTCTAGGATGGGGGTGGGAGGTTGGCAGGTGAAAGTGGGGCTGCAAAGTCCCTCAGATGGGGCTTTGAACACCAGGTCTCTGGCAGCTCCAGTGACCTGAGAGGGAAGGATCAGCACCCATGTTCCCGGGGAACATCTCAAAGGCCTCTCTAAATATGAGGCTGGAAATACTATCCTGGGAGAAGGGATTGGGAACTGGTGCTAATCAAATGAAAGCAGAACCAGACAGTCTCCTTGACCATGAAGCTGAGCCCTCTTAATGCCTCCTCAGTTGCCACCTACTACTTCCAGTCATTTCCACCTCCAGCGTTTGCCCAAAGCCTGTGTGTGTGTGATTTCAACAATTGCCATAAGTGTTTTTTGTGGAAGGCTGTAGGAAGTGGAGAGTAAATAGTCCACCCCCAGAACAGTGTTGTGCTACTTTTTTTTTAAACTCTTGTATCACAGGATAATACATGGTACCCATAGGTGCACTTTGGACTATGAGGAACTGCATCCAATGAGGGGATTCCTCCCACCCCAGGTCCATTCTCCCAGCACCAAATGTGCACTGTGCTACTGTTCCTTTTTTTTTTTTTTTTTGGTAAACCAATTTTATTTTCATTTTTCTCTAAATGCTTTTTGTTGTAATATGATTTTTTTTTCATAGGTTAAAGCTATAAATTTATTTTATTAAATAGAAAGGGAATGGGTGAAAAATTTTTTTAATTTTTATTTTTATTTTATTTTACTTTACAATACTATATTGGTTTTGCCATACATTGATATGAATCCGCCATGGGTGTACATGAGTTCCCATTCCTGAACCCACTACTGTTCCTTTAAAAAGTACACCCACGTTGCCAGAGGGAAACAATCAGCAGGTGGGGGAGGAGCTACTTGGGGGCCTGACCACCAATCACAGCGATTAAGAGCCTGGTGGGGGAAGCCCCAAGAGTGACAGCCTCCTGAGGGAGCCTGGGCAAACCTGCTTAAAGGGACAGTGTCCCAGATGGGTTGCTTGGGTGCTATCAAACTCCAGAGTCCCTGAACTGACCAATGCATTCTCAGAGTGACTGCTGTCCCCACCTTCCCGCAAGATGATAATTTGCTGGGAAAGACGAGTGATTTATCTGTCTAATTGGGCTTTTATTTGCATTTTAAATCGTGCTCTTTTGCTAAACTAATGGACCCCCTATTTATAGATGACTCCAACACAAAGTGACTACTAATTACTACAATTAATATCACGTTAAGGGCTTGCCAGCCAACTTCACAGCAACTTGTATCGCCTACTCATTTTCAATTAAGGCACATTGACAGGGAGAATACGTGGTTATTAAGAGTGGGCCCTGGGGTGTAATTACTGCTCACAAGGTCATTAAGCGACTCCCCTGCAGAGCTGGCGCCTTGGGGCCCGGGGCCTGGGGGCCTAGATCCATGTCCCACCAGGGCCCGAGAAGCCTCGGTGCCTCCAGGTCGCTGGCAGATGGGGGCTCGCTCTGAGCTGTCTGGAGGTGGAGTAGCTGATGTCTGGATGGCTTGGGGCTGGGATGGCAGAGCCAGGCAGGGAGGCTGGAGGGGATGATCCGCCCTCTCTTGAAGACAGCAGTTTGGGGCAGCCCCCAGAGAGCCGACAGAACTGCAGTCCTCCTGGAGCAGCTGTCAGCAAGTGTCTGTGAAAGCATCGTGGGGACAGGCAGGGAGTCGGCAGCAGGGCTGCAGGGGTGAAGGGAGGCGAGGCCAGGAAGAAGACAGCTGCCCAGCACTGTGCGGGGGCGGGCCAGGGAGCCTGGGAGGGTGAGTGTGCTCTGTGCCCCATATGCTGGGGAAGAGTCCCTTCTGACTGTGAGGAGGTGAGGGAATGCTGTGGCCGAACAGGAAACGGATTGGCAGGGGTGGGTGGCGGTGGCAGAGGCCAGGGGGAGTGGGGACCTCAAGGGAGTGCTCTGTCGCTGACTGTCCCCCAGTTCCTCTCTACACAGCGGCCATGGCTGACCTGCCAGGGTTAAGGTACAGTGGGAAGGCTCAGGGGCCCGGTCTCTACTTTCCCAGGGGCCAAACCCAGGCCAAGCAACCTGTGCACTCAGGGCCAAGACCTGTGGCTGGACTGGGGACCTGCGACAGGAAGCCCTGGCAGGGGTACATCGGGGCCGCCCCTGAGAGCCAACAGCGGGGTGGGGGGGGCTCGCCCCAATCAGCTTTCAGGGACTTACTCAAGGTTTAGCATTGACATGGTGGAGGATTTAGACCAGGGAAATCTGCAGACCCTACAGCTTGGAGAACTGGTTGTTAGATATTTATCTGCTAAGCCAGCTAAGCCTACTGGGGGGCTGTGCCCTGGGCGCTGCAGTGCAAGGCCTTCTTCGAATTAGGTCCTCAGCCCTCGGCCCCGTGTACATGTAGTGTACACAGCATCGCCCTGTGTGTTTCCTCAGCTGAGTTCAACAGGGCCCCGCTGCACTGACAAACACTCCCCAGGCTCTGTCCTCCTTGCCCAGTCCACCCCTCTGCTGCCTCTCTCCTGGCACCCCTGCCCTTTCTAAATCGTCTCGCACAGCTTCCCGTCCTGCCCCTGCTCTCTTCAGTGACAGCGTCGGTGGAGGGAAGGGAGGCAGGTAGGGGCCATGTCAGGATCAGGTTGGCCTGCACAGAAACGGTGCTGGCTTACATGAAAGAGGCATGCATGTTCCCTCTCGCCTTCATGCGGCCTGGTGGTCCCGGCCTGGTTCTGGGTGGCGCTGTGTAGTCTGGAGCCAGTCGCTCAGCGTGCCTTCTGCCCAGTGGGCAGAGGCAGCAGCCGTGGCTTGTGTGCCTTCAGGCAGGGCAGGGGCACGCTCGTCCCTTTGAGGCACTTCCTGGAACCCAGGCCTGGCAACTGTCCCAGGGTGGCTGAGGGACACCATGTGTCAGGACAATGGATGTTGGTGAGGAGGGCAAGGGCTCCTGGCCATAGCTGCTGCCAGCTCATGCCCCACCGTTGCTGCTGCTAGGAGGTGCGCAGAAGTGGCTCAGAATCCAGGAGCCTGGGGAGCCCGGACCGGCCACCAAGCCTCTCCCTGCTTCCAGGCCTGGGACTCGGCATTCTCACCTTGGAGCTGGGCAGCCTCCTCCAACAGCACAGGGGTGCATGGCTGAGACGTGGCAGGAGCTGGCTGCGCGGCCCCCAGGGTGCTCCCGTGGTGGGGCGGGGAGGAGATCGGGAAGGAGCCATGGGCCTCAGATGGAGAAACCGAGTGTGGGAGGGTGGCATGCAGCAAGGTCAGGGACGATATCAAGGGCATTTCAGACTGACTAGCAGCAGAGGTCACAGAGGGCCGGGGGTGTCTGGAGTGAGGCTGGCAGTTAGGCAGGACCAGAAGCGTGGGCTGAGCGGGGAGCCAGGTGGACCAGGGAGGTTAGGGAGCCCACGGGAAGGTTCAGAGTTCCAAGAGCACCTGTTTTGTGCCAAGTATTTTGCTTGGAGTTGGAAATGCCCAGTCATGTTTTTTCCCTCACCTAGACTGGTTCCAAATAGGAAAAGGAGTACGTCAAGGCTGTATATTGTCACCCTACTTATTTAACTTATATGCAGAGTACATCACGAGAAACGCTGGGCTGGAAGAAGCACAAGCTGGAATCAAGATTGCTGGGAGAAATATCAATAACCTCAGATATGCAGATGATACCACCCTTATGGTAGAAAGTGAAGAGGAACTAAAAAGCCTCTTCATGAAAGTGAAAGAGGAGAGTGAAAAAGTTGGCTTAAAGGTCAACATTCAGAAAACTAAGATCATGGCAGCCAGTCCATCACTTCATGGCAAATAGATGGGGAAACAGTGTCAGACTTTATTTTGGGGGGCTCCAAAATCACTGCAGATGGTGATTGCAGCCATGAAATTAAAAGACACTTACTCCTTGGAAGGAAAGTTATGACCAACCTAGATAGCATATTTAAAAGCAGAGACATTACTTTGCCAACAAAGGTCCGTCTAGTCAAGGCTATGGTTTTTCCAGTGGTCATGTAGGGATGTGAGTGTTGGACTGTGAAGAAAGATGAGTGCCAAAGAATTGATGCTTTTGAACTGTGGTGTTGGAGAAGACTCTTGAGAGTCCCTTGGACTGCAAGGAGATCCAACCAGTCCATTCTGAAGGAGATCAGCCCTGGGTGTTCTTTGGAAGGACTGATGCTAAAGCTGAAACTCCAGTACTTTGGCCACCTCATGTGAAGAGTTGACTCATTGGAAAAGACTTTGATGCTGGGGGGAATGGATTGGGGGCAGGAGGCGAAGGGGACGACAGAGGATGAGATGGCTGGATGTGATCACCAACTCGAGGGACATGGGTTTGGGTGGACTCTGGGAGTTAGCAATGGACAGGGAGGCCTGGCGTGCTGCGATTCATGGGGTCGCAAAGAGTCAGACACGACTGAGTGACTGAACTGAACTGAACTGAGCTCCTCTGAGAGGAATTTTCTCCCCATTCCACAGTGGAGGCTAGGGAGGCCCTGAGGGAAGGAAGAGCTGCCAAGCCGGGGTTGGAGGTGGTGGTGGGGGGGGGGGGCCGCCACTTATTCACTGCCAAGAAGTCACCTTTGTGCTGGGCGGTACTGGGAGGGCCATAGAGAGCCCAGAGGGCTGTCCTTAGCCCTGGGAGTCCCAGCCCTGCAGAGCCCGGAAAGGTCCAGCCCTTCCCCACGCACTCAGGCTCCACCCTTCAGCTGCTGCCCCCCACCCCCTGCCTCCTGTGTAACTGTGGGGAGGCTCCCTGGGGCACCCAGTGCCCTTTGGCCTCCCCCGACCTCCAGCAGGTAAAACCTGTGCCTCAAGTACCTCCTCCTCCCACCTCCTGGCTCAACTCAGGGTTCAGAAGGCTGTCAGAAGGGGAGGCTGCCAGCGCTGCACCTCCATCCCTGGGTCCAGTCCAGTCCTGTGCTCCTTGGAGTGATCTAGAACTGGGAGGGGGGTGGTTGGGGGACAGGATGCCACCTCCCACCACTGGGGAGAGAGCACACAGTATACACTAAATTAACGCTAGTCAATGCTCTTCCCCATCAAAACACAAAGAGCTTTGAGAGAATTTCTGGTTATTCATAAAACTCTGTGAATATCTTCTTTTATGAGAGTTTAAGCAAATGAAAGATTAATTTCCCCCCAGATTTCATGCACTAGTGAAGCTGAATATGTTTAGATACACGGTTTTGAGGCCCAGAGGTCTTGACTGCCATGCTGGAGCAGGTGCAGGTGCCTGTGTTTCGGAAGGGAGGAGATGGTGTGGGTCACCTCTTCCCGGGCTGGGCGTGGTGGTCCACCCCCTGCCAAGTCCACCTGGCCTCTCCCACTTGCTGATTCTGCTCCACCAGAAAGTGGCCCACGTCCACTCCACCCCTGGGTCCTTCCTCTTCCCTTGAACAGGGCTCCTGATCTCACTCTGGTCCTCTCTGCCTCTGGCTGGTGGGCCTGCCTCATGGCCCATTGTCTTGGCCAAACCCTCACATCCACCAAGTCAGCTCATCAGCATCTGTTCTGCCAGACCCCGCCCCCTGAGCAGCTGGGCACCGCTGAGACCAACCACATGTACCAACAGATCAGGCAGCCTCCTAGTTAGTCTGCAGCTAGCACCTAGGCAGCGTCTAGATAGTCCCCTCTGATCCCCAGAGCCTTCCCACTTCACAGAAGAATGAGCAGCAGAGGAGAGGACTCTGAACTCCCTTCCACATCGCCCCCTTCACTCTCTCCTTCCTGAGGCCTCGCCTTCCCAATGGGAATACCTCCCTCGCTCCTGTGAAGAACTTAGACACAGGGGCCATGCTGGGGCCTGACTGTTGACCTCCCGGGGGCCCTGCAGCGGCTGAGGGATGCTCCCTGTTTCCTTTGCCCAGACTGCTCCCAACCCCCGCACCCCACATGGCCCCCTCCTCCTCCAGGGCAGGGGAGGCTCTGACCCCAGGAGGAGCTGCTGTCTGCCGCCTCTGCCCTGCCCTGCCGTGCTTTGGTTGTAGTTCTTTAGATGCACACATAGCCGTCAGACATAACGATACCTTACGGTGGATGGTGCCAGTATGCGTGGCCTCCAAAGGAGAAAATTTCACTCCGACATCCAAAAGACATGGGTCTCAGTCGCTCAGAGCTTTGTGTAACAAAGTTTAAAGAAAACGATAGAGAAAGCGTCAGCAAAAGGCACTGGAAGTGGGTAGGAGAGTACCCACCCTCACGAGTTTAAGCGGGCCTTGACTTCTCAACTGGCTGCTGAGAATTAGACGAAAAGAATACCTCAAGGTTGGGAGAGCTCCACCAGACCCTTTCCCAAGGCATAAACCCTGAGATAACTTCAGCACAAGGTGAGCCATGGAGTACAGGTTCTCGGCCACTACTCTGGGCCGGATATACTGTTGCTGTGCAATTAGGGGTACAAGTCTGGAGAATCGAGTTCCCAGGTAAGATATGTTACAATTATAACCATTAACATAGTAAGACATTGTCTCCCTGTGTAATTATCAGCTCTGGACCTAAAGCAAGGCCAGTTCTCGGACAAGATACATTGTTGTATGAGGAAAGCATGAGCAATGTCCACCTCCTCCTTCAAGGGACCTGGGCTCCCTGCCTAAGTTGCTTCTCTCAATAATATTCACTTTGTCCCTGACCCTCCCAGCTGGACCCTCCGGTCTAGGCAGGTAGGGGCTTGCCTGTCTTATTCACAGATGGGTCCTTGAATGTGGCCCATAAATATTTGTTCAGTGAATGAATAGGAGAGAATGTTTCCCATCACTGTTCATACCAGTGAGGAACCTAAAGCAGCTCGTCCCCTCCCCGGCTCCTCAAGTCTCTGGCTTCAGCCTTGGGCACCCAGTTTTCCATCCTGGGCTCCTTTTCTGTCTCCATCTGTGTTTGGCCCGAGAGGTCCTTGTCTCTCCTGGTTCACTTCATCCCATGGAGCCCATCGTCTGTCGTGGGGCAGCCGTGTCTTCTCCTTCCCACACTTGCACTCATGTGCAGGGTTCTTAACAAGCCCCTCAGGCTGGTTCCAGAGGAAAGGGGACTGCCCACTGGCATACATGCTCTCAAGCCTGGGCAGCAAGGATGTCTCAGGACAGGCACTCCCAGCAGCAGCATTCAGCTTCACCTTGCCATCTGTTGACCAACCTCACCCTCTCTCCCCTCTCGGCATCTGAGTCATTGAGACTGGACTTCACAGGCTCTACCTGCCAAGACTTGCAAAGAGTCAAAGGCCCTTCATTTTCTGGAAGATGGAACTTGCTGCACAGACTCACAGCAGTGCCCCAGGATGGACCCCAGATCACCGCCTCCACCTGGCTCTAAGGGAGCTAGGGGTGGGAATTTTCTGGAGTCCCCCTGATGGTTAAGTCACAGCATGGAAAGCTATCCTTGCCTCCCCAACCAGAGTGAGTGTGTCTGTGATGAGTCAGAGCTTTGGCGGGTGTGACCTCCTGCAAAAAGCCCACTTCGTGGGGGCAGGGCACAGGCCTAAAGAGACGGGTGGGAGCCGCTCACCCTCTACAAATCCCTTGATCAACAAAGAGGCTGCTGTTCCCCTCCCTGCCCGACTCCCCACCCCACCTCACTACCCTCAAAGCCTTTCAACCCGTTTCCCCACGTGGAGCCAGGAGCCAGAAGGCCACGTGGACCAAGTTTGGGGTGGGATCAGGGAGGGTGAGCCGAGGAGACCTCTTGGATGCCCAGACCCAGTGCCAGGCCTAAAAGGCAGCCCAGAGGAAAGCAAAGACTGCTTTTCACACCTCGCTCTTCCTTCTCCTGTTTCCTGGTGTCCAGCGACACAGTACTTTGGTCCCTGGAGACAGCCTCTCGCTAGGCAGGTGCCTGGAGGGCTGCACAGCACAGGCCGGAACTCTATCAAGCTCCAGGACTGGATGCCCATCCCTCTCGTCTCTATCTTGGCATGCTTGCACCCAGTCTTCTCCACCAGACATGGCCTTTCTCACCTCAGACGGGCTCCGCCCTGCGTCCCCTCCCACACTGAAGGCCGGCTCCCCGAGCAGCCATGTTCCTGGGCTAGCGACCACCTGCAAGTCCTACGTGCCCCCTCCTCACTCCAAGCCCGAGGGCTCTGTCTCTGGAATCTCGCTCCCTCCCCGCCGGTCCTGAGCTCATGCCTCTGTCACCCCTGCCTTTCTAACAGCAGTTGTCTGCTCTTTGCCCCCAGCCCAGCTGGCGCCCCTGCAGGCCCAGGGCTCTTCTGCAGCCCACCTCTGCCCTGGGACCCCTGGCCTGGCCCGGCCTCCTCTCCAGCTGAATCCCCTCAAGTTTCTTGGCCGTGTCCTTTCCACCCTAACTTGCTCCAGTCCATCTTGAGGTCTTAGCTCGGACACCTCTGCCTCCTGGAAGCTCTCCCTGCACGTTGCCTCTCCACACTGGGCTTTCCATTTGGGCTCCTATTTGCTTCGCAACTCCCCCAGGCTGCCCTGGCCTGCACCTCACTGCACCACGCCGCCCTCTCCATGCTGGCAGAGGCCACATCCATCTTGCTTTCTGCCAGTCAACACTTTAGGGGCCAGCAGGAAAGCTGGTGAAGCCATGATCCTGCCCTCAATGTGAGGACCCATGTGAGATGGAGGATGAGGCAGGGAGGCAGCTATGCCAGGGCACAGCTGGCTGGGGTGCTAGCCTGCACCCCAAGGCCCTACCTACCTCAGTGACAGAACAGAGTGATGTCTCATGAGCTGATTCCAGCTGATGAGCTGTAAGCTGAAGGCACTAGGCCTGAAAGGGCCTGGTCTGCCTATCGGGCCTTTTGTCCCTCCCCTCTGGGCATGGTACCAGCATCTTACCTCGTGTAACCACGAGGATGGAGGTGACCCACAGAGGTCGGCAGAAAGGTGGACAACATCCTGATGGCCTAGGCCCCAAGCCTGCCAGTGTCCACAATTCCTCTCCTAGTGGACAGGGGAGCTATGCCTGGGCCACTGGCCAAGACCCTTGGGGAGACTCCTCTGCCCCTCTCAATGTCCTGGATGCCCACTGGGGTCGGACCTGTAGGCACCTCTTCTCCCTGTCACTGTGCCATCCCCTTGCACAGGAGACCCCACTCCAGGCATGCTCCTGGGCTGAGTGCCCAGTTGGGGTATTCCCAGGCTCTTACAGCCTTTTAAAATTTTATGCTTTAATCCTCCATCTGAGCTGATCCTCTGCCCCTCTCAATGTCCTGGCTGCCCACTGGGGTTGACTTGTAGGCACCTCTTCTCCCTGTCACTGTGCCATCCCCTAGCACAGGAGAACCCACTCCAGGCATGCTCCTAGGCTGAGTGCCCAGTTGGGGAAGTCCCAGGCTCTTGCAGCCTTTTAAAATTTTACGCTTTAATCCTCCATCCGAGCTGAGGTTCCCCTGGTCCTGCTAGCCCCTGGAGGAGGTGGGTGATATGTGACCTGATCTCCAACTCTGGTCCATCTGGCTCCCCTGCAGATGCTGGGGCTGCAGCTGCTAGAAACCATTACTTGTCCTGCTACCCCTGGGGGTTCACTAGGAGGCCCTGAGGAGGTATTTTGCTGACCCAACCCCTAGGGATCATCTGGACATTGAGGCTGGGTCTGGGGAGGAGCCGTCAGGCCCACCTCTCTGACCCAAGGCCCAGATGGGCATGTTTGGCGTACCCACTGTGGACCTGGGGCCCAGGACGGTCTTGCAAGACTTGGGGCTCTCAGCCCACAGCCATTTGTGGGCCCGGTCAGTATCAGCACTTCACTCTCTTGTTTCTCAACACTAACAAGCATGTAAATGTCTTGAAAAGCACTGGGGACGCTGGCAGGCACCGCAGTCTCTTGGAGGTAGAAGGACCACTTCCCTGATGACCTTGGCTGATAAGGCAGAGCCACCACTTGTCACCAACACAGGGAAAACGAAATTTTTTTATTTGGTCTATAGCTTTAAAAAAAACTGCGCAAATGCCCAATCTGACAAAGTTCAGTCCCATTCAACATAGGAGAGTCTCCAGGCCCAGATGTGGCTTCTCTGTCCCCAGGAAGGGGGTCTTTGCTTTCCTTGGTGCAGGCTTGTGGCTCCTCCTGGCCATCGGAGTCAACTGTAGCCTCCATGTGGTCCAGCCCACCATCTATGCTGGAACAACTCCTGCCCTGGGTACCTCTGCAGCCAAACAGCTTCTGGGTTCTGCCTATCGCACATGTGGACCAGGGCAGATCAAGAAAACAAGACTCAGTAACCCCCTCGGCCTGCAGGAAAGATGGCCCAGGGGCAGGGCTGTGCCCAGGTGACCACGGGGCTGCCTGCCTTTGCTTTTGGCTTCTTCAGCTGGTAACGTGCAGCCTGCTCTGGGGCTGAGCCCTGGAGAGGGCCTTCTCTCTCCCTCCTTCTCTTTCCCAGAGGGTCCTGGGCAGGCAGTGCTGGCTTTGCGCCTTTCCTTTTCCGCCTGGACCTCACTTAAGTAAAAATTCCTAGTCCAGCTCACCAGGCCTGGCCCTCAGCATACTACTGAGGGCGATTAAGGAAGTTAGACACTCTTCTTTCAGAATCCAGACCTAGTTTGTTAACTCCCAGAAGGACGGCTTATACACTGCTCAGAACCAGGAGCTGGTGATTACTTCCTTGGCCTCTTTCACTGTTTCTGGGACAAATTAGAACAGGAAAAAGTGGAACGCTCCCACATTTCATCCTTGCTGCAGGATGGTCCACCCCTCTGTCTGAGTTTTACTCTTGGATTTGCTCCTTGGATCCTAGGTGGATTTTTATTTTTATTTTTTTGGCATGAAAACTGGCTAGTCCACCACAGTAGCTGATATCCCCCTAGTCCCATAAGACCCCAAAGCCCCATTCTACTATGAAACCACCCTCATCCCAGTTCTTGTGTGTATCTTTTCCCCAAGAAGTTGAGGCTGCTGCTGCTGCTAAGTTGCTTCAGTTGTGTCCGACTCTGTGTGACCCCATAGACGGCAGCCCACCAGGCTCCCCTGTCCCTGGGATTCTCCAGGCAAGAACACTGGAGTGGGTTGCCATTTCCTTCTCCAATGCATGAAAGTGAAAAGTGAAAGTGAAGTCCGCTCAGTTGTGTCCAACTCCTAGCGACCCCATGGACTGCAGCCTACCAGGCTCCTCCATCCATAGGATTTTCCAGGCAACAGTACTGGAGTGGGGTGCCAGTGCCTTCTCCAAAGTTGAGGCTAGTGGGATGCAAGTTCTCTGTAGAGGTCGAAGCGTCTCTGGCCATTCAGGTCAAGTTCAGGGCCAGGCCACGATCTGGAGGAGCCTGGCTCCATGGACTTCACCTGATGCAGGGCCCTGCCATCAGCTCCTCTCCATCCCTCCAAGCTGTTCATCCAGGGACAGGGCTTTTGTCCCCTTCCTGACTCTACTGTGCTCTCTGCCAGCAGAGGGGCCCAGAGGTGCTACTGTCACTCCTGCACTTTCCCCTGTCAGGATCCTGGGTGCTGCAGACAAGTTTCTGCTGTGGCAGCTCTTTGGGGCTAACTGCCAGCCCTCCATCCCCTTGGCTGTACTTACTCGAACTTCCTCAGCATACATATCCTCAGAAACTAGAACCACAATGATGTAAACCTTGGAATCTCTAATAACTGATCCTTACAAAATGGCATTTCTCCAAACCTTGGCAACCAGATACCCCAACTTGGATTTAATTACCCCTCACTTATGAGCCAGACTACCAGGCAGGATCAGTCCCCAAGGGGGTACCCTCATTTGAAGGCCTTCCGTGTGGACATTCCTGCCTGGAAATTCCCCTCCCCCAGACCATCCATGGAGGGTTGCTTGAGACCCTTTACTAGGTCTTCTCTGATCGATGGGGGTCCAGGGGCTGCCAGGGAGGCTCGGAAATGGATACACAGAGCTGCGTGGCTCAGGCGGTCTCAGGCAGTGTGCCCCAGTTCCCACCATATGGGAGAGTGGTCCTCTTCCTGTACTGCTCCCACCAGCTGACTTTGGCCCCCCGACTTCCTGCCACCTGTGAATTCACAAACAATGTCCGGAACGAACTAGATCTCAGCTGACCTTAAGGAGACCAGAAAATCCTAAGATGTAGGAAGATGAAGACAGAGCCTGGAACTCCAGGGAACACAAGAGAGGGTGGGGCTTTCCCAGCCACTGACATTTCTGCTGGTCAGGGACACGCTCGATGATCGTTTCTGAGATTTCTCAGACACCTTCTGTCGTTTGTTGCCCCACTGTCATTGGCAGAGAGGCATTTGAAATGGACTTGTTGAGACTTCCCTGGTGGTCCAGGGGCTGGGACTCTGCATTCCTGAGGCAGGGGGCCCAGGTTTGATCCCTGATCGGGAAGTTGGATCCCACATAGCACAACCAAGAGTTCACATGCCGCAACTAAAGACCCCACGTGCCGCAACTAGGACCCAGTGCAGTCAAATATTAATAAACATTTTTGTAAAAAGAGAAAACAGATTTGTTGCCTTCCATGCTTGACTGGAGGTGATGAGGAAGCAGTGAGCTGGAGCACCCATGGGTGGCTACTGGCAAGGCACAGAGAGGAGCCTCAGAAGTTAGGGTAGGTGGTTGCAGCTGTGAAGGGAAGAGGGGACCACACCAAGACCCCGAGGCTCAGGCAAGACAGGGACCCTCAGGGATTAGACACAAGATCAGGAAGCAAGTTGGGGCTTAATTGGCAAGAGCCCCGTTACAAACAGGGGTCAGGGATGATGAGTGCGAAGCGAGCAAGGTGGGGAGGTTGAAGGTGACACGAGGAAGGAAGTAGGTTTGGAGGGCAGTGGGTCCACAGGGAGGAGATGCCCAGCGGGCACCTTGCTCTGTAGGGACAGTGGTGTGGAGGCCCCGGAAGCTCATCAGATAAGATGCCCGAGGGAAGAGGCTGGAGCACAAAGCCTCATCCTCCACCACCTATGCTCAGACGCCAAACCCCAGAGGTTCCTCCAAGGTTCAGAGTCCTGAGTGTTCTTTGGTGACACACTAGGAAGCTGACAGACCTTCCATTAAGGGTGAGGGTGTCAGGCAAGGCCAGATAGACCAAGAGGACACAGATGAAGAGAAGGGCACCCCTACCCTGCTCTTCATACAGTTTTGTCCAGCAGACATGCTTGTATGAACCATGCTCCAAATATCCCCATCCAGACCAGTGTTCAGCTTGTGGTTCTGCTTTCCAAATGCAGATGTTGTCTCTCTTAAAAGACTGGAACTCCCTAGCCAGTATAGAAAGAGGGAAGGAACCCCTTAGAAGAGAGGAAAAAGGCATCATCAACCTATTCTAGAACCTACCTTCAGTGAAGTTCTTGAGTCCCTCTCTGAGCTTCTCTGCCCCATCCCTGCCTCCGCTGATACTTCCTGAACTTTAAGGGGCCCCAGGGGCCTTAAAGGAGGAAATCTCAAGATATCTTCTCTTCCTTCGGCTTCTCATTGTGTTGGCCAGGCTGGGGGCTCAGAAACAGCACAGACAGTGTGGCCAGCTGGAGAAGAGAGCAGGACTGGCACTTCGTGCTCAGGCTCGAAGAGGCCCTGGGCACAGCCTCCATCCGGCTCACCCAGCAGGCTGGGGCGGGGTGGGGTGTAGCAGTGAGGCAGTCCTGCCCTTCCTGTGCCCAGCACCAGGCCCTCCCCTCTGCCTGCTGTGGGACTGGCCAGTGTCCCCTAAGGCCTGCTGCGCCCAGTACCACCCCCCTCCGTCAGATGGCCTGGGGTGGGGGCTCACTTCTTCCCCACCCTCAGAGACCCTTCAAGACTGTTGGATCCCATACCTGAGCAGGGGGAGTGGAACTACATATTTTTGGCACTTCCTTTCCCAGAGTCCAGGCTCAAATAAAACTGGAATTGCGTTCCATTCCACAAATCTCTCAGCATGCCATCTGTCAGTCAACGCCGGCTGGCCCCGGCCCAGAACACGCTCTCTACCAGCACCCGGCAGGCCCCTCTCTGGCTGGGCCAGCTCCCCTGAATTGTGTGCTGGATTAAGAGTCAGGGAGCTTTGCTCTGACCCCTGTCCCACTCAAGACCTGTGTCTATCCCCCTGTTGTCATCCACCCATTCATCCATTCAACAAATACTCATTGAGTTCCCATCGGTATCAGGCCCCATTCTAGAAGCTGAAGGTATGGCTGCAGCCAAGAATGACCAGACCCTGCCTGCCTGGAGTGTAGCTCTCTCCAGGGAGGAGAGACAGACAACCAACAAGGAAACAGATGGATGAGATAAATCCAGATAATGATAAGTGCTATGAGGAAAACAGGACCAGCAGGGTGACAAGGATGGCCTTGGGGGGAGGAAGCCCAGTGGAGCTGTGGGGCATCAGAGAGGACTTTCCTGTGGGGAGTAGCTAAGGGGATTTGGAGGGGTCAGTACCCCTTTTGTTCAGCCTGTATTTGGTGGCCACTCTGCGCCCTGGGGCTGTGCCCTGTTTTGTGTCATCCTGGAGGTTCGGCTGTGGACGTGGGAGGGACCTTATTCCTTTCCCTCCCTGTAACCCAGAGCCTATCATATCACTACCCTTCATAGCCAGAGCTCTGAGCTGACCTGGCTGGGAGAGGACTAAGTGCCCCCCACATCCCATACACAAAGCAGCAGTTCCCAAGCCCAGTCCTCCAACGTAGACAATGTCTGGCTTAGAAACCCTGGTGTCTGTCCCCTCAGCCCGGTTCTTGAGTCTGCTTCCTCCCCAAGCAGTTGTTCCCTTTTTTATCCCCTTGCCTTCTGCCTCACCCCCATCTGCAGGTCATCTGAACCTCTCCTACATTCCCTGGATCCCGAGAGGGTCCCAAGCAGCAGGTCTAGCTTCTTCATTGCCCTTGGAGAACCCCTCTTTTCCACCCCCCACTGAGACGCCATCAGGTGTTGGAGCGAGTGTCATTGAACATCCAGCTAGCGCCCAGGCGGGCCCAGCACCCTTTAGCGCTGAGTTATCAGCGCCTCTACACACAGGGCAAGCAGGCACACAGGCCAGCTTCCCTCAAAATTCTTTATCCCCCACCGTGAGGGGTGAAGGGCTTTAAAAGAAATGCAGGGTCAGGCCTCCCCTCAAGGAGTTTATTATCTTTCTAGATAAAAGAATGCCCAAAAAACTCTTAGAGATTAAAACAGAGCTGAAACATCAAAGGAGTATAATGAAGCACTAAGTAAAATAAGAGAGGCAGACAATAAAAGCCTCTGCAGTCAGCAGACGGGAGGACGGAGATAAGCTGGGATGGACCAGGAAATCTTCCTGGAGGAGAAGGGCCCCAGGCAGACTGGGGGGCAGAGTGATGAAGTGAGGGGCGGGGTGGGAAGCTGTTGGTATCTAGATACTGAAAAAAAATCAAGAAAGCCAAACCCAAACAAAAAAACCCACCTCACTCTTTAGCCACACTACAGGATGAGTCCTGGGGCTGGGACAGAGGCACCCCTTTGGAGGCTGGTTCCCTGTTGCTTTTCTGAAGCCATGTGGAG
Organism: Oryx dammah; assembly: GCF_014754425.2. NCBI lineage: Eukaryota > Metazoa > Chordata > Mammalia > Artiodactyla > Bovidae > Oryx > Oryx dammah. The sequence goes on from NW_024070195.1 coordinate 42,673,930, forward strand.
GATGCGCTGGAGAGGCCCAAGCTGCCCTCCACTCTTTGTGCCCCAGAGGACACAGCGGCTGAGGGCTGGGCCAAATTCTGGAGAGTCAGCTTGTGGGAGATGAGGAAGCAGGCGGGGAAAGCCCCTGGCAGGGAGGGGCTTCCATCATTTGGCTTTGAGGTTGTGCAGGGTGGGGAGAGGCAGGCCACGTGGCTCTGGGCCACCTCCATGGCCGAGGAAGAGGCTGACCCCGGACTCCATCACGGGCTCAGGCGGAGGGGTAGGAAAGGCAGGAGGAGCAGGGGCCACCGCCAGAGACAAGCCCTCCAAAGGAGCTGCGAGGCCATCCCGCCCCGAGCGCGCCCGTGCGTGCGGCTGCCCCAGAGCTGTTTCCATCAGCTCGCCGACCACTGGCTGGTGTGTGGGCCACCACGTCCCAGACTCCCTTCTCTGCTCCCAGGGCCTGGAACGCCCGTCCTCCCAAGCCACTTCTTGTCCACAGAGCGTCTCACCCCGGCGTGAACCTTCATACCTCTTCTTCTCTCTCCATAGGTTGGGGTCTTCTCCTGCTGCCTCTCTCTACTTCATCCTGTCTCCTCAGCCCCTTAATTAACTTGCCCCTGAATTCTAGAACCTTCCAGCTCTAGATCAGTCCGCACACGGCAAGTGCTCACCACCGCCCCTCTGACCAGGTAATTTATTCCAGGCCGGATTCACCATCTCATCCTTCCTCCACCCCCCCAAGCCAGCTCGATTCACTTTCAACACCAGCTTCCCCGGCCTAGCATTTTCCTGTTCAAGTCCTCTAACACAGGACACGAGACACGGCAGGCCTTCTGAGCCTGAACGGATAGGTTGAATGAATGGTTCTAAGATGCTGGCAGTGAGATTCAAATGCAATCAGGGTAGTTTTTCAACTAAAATGGAGCAAATGTCAATCGGCATCAACCGATTCTGAGATTCTGACTGGTACCAACACCGTGACAGGCAGGGATCAGGAGGGAATGTAAAGAGATTTCAAGAAAATCAGGGCAACAAAGAAATGTGCCCATGTAATCTGACAACCGACAGGCCCGGGAAGTGGCAGAAAAGTACAGACAAACTATGCGATTGTTTCTATGCACACCTCATGAGTGGGGACATAGGACGGACAGTGCAGCCTTGACCAAATCGGGTGGAAGAGACCAGGAGGAAGCTGACCCACGGCCATGGCTCTGAATGACGGAAACAGAGGTTCTACAGGATCCAGGAAGATAGGAGCTGCTCCCCGGGGCTGGTCCATCGACCCACCCTTCAGTACCTGGGTAAGCCAACAGTCGTGAGGGAGCTGCAATGAGTGGGTTTTCAATAACTAAATCTCATTTCGCTAATTGCCCTGAGGTGTCCCCAAAGCCTTCTAGAACTTTCTCTCTTCCAGTTGCACCGTTTTTTGGATGATGAGTTGGTTCCATGTGTTCACACCAGTCAGTTGCCGGTTCACTACTCAAGATAAAACTCCCCTCTGTTGGCTCCAGCTGCTGATTTCTCTTCAGGACGAAACACTGAGGTGAGGCTCACTCGGTTAAGACAGATGCCTCCCGCGACCAGAGTTTCCTCATCCCATAGAAAGAGGAAATAAACTGGGTTCGTTCTCCAAGGCGACAAGGCACAGGAGGGGTCCCTGGGTCACTGCTGTCTCTTCACAACACCTGATAGCATTTAAGGCGGTGCAGCTGCAGACAGAAAGGAAGCCCAGATACGCCCCCGCATGTCCTCTGTTTAAGGAAGAACTTTGATCAAATGTGGCTAATAGTAAGGTAAAAAAGAGCAAAACCCCACCGGAAGCCTTGGAGAATACTAGAAAACAGGAAAAAATTCAAAAAACCAATTCCCCCTTCACCACCCCGCCACAACAAGTCTTGCAGAACAAAAAGTCCAGGCCCATCCATGACCAGATGCCACCAGCAACTGAACGCAAGGCCGCCATGAGCAGAGAGAGGGTCTGGGAGCTGGCAGCCCCTGACAAGGACCCTCACAAACCTCAAAAGCAGGAACTAAAGAGTAAGTGGGGTTGCAGATGGAGCCCATCAGCAAAAGGATGATGGCGGGGTGCATAGCACCACGGACACACATACCTTCCAACTAGTGACAGACGTCTGCCCAGTCTGCCAAGGACACGCAGAGAGGAAAGAGAAGGGCCCTGTGGCCACGAAGCCCTCTCATGGCCTCATAGTCGGCTCCCGGGATCACAGCCAGGAGAGACACTTCTGTCCTTCCTGCCAGAACCTGGGCAAAGCCCTGGTCACAGATTGTCCACACAAGTGCCGTGAAAAAGCAAAAGATCTTAAAGAAGCACTGCTGTGCACAAGCACTGCCGCTATTGTTAGTGTGATGCTATGGCACAACTCTCACACTCTCTTTTCTCTGGACCAGACATCATCAGACCTAAAGAGTCTTTGCCCAGCAACTCCAGCAGCGGTGTTGAGAATCTCTTGGGCACCTTTGGGCAAATTAGAAAAAGGCACCCCCTCTGGGTGGGTCCAGGGCAGCTGGGCCCCGCGTGGCCTGCTGAGAGGGCTGGTCCCATCTGGCGGGCCATACCTGAGGGCGCTGCCACAGGGGGCATGATCCCAAGGCCTGGAAGATTCCAGAGGGGAAACGGCCTCTAGTATCCATGATGCGGTTAGTCATCTGGAACATCTTTCACCACTGCTGGGCAGGGGGAGCAGACAGAGGCGGCCAGGTCTTCAGCTGGCACGGCACCGGCATGGGAAGAATGGCTGCTGTGCTGACTCTGCGGTTTCCAGCCCGAAGGAGGCCCAGCATCTGCTGGAGGTGACCTCAGAAGTGACTGGTCTTGTAGCCCAAAGACACAGCTCCACGTAGTCTCTCTTGCTCTCTTTTTTTAAAGTAAACTGTTTATTGAAGTAGAACATATACACAGAAAAATGTCCACGTCATTAACATCTAGGCTGATGCTCTTCAACGAACGGCCCTGTTGAAGTCAACTCATAAAACAGCAACAGTCACTTATTCCCCACGAGAAACCACTCTCCCTAAGGGAAACCACTTTCCTGAAGTCTATCCCCACTGGTTACTTTCACCTGTTTCTTGAGCTTTACGGAAGTGATTGCAAATAGTCCCTAGTCTTCTATGTCTGACCTCTTTTGCTCAACAGGTATACGTTTGGGGGAATGTATCCACTCTGTTACATGGAATTGTACAGCGTCCCGTTGTAGAAATATACCACAATTTATTTATCCATTATACTGTTGATGGGCATTTGGGCCACTTTTCTTTTTAATCACTTTTTTTCCTTATTGCAAAGATAAACAAATAGTATAAAAATATCCCCATTTTCAATCTCGTAGAGAAGCCCCAGGTCCTGGCGTCCCCTGGGGGTCCTTGCATCTGGGTTTCACTCCCTTCCTTCCATGAGTAGACCCTCTCTCACCAGCATTCACACCTCTGGGCTCTTGCCTACCTGTCTCAGCCTCCTTTCAGTCCCCCAACCTGGAAACAGTCCCCAGCACACCCACTTCCCTCCCAAGATCTCCAGCAGTGGGAGTAGAGGTGGGGGATGGGAGGTGGAGCCTTACTAGCACCCAAGACCCCCTCCCTGGCCCACTCAGGACTCACGCCTTCAGTCTTCTCCCTCAATACGGAAACTCAGCTTCTCCCTCTCTGAGGGTGTCTTCCTCCCAGCTGCTAACTGGCAGCCCCTTCCTTCCCCGCACCGAATGCACAAGCAGCTTCAGTGAGGTCGGGCCACAGGACATGTCACATGCCCTTCAAAAGGCAACCTCCGATGGCAATGGCGTTTGATATAGTCTCCTGCGCTCCCTCTGCTGACACGCTTCCCTTGACTTCCTGGTTCTCTCTCCATCCCCACCTCTGCCCTTTCCTAACCCTCCCCACTGTTCTCTCCCTGGGCCTGCCCCTGAAGTGTCAACTTCCCCCTAAGTTCTGGGTTCATTTCCTTTGCTGAACCTCTCCTCTCAGCCCAACTATGGGACCACCTCCCATCACTGGTGCCCCCTCTTCCCTCACCACCCCCACCCCCGAGTTCAGGCTTCTAGTCCAGCCATTCCGTCTGGAGTTCCCAGAAGAGCCTCAGCATCTCAGGGAGATGCCTTTTGAATAAAAAGCATGTTTGAGTTCAGCTTTTACATTTGGAGATGAAGCCATCCACTGTTTTCACAAGCTAATGAGGCCAATTATTTTTACAGCCCTAACCGTGCAGAGCCCAGCAACACCTGGCGGGCGGGCCGCCGAGTGGCAGCACCCGTGGCGCTCGGTTGTGCAGAGTGGGAGGCCCCTCCCTACCCAAGAGGGGCACCAGAAAGCCTGGCTGCACACTGGGTTTGTGTTCACGGAAAGGGAACATGGGTTTAAGAAGCTGAGAAGACACAGTGGAGAGAAGGACCACCTGGTTGGGGAGCTTGAGCAGAGAGCTCAACCATCCTGCTCTCTACCATGACAACTGGGGGGATTTGGGACATGCTTCATGGAGAAATAGAAGACCTAAAAGCAGGGGCGCACGCAGCTCTGCTGGGGAGGGCAGCTGGGCCAGCGGACGGACCTCCCCCTGAGGGACCAGCCAGTGCCCACTCTCTGCAAACTGCATTCCCTCCTGATGGTGGCACCTTCCCCTGGACCGCAGCACTGGGAGGCGTGGCCATAGTCCATTCACCCCGCCTGCTGTGATGAGGCCCAGGAGCCTCAGAGGGGCTGGAGCGTGGCTCTGGAGAAGACCATGAGGAGGAGGAGCGGGGTGATGGCGCATCGCCTTCACTGAGTTACAAAATGAGGACAGCGGCTGCCACTGACACTGCCATCAAGACCAGGAAGCAGAACCAGGAGGACCCAGCGACATCTGCCATCGAGGCC
>NW_024070195.1:42678787-42821601 GCF_014754425.2 Oryx dammah
CATCTGCCTTCGAGGCCAGGAAGCAGAACCAGGAGGACCCAGCGACACTCCCGGAGCCACCTCACTGCCTCCTTACCCATCCTGCCTAGTCTGTAACAGTCACCCATCACTCACTTCCTCAAGAGGACCTCTGCGCCAATGTGGGGAGAGTCAGGGCAAGGCTGGGGTAGCCAGATCGCCATTCCCCTCTCTCTGTGATAAAATGTATGGGTCCAAGCAAGAAGAACAGGAGGTCCAGAAAGGCAGATGGGAAAAGATGAAATAGGCAGGCCCTTGGGGATTGGGTTTGAGGAAGAAATCTGAGACAGAAAGAAGACGAATCAATACTTGCACAGGTAAGAGGAGCTTTGGTGGGCCCCATCTTCTGCAAGAGGTGGGGGGAGGGGTGGGAGATGGAGAAGAAAAAGAGAATAATTTAATCCCCAGCTGCAGGAGGGGGAGGGGCTGCGGAGTCACAGCTCAGGGGCAGGGGAATGAGGGGCAGACCTGAACTTCAAGACGGACAGAATTCTGGCCTCCAGGGTGGCCTTGAGATAAGGACAAGGGTCTGGGTGTCCGAGTATACTACCCTGGTTTGAATGTGGAAAGCAGAATAGAACCTCATCCGAACCCGACACAAAGCAAGCGGCTCCCACATGACCTCAAGCAACAGATTACAACGCCTTTTCTAAGAGAAGGGTGCCAGGAAGCTCAAGGGGCTCAAGAAAGAGGGCTTAACTAGGCTGTGCGTGGTGTCTTCCAGTCTCTAAGGATATGTCTCAGCAGGATTGTGAATCAGCTTCCAAATCCCAAAAAACTGATTAAGACCAGGACCCCCCTTGGGGCTGAAGAACACGTTTAGCAAAGCAGGTACTTTCAGGTAGAGTTTACTAAGCTGAAAAGAAACTTAAAGTAGGATTTAGATACATTGAGAGCAGGAAAGAGCTCCATAAAAGTTATGGGGAGGGCTCAGAGAGACCCCGCTCTGGGGCCACCAGTCAGTCTTGGCAGGGGGCAGCTGGGTGTGGCAGGAATTCCGAGCCACGGCGGAGTGTGCATGGCGTTGTTGCCTAGGAGCTGTTCCTCGGTGGGGGAGGAAAAGGCAGGGGAAGAGCTTTGGTCTATAAGAAACCAGAGTGGTTTCCCAGCAGCCGCTGGCCTGATGGTCAAGCAGATATGGCGGGGCAGAGCTGGGTGGTCCAGCAGGAGAGTGAGGGGCACCCCCACTCTTCCTTGCACCCAGTTCTGGTCCAGGCTTGAGGCCCCAAGGGGAGACCCGATGCCAGTTGGAGGCCATTCTGAGCACTGTGATGGTGCAGCACCCACCTGTGCACACGTGGGGCTTCAGTGCAGAGAGGAGGAGAGAGGTGTCTGAAGGGGCCGCTTCCCAGCACCGTGCCCCAGCAAAGGGCCCTCCGACAGGTTTAACTGCAGGTGGAGATGAGTATGTGTCCTTGTCCTATGCCACCAACCCCAGGAGCAGATCAGTTTCCAGCACCTCTTTCCACGCTTCTACCTGGGACCCTCTTCTAAGCAGCTTCAAGCTTTTTTGGCCTTTCCTGTTCTTCTCCCCTAGCTGCTGCACACACGTGGTCATCTGCAGATGGAAAGGCAGGTCAAGTTATTTGCCTATCCCTCTTTACCCTGGGCCGACAAGTGTCCCTGCCCTGGGGCTCTGGCTTTCAGTCCTCACTTCTGCTGCCTTCTCTTCTCCCTTCCTGCCCATCTCAGCTGTTGCGGTTTTCCTTCCCCAGAAGCTACAGTTGCTGAGACAAGAACCAGGGAAGGAAGAGTGGCCTGACCACCTGCTGGTGGATGGATGAGGCCCCAGGCCTCGCTGGCATCCCAAAGACTTGGAGGGCAAAAGGAGGAGAAAAAGACTTCTGTCCACCTGGAGTTCAGCTTCCCTCCCACCTTCAGTTGGCAACTCCAGCTCTTCTGGAGTGGCCCTCCTCCAAGAGCAGAGCCTTTCTGGCCTGCAGGGGAAGCCAAAGTCCCTGTCATCCTGCCAGGAATCTTCATCTGGAGCCTTAAAAAGCCCAGCTTGATCGTGTCATGCAGACGGGCAGGTCACCAGTGCCTGGGGGGAGCCCCATACCCACTCCCCAGGAGGGAGGATGAAGACCAGGATGTTCAAGTCAAATGACAAGGTCAGTGGTGTAGGGAGTGGGACAGAGTGACAGCAGGTAATCCTAGAAAGTGGTGCCCGACCTGGAAGGTAACATACAGGGAGCGCGCCAGGGTGTTCAGGTGGAAGGAAAGGCGCCTTCCTCGAGATCCCTGCAGGGAACCCAGGTCATCACCACCCACCTCCCTCCAGGCCTTTCTGCACCCCTGGCCCCATCACTGCCCCTAGACCTCTTTCTCCCATCCCCCTGCCCCCTATGGCTTCAAGGTGGCCCAAAGGACAGGAAGAAGCCATCAGAGGGAGCTTTGGAAACCCTCAAGACATGGTTGAACCAGACATGCCTGGTGTCACCCCGCTCGTGTGAGTGTCCCCCAGCTGCTTCTCTCAGGAGCATCTTGGTTGTCCCTCCATGGCTCTTCACTTCCACACAATGGCTAAGCGCCAGGATCCAGAGCTGAAGTAACAGGGAAGAGTGTCACCGTCCCGGATGTAGAGGAAGATCTTGCCTCTCCCCACGTGTCAGCCCCCAGGTGCCCTCTGTGAGGCCCAAGGCGTGGGGAAAGGTGGCTGCAATGGGGTTGTGTGGGGGCGGTGTGCAATGAGGAAGCCGTGAAACACACAGGCTCTCACCACCCCCTCATCTGGAGCCTGCCAGTCCCTGACAGTGCTCCTCTTCCAACTCTTCTAGAAGACCAAGGCTGCTCTTCTTCCTGTCCATCCCAAGTCCACCAGCCTGCCCCGCCCACCCCCACCAGCTCCTTGCCCCATCTTCCTGGCCATTCTCAGTCTGTCCTTGGTGATGCTTCCTCTTCCTCTTGGAAACTCCACCCTCACTATCACATCCCACCCCACCACCACCTGACCCTCTTCCTCCCATCTTCATCTATCAGAAGTCCCAGGGCCTCCTGAGTCTACCCTCCCCCCACCCCGAGGCTTGAAATGGTGCCTGGCACATAGTAGGTGCTCAATAAATATTTGTTGAATGAATGAATTGAAGCTCTGGCCTCAAGTTTTATCTTTGCCCCTATACCGCCCCCCAGATTCCCTGACAGCTCAGTTGGTAAAGAATCCACCTGCAATGCAGGAGACCCCAATTCAATTCCTGAGTTGGAAAGATCCGCTGGAGAAGGGAAAGCCTACCTACTTCAGTATTCCTGGGCTTCCCTGGTGGCTCAGCTGGTAAAGAATATGCCTGCAAAGCGGGAGACCTGGGTTCAACCTCTGGGCTGGGAAAATTCCCTGGAGAAGGGAACAGCTATCCACTCCAGGGTTCTCACCTATATTATATAGACTATATATATAGCCCATGGGGTTGCAAACAGTTGGACACGAATGAGCAACTTTCGCTTTCATACTGCCCCTGCCTCGACGATTTTAACAACTCCTGAGGGACTTGGTCCTCACTCTTATCCATTTGGGCAACCCCTCCCCACAGCCACACCTTGAGCCCAGACATCCCTTAAGGGGCCATCTCAGGTCATAGAAAAGCCCTTCTCAGCCCAGCTGTAGAAGCCCTTCTCTCCAGGGCTCGTCTCTGCTGCTGCTCTCCCCAGCTCCCAGGTCTCCAGTTCTGTTCTCGTTGTTTCTCTACCTTGTGGTCAGTCCATCAAAAGCCCTCCCCTCCCTTCCCTGTGGGCCAGTCCCTAGCCTGGGAACCATGTGAAATTTCATTTTCTCTAGTCTTGCACTTGGGTTCCAATGAGAGAAAAACACAGAACTGCCAGGTCGTCCCATCACAGAGGTGTAATCCACCAGGCAGCTGGGCCCCCTCCACCACCAGTAAGCAGTCCATTCAGGACCGCTTTTTCCCAGACCTTCGCCCTTAGAGTGTTGTCCACAGCCCCAGCCATGTCCCTTTCCATGGCATAGCCACTCAGTTCCCTGATGAGAACCGGGGTCACCAACTCTGAACTCCCTTCCCTGGCCCTCCCACCTCAGCTTATCCACCCCAAACCCCTCCCTCACCCCCCAAACACTTCTCACCCTTTTAGGATAATTCCCCTGCTTGGGCTCTTGGGTTCACCTCCAGCTGAGTCTCCCTCTCCCCAGTGTCCCAAGAAACTATTTCTGATCTTGCCTCCCTCCCTTCTTGCTACCAACTTGCCCCCCACCCCCGGCCCCAGTTAAGCTCTAAGAGCTTCGCTCCACCACACCTCTTAGCTAGCATCCTCTTTCAAAAAGGCCACTCTCCAGAAAACTTCTGGAGAGATCTTTGGAGTCCACAGAGGTCTTGCCTACCCATCCCCACCCCGTCGCCCCCACTCAGGCCATTGGCCCTGGCTCCCTAGAGGCGAATGACTCTGAGCTCCCATCGTGCAACATCCCCTCAGCCTTCCATATCCTACCACCTTTCCGCTTCCTTTTTATCACAGAATACATATGTATTCAAATCATACCCCAGAGAGCCAAATAGCCTCACTCCCCTCTGAGCCCACCAGCCTGAATCCCATTCTCCAGAGGAAAGTGCTACAGGATGTGTGGGTCCTTCCAGACTTTTTTCTAAGCACAAACACATGTAGTTTCATGTACACAAATGGAAGTTTGTTGTAAAAACAGAAATGGGATCCAGGTGCACACACACTGAACGAACAGAACAGAGCACACAGATTCAATGAACGGATTTCCTAGTTGGTGATGCACCTCCATCACTCTCGGTGAAGGCGCCTTGTATCTTATCCTATGGAGGTACTGCGGGTTTAATGACGTTTTTAACATTGCAGCAGCTGTCCCTGCGTGTAGATCCTCACAAAGTTATTCAAGCATTTCTGTTGGAGAGAGTCCCCACAGTGGAACTGCTTTTGATGCTTCAAACGGCCCAGCAAGGTTGTACCAGCTTCCCTGCCCAACCACCTGCAGCACAGGCGATGGAGTTGGGGGGGTGGCTTTTGCAGCAAAGGCCCCAGCCCCCACTTCCACCTTCAAAGTCTGTGGTTGGATTACTTCTTACCTCCTCCTTCTCAAGCCTCCTCTACCACTTCACACTGGGCCATCCTCCTCTGCCAACCTCTTGAAAGTTGTTTCCTGACTTTTCCCTGTGTTTTCCAAGTGGCTTCTTATATCATCTTTATGCTAATGGGCCTCAGATGGGTCTTTTTAAAAACCCCTCCCTGCAACCTCCAGACCTACTTCTTTCCAGGTGCCCCCAGGAACTGCACAGCCAAGACATTCAAGTGAGCTGCCCAGTGAACAAGGGTTGCATGGGTGAGTGTGAGGAAGAGGAGAGCCCAGACGGCCCCTTCCATTCATGCATTCTACAAATATTTATTGAGTACCTACTTAAGTGCCAGGGAGTGGCAAAAGAGGCAGGGGGCAATGAATGGTAAGCCCAACTGGGCAAGGCCAATCTTGGAGCAGAGAGAGACATTAATCAAATAATCACACAAATAAGTGTGTAATTTCAAAGTGTGCTAAATGCCACAAGGGAGTGGCTTGTGGAGATGTCCCTGACGGCTGCCGGGTCCAATGGGCCTGGAAAGATGCCCCTCAGGGAGGACACTGGAACTGAGATCTGAATGATGGGCAGGCTTTGAGCACATGAGGCAGGTGGTAGACGAGCCTTCCATACTGGAACAGAAGGCTGGGCCAGAGGGGAGTAAGGCCCACTCCAGGGAACTCAAGAAGAGAGGACAGTCTGATAAATTTACCTGAGGGCATGGGAAGCCTTGTGGGTAGAGAGGCAGGCAGTGGGCTAAATCAGATGTGAGTTTTGTAAAATTCCTACTCTTGACCTTGCCTGCATTTCTAGCCACAGGAAATAACAGTAAAACACTTGTTCCCCCTGCTTTGCCCTCTCAGATCACGGGACCTTGGATTCAGGATGCACTGATAAGGGAGCAGCAGGAAGCAGTGTCTTCGTCCTGCCTTTCAGCGGCTATTGTGATTTCAGCCCTATACTCTGCCTTTGCAGAAGCCACCCGTCCCTTGACTGGATGCTCTAAATCCCCCACAGGTCACCAGGGACAAAGGTCAGCATCTGGGCCGCAGCGAGTGTGGGCAGGCGGGGCTGGCTTTTGACCAATCAATCTACTCTTCTGTTCTGCCAAGCCCACCTATGGCCACCAAAACGTGCTCTTCTCGTCTCTGGGCATCTGTGCCAGGCAATGCTCTCTCCCTGGTGTATATTTTTCATTCACTGGTATATATTCTGCTCTTGGAATCTGAGCACCTCTCAGTAGAGGCTAAGAAATGCTGATCCCTGCAGAGTAAAGAAAGTCACTTAACTTGGCCATGGGTCGGTCCCATTATCCATCTAACTTAAATCTCTCCAAATGGTGGTCTGACCACAGGCCACTCGGGGTTTTCCAGGGGCACCATCCTAAACAACAGAATGGGGGCATGGGGTCTAGAGGCCCCCGCCCCAGCCACTTCTTGGCCTCTTGGCCTTTTTGTCCAAGAACCCCCCGTTATCTACCCCAAGAGGCCAAGAGACGCCTTCCTTGTCTCCATAGGCCTCTGCCCTTGAGAGGTCATTCCTCCTCCCCCACACCGCCAATGAATTTTGAAATACATCAGGGCCGTTCTCCCTTTCACAGCACCTGGACAATCCTGTATTTATTTGATGCCTCAGCCCCCCTCGACTAGCACAAGAAATGCCAAGCCCAGCCAAGCCCCCCTCCCTGGCCATCTCATCGCCTTGTCTGTGACCCTCTCAGGCCCATGGTGTGAGGACTGAAAGGTTCTTTAAGAAGGTCCCCTAATCCACAGCAGCCCTGCAGGCATTAGTCAGCCTCCTGTGACACATCACTTGAGTTCACCCTCAAGCTGCCCACACTGACTACCAACCACTAACCCGTGCCTTCAGGGTTGAAGGCAGCTGCTGAGAGCTGGGTCTCTAACTTTGACCTGGGCGTAAAGAGGGGAATCCCCGAGAGGGATGCAACTGTCTGGGAGACAACCCTCCTTTTCTGGATTTTGGTTCTGAAACTGTGGAAATAAGAGCCTGTTCCATTCCATTTCAAAGACCTCCAATGAGAAGGCAAATGACTCCTGCAATAACAGTACTAAGAAACTGAGGGACAGACGTGGAGCTGAGAGCCCTTGAGGAGGCCGAAACTTTCAGGAATTAAACCCTGAGTTAATTCACAGAGCAAAAAGATGTGTGGGTGATTTCTGGAGTCCTTGCACTTGGGCAGCCACGTGGCTCTCACCTGAATTCTCCCACCTGCACTTTGGGCCCCCAGCCAGGGGTTGCTGCTTCCTGGGTCAAAGGGCTGAAGAGCTAGTGGTGACAAGCCCTCACGGACCTCGCTTCACCCACAGAACCTTGCTAATACTCTTTTCCCACCAGGGTAGCACCTGCTGGTGCATGCAGGCCACCTCCAGCAGCTCCTGTAGTCCAGACTTCAAGAAACACTTCCAATATTTGATGGAGAGTAGACATCAGAGGGTGGAAGTACTTTTCCTGGACATCTCGTCCATCCCCAGCTGTTCTCAGTGGGCTGCACACTACTCAGAGAAGGCAGGATGGACTTGCTACCTCCCACTCACTGACTAGCGCTGGGGGGAGCAATGCCCCCTCCTACTCCATGGAAACGGGGGCTGGGCTGCCCAGCCCAGAGAAGTCAGCCACCCGCCTCCGCCCAGGAATGCAAACACAAGGCCTCTGATGGGCTCCCCAGAAGCCCTGCTCCTTCCAAAGTTGAAAGCAATGATGATCTGCAAAAGAAATTGTTGAGAAACTGCTGAGAAAGTTTCTTCAAAGGAAACTGAGAAAGTTTCTCCAAAGGACACTGCTAAGAAAAGGAGCCAAGGGACTTAAAACACCAGGAGAACCAAGTGGAAAGGCAAAGTCTTTTTCGGGGTTGGTCTCAGATCTTCCAATCGCTGACCCCTGACTTCTGCCCATTATTGAAGGTGTGTGTGTGACTGAGGGCCCAGGTAAGGAGGTCTTGGGCCTCCAGGCTACATTCGGGACTTGATATTTTCCGGGCCCCAGTGAATGCCTGAGCAAACGGTTGTGTGCTCACTGGCAGGGTCAGACGCTTGTGGGAGGGGGTAGGCGGGGCCAGGGGCTGCCTTCCACAACTTACAGTTCTAGGACTTCACAGACACCCTAATCGTGGCTGTGGGCAGCGGCCAGCTGTGCTGGGGCAGCTATCCCCATGGGGCTTTTCTGTGCTACAGCTGCGCAGGCAGTGTCAAGGAGGCAGACAGCTTCAAGCTGCCTGCCTGCTAGGGGCGGGGGGTGCCTGCGCCTTGTGACTGAGGAGAAGGGAGGCAGTGCCTTCACAGCACTTTGTCCTCCACGTCTCGGTGCGGGTTTTAGCACACATTTCTGGGCAAAAAGTTACCTCAAGTGTGCTTTTTAAGCTGCCACCCACTCTTTACAAGCCTTCTAATTAATGTCTACTATGTGAATTATTTATTGGGAACAGATGTTAGCGGTTTAGAGTGTTGAGAGAAGACCAACAAATCAATTGATCAATAAGATCAATTGCTAATCAATTTATTTGAACAGGTTCACGAACTTACTACAAACCAAACCAGAGATTTCCATGGCCCTGGAAGCCCATGCTCCCACCAACCTGTGCTGTATTTCCATGTCACCACCTCCGCCCCCTCTAGCCTGCTGCCTGATCATTCACTTTCCCCATCCCTGCCAAGGAGTCTACTCTTACTGGAATTCTAATTTGATCTGAAGAAAGAATTGTCATCTTTCTCCAACCAGAGAAGATGAAACTCAGGCTAGGCCGTTAAAATATGCAGCAAGTAGTAGCCTGAAAACCTAAACGAACAGGGCTGCAGAGTTACAGAACCCCACGTGTACCTCCCCAAAGGACTCTTCTCACGCGGGCAGTCGGGGGAAGCTGGGGTGCACTTGTCCTTCCAGCCCTAAATCCACAGCAAACTTAGGGGGTGGACTGGCTAAGTGCTGGGGAAGCTTAAAGCATTTGGGGGTCAGGGTACGGGTGATAAATGATCCAAACAGGCAAAGGCCCCATTCTCCCCCTAAAACGGACACCCCAGGAGGTGGTCAAGTCTGCACCTCAGGTTTTCCTGCCCAATCAGGTGAAAGGAAGAGAAGGCAAGTTTTCTCCAGCAACCTGCTCTTCCCTGACTGCCTGCCCCCAGTTTGGGGGCCTACTCTGGATCTGGAATCACTCCTGGCAGGTGAGAGACTGAGTTGTTATGAAAGTTCACAGAGATTCCCAGGTCCACTACAGCCCCATTGCATCCGCCAGCGGCTGCCCTCTGGCCTCAATGGCTCTCCAGCAGCAGAGAAACAGTTTAACAGGCAGACACAGGGGGCAGGAGCAGGTAAATCCTGGCCAGATGAGCCCCTCGACCCCGTGACTGATCTTTCCTGTCTCCTCAGCACCAATCCCACCTAGAGCCATGGCCCAGAACTCTCTGATGGGCCTAAAGTCTGTGGTTTTGTAGTCTCAGTGTGAGCGCACCTCCTCCTGTGAGTTCACCTGTACTTGAGAGGCCTGAGCGAGGAGGGGCCCCAGAGAAGGGGAGCTTTACTTCTATCCAGACCCCCAGAGGTAATCACTGTCTCGGGACTGGTTTTGAGGTGAGTTTCTCGCTATCTCGTATTTGTGGCTAATGTTTATCTGTGGGCCCCACTGTAAATATTAGAGACACGCATCCAGGGAAGGAGGAAGACTCTGCAGTAACAGGAGATGTGGGGGCCAAGGGAGGGAGGGATGGATGTCTTGGGCACAGAGGACATACAAGGACCACAAAAACAAAAGTCATCATTTCAAATAGCTGACACCCAGGTTCCATTTGACCTCATGCACAGGTAAGGAGTCTTTTTGGCTTCCCCAAAAGGGTATTTGTGATCCTGGAGCTGAGGAGAGAAATGATCATCCCCACTGCTTCCCAGGCAGAGCTGTGAGGAGCTAGGGGGCTGGGGGCTCTGCCTCTGGCTGAAGTCTAGAAGGAATCATGACTGTGACCCCAGATGTGGCAGTCTCCCTTGGCTTTGTCTAGCGTTTGATTAGTTGTCACTCTCACCACTTGCGGGGGGGTCCCTGCGAGACGAGCTCCTGCTCCCAGCCTCCAACATAGATCCCGACAGGGACCACTGTCCAGAATTCTCTGATAATTCTCAGTTTTGGGGGGGTGGTCTAATCTTGCTTCTTATCTGCCTTTGGAAAACCACTGTCCCTGTGGGATGGGGCTACACTGAGCCAAGAGAACCCTCTTCAGTCCCCACATCCACACGGTGAACTCTGCAGAGCAGGTGAGATAGGTTTGCCTCAGAAGAAGATCTAGAAAGCACACAGGTTAACATGATCTCTATATAAGGCTTGTCATGACATTGGGGCCTGCAGCTGTGAGCCACGTCCGAGAAGCTCCCACTTCATAGCTTTTAAAGTCCTCACAGTACACATGAGTCCCTATGTTCCTGGAGCAGCAAGCTGTCTGAGGACATTTTGGGGATGATCTTGTGGGGACTGTGTTCCCTAGACTTTGGGAGACCAAAGGTTCTGCCACGCCAGTGAAAACAAGACAAAGCAGAGAAGAGAACAGCATCCAGGGGAGAATGGCCTGCCTCTCCTGGAGAGGGGACAACTCCAGAGAGCACAATGGGGTGGACACGGAAGCTGGAGGTTCAAGTCACCAGCAAGAGTACAGGGCCTTCACTTCCTTTCCAGCTCTGAGATTCCGCCCAATGTCAGGACCATTTGTCACCCCTCTCAAAGACATTTTTCCCTTTCAATCCTGATTTCTTTGGGCTCGTTAGGCAGGCCCAGGGCTTCCTTGGCTCCTGTCTACAGGAAGCTAGCCCAGGCTGATTGGGCAGACAAGAAGATGTAATCTCTATGCAATTTTTAGGGACTAGGAACGTACCTTGGGCTAAGGGGTATTTACTGCCAAGGCTCGTAGATAACCCAGTGTCCACCCAGAAATCCTTCACAGTCCAGCAGGAAGGGAACTTCCTACTGGCTCTTACATTCCTGAAGGGCACACCCAAGTTATCTACAAGTGTTAGCAAATGAAGCCCACTCAGGCTCCTTCTCCAGTAGTTAAATCTCATGCTGAGCCAACTCCTTGGATACATCACGTGATTTCAATCAGCTCCCCAGTGCCTCCCCATCCGGCTGCTGATGCGGATCTTATACACGGGCCTATGGTTTGGGCCTTTAAGATACTGTAAGGATGCATTGCCAATACCAACCAGGTGCCAGCTCAGTGCTGGGGCTGCAGGGGCCCAGAGGTGAATGAGGCCATCAGGGAATCTCTCTCAAGTTGGAAAATCAGGTATTGACTATAAGGGGACAGTGTCACCTCGGTGACCTTGTATATTTCCACAGAAGCCACACAGGCAAAGTTCTGAACCACAGGCTAAGCTGAGTCCTAGCCTGATGCCTTGTGATCCTCCCAGAACCAGAGGATGATAGCCTACTTCAAAAGGCCACCCCCACACCCCTCACTTTCTCCCCAGGGAGGCTGTCATGAGGCAGTTTCTTATTACCTCTGGGTTCTAGCCAAAAGAGAAAATATTGGGGTGAAAAGAGCTCCTTTCCGGAGGCTTGTGATGAAAAACTAAGATGCAAACACTCATGTCTGGGTCAGACTCAAAGATTTTCCTTCTCACTAGCTTACTCTGTAAAGAAGATGAGTATTTCTCTGAGGCACTTAATAGGGAAACTGCTAAGGCCCAAACTTCCCCTCTTTCTCCATTTCTCTGACAAACAAGATTTCATGGTCAGAAAATGTTCTCTGAAAGGATAGCTGAGGACTCTTAGCAAAAAGCTAAGGAGATAGCTGGTGCTGGGTGACCTGGAGCACTGCCCCACCCTCTCCCCTTCAAGCCCTCCCCCAAGCCTTCTACACCACGACACCCTCCTCATGTAATATAACCTTGGAGTTTGCCCATGTTGTTTGAAGTTCATCGCATTTCCACCTTTCCAACCCCCAGGGACCCTCTGTTGGAGCTGCCACTGACTTCTGCTCTGTAAGCACTCCCTCCAGCCCATTCCCTCAAAATGGGCTCCTCCCTGCCTCTTCCTCAAGCCCTCCATGGCAGCATTTCTTCAAGATGCCCACAGCTGCCCCTGCAGAGCAAGCTCACTTCACAGGAATCAAGTGGTAGGCTGGGTCATATAGACACTTAAGAGCAATTTAAAAAGTGATATAGAGTTGGCAGGTCCCGGCCCCCGAGCTCTTGTACAATGTTACGACCACTGCTTGCCTTTCTTTTGAGCCCCAGATCCTGCCCCCCTGAGGCGGGCAGCCTTCACCCCAACATACTCCATCTAACTTGATGCCTACCCTCCACTCAGAAGCCCACAAGCCCCGGCTTTAGTCCCGGCATGCCCTTCGCTCCTGCTTTGGGACCAGGCAGTACTCTTGCCTGGAAAATCCCATGGACGGAGAAGCCTGGTAGGCTGCAGTCCATGGGGTCGCGAAGAGTCGGACACGACTGGGCGACTTCACTTTGACTTTTCACTTTCATGCATTGGAGAAGGAAATGGCAACCCGCTCCAGTGTTCTGGCCTGGAGAATCCCAGGGACCGGGGAGCCTGGTGGGCTGCCGTCTATGGGGTCGCACAGAGTCGGACATGACTGAAGCGACTTAGCAGCAGCACCAGTGACCAAGAACAGAGGCTCCCGGCAGCAGCAGGTCTGACAGCCCACGAGTCGCCGAGGACACAGCCGATGGGCGGGGTGGCCCTCTACCTTTGTGGGGACCGCGAGCCGAGAAGCGTGGGCGCCTCTCCTCCCACCGCCAGCCTTCAAGGAAGACCCCGCGCCCCACTCCCACTTCCTCCCGCGTCCCGTCCTCGGACCCGTCTGCTAGTCAAGACCCGCTTTCGCCCCCTGGGAGCTCTGCGTGGCTCTGCCGTGCCGCGGGACTGAGGGAGAAGTTGAGGGTGACAGTTACTCCGGGGCGGGGTGAGGAGGGGGCGGACCTCGACGCCCCGCCCCTGCCCGCCTCCAACGGCCAGCACCGCCCAGAGCCACCCCGCCCGGGTGTGGAGCCGTCAGCAAGCCCCCCCCCGAGCCCCGCCCAGTGCCACACTCCCCGGCCTGCCCCGCGCCAAGCCCCCGCGCCAAGCCCCCCACGCCCCGCCCCTGCCCGCCTCCAACGGCCAGCCTTGCCCAAAGCTCCCCCTCCTGGGGGTGGAGCCGGAAGCGCCCCGCCCCGCGCCCCGCCCAGTACCACACTCCCCGGCCTGCCCCGCGCCCCACCCCTCACCCCGCCACGCCCCCGCGCCACGCCACGCCCAGCGGCCCCCTCCCCGCCCCTGCCCCACCACCCGACGCTGGCTGCGATTCCCCTATTTCCCACTGCTGGGTCTGTACGGACCTCTGCCTATCAGGACTCCTGGGCCCGGGGCTGAGGACCAACTGAGAGGGTTTCCCAAGACATCCCTGATTTCAAATATCCTGTCCCGTCGTCAGAGTCAGCTGTTCTCCCTGCGCTTTGGACAACGGCGCCTTTATGCACTTTCTAAAGGGCTTCAGATTAAGCTCTATAGTTGAGCATCGCTGCGGAAGGTCCCAGCTAATCCAGATATCTTGATCCACCAGATTTGTCCCTGGGTCAGAAACGTCTGTGGCAGGGGGCAAGGGGGCTGTAGAGGCCGGTCCAAGTCTTTGGCCTTGAGAAGGAATGGACAGTGCCAAGGCCGAGGCCGTGGAGTGAGCAGGAGAGAAGAGGGGGTCTGCCCCAGCCCTGCTATTTGCACCTCGCCTAGTTAGACTGAGAACCCTGCCCAGAAATTTGGGGCACCGGCAAGCCCCGCTCCTCTCTGAACCATCTCGTTTCTCTCCATCCACCTTGAACTCAGAGATCTCCTTAGCTCCCTCGAGGAAAAAAAAGACGCGGGCCTTCGCGTTTCTCCACCAGCCTCGGGGGCAGGCAGACTGCCTTTCCCTCCATATTCTGTTACAGACAGAGCCTCGGATAGTGCGCTGCCCACCCACCCAGCACCTCCTCCCTCTCCGGGCTTCTTCCTCACTTATCTCTTCTTCCTCAGCTGAGGAGATAGAGCAGCTGAGTGAAAAGACAGAAAGTAATTTCCTTTCCGTCTAACCGCTTGTAATAGGAACCTGGAGGAAACGGAATTTAATAAACAGAGTTGTCGCAACCAATCTCTGCCATACTTTCCCACCCCCCTCTATCATTACTTTTTAATTACCGAAGGCTTTTTACAAAATGTAAAGCAAATGGACTGTGGCAATTGAGGCAAGCTAAAGATGGCTCTGAAATTATACCATTGTCAGTGTAGACCCATTAAAACAAAGTTTATAACTATCCGATGTTTTCATTGACGACCCCAATCCATCCACTTGAAGTAATCTCCTTCCTCCCCTCCCACCGAATCCATCTAGGACAGTTATTACTCTCATAGAAAGTCGTGGTAAATTGCAAGGGAGTGTACCCCAAAAAAGGGAAGGAAAGAGAAATCCGTTTTTAGTTAGAGCTTGGACTTTAAAGTAGCCAGAGTTAGAGGGACTTACCTTAAAACCAATACAGAATTGTAAAGTAAAATAAAAAATAAATTAAAAAAAAATAACCAAAAATAAAATAAAATGCAGATGTGTGTTGTGATGGTCTGAAGTGGGGGAGAGACAGATATAGAGAAAAGGCGGGGAGTTTTCTCCAGGGCTTGTGGTGGTGATTAAGTGAATGTGGTCCCTCCACACAGAAACCAGAAATGCAGGGCCCCAGGAAAGAGGAGGTCTCAGACTAGGATGGAAGTGCATTGCTCTTGTGTGTGGGTGAGTTAAGTGAGTGGGTTTGAACGGAGCTCCACGGGGGGAATTAGGCTGGGGTTTGAGAGGGGGGAAATTCACAGCCTCCCAGATTCTTTCCTTGAAAGAGTACATTTCAGATCACCTGAAGACCGACTCTCGCCTCCCTTATGTCACTTAAGGGAGTGTCCTCAGGGATCTTGGTAATGATAGAAAGGGGGAGATGCTTGGTTGGAGGGCTTAGCCAAGTATTAGTACTGGATAACCAGGCTTGGGGGGGTCCAGATGGCAAGGCCCCAGCAGGAGGACTTCAGAATACAGGGAGCACTTGCAGTATACCAGGGTTCCCTCCAAAGTCCTCTGCCGGCTTCCTGGAGGGACAGGGTCAGGAAAGCTCATGTAGAGGGTCAGCTTTGTTTCCTGGCTGGTATACACTTGGCATTAAAAACAGAGGACAAGGAGCTTCCATGGTGCTTCAGGAAGGGAATCAGAAGCTATAGAGACCAGAACTGATGGGATCTTTGAAGAGTCTGTATCTTAACACTTCTGAATGTTTCTATTTTGGTCAACACTTTTCTTTAAAAAACTCTGTAGATAGACCTTGAAAGTGAAAGTGAAAGTAGTTCAGTCGGGTCCGACTCTGTGACCCCATGGACTCTCTATATAGTCCATGGAATTCTCCAGGCCAGAATAGTAGAGTGGGTAGCCTTTCCCTTCTCCAGGGGACCTTCCCAATCCAGGGATTGAACCCAGGTCTCCCACATTGCAGGCAGATTCTTTACCAGCTGAGCCACAAGGAAAGCCCAAAATGTACAGCAAGGAAATGGGGAGCAGAAAGATCGTCCCATCCTTCTGGCTACTAGTCTTTGAGTAGAGTTAGATTCCTCTCAAAATGGGAGGGACTGAACCTTGGGAGCCCACTGTATAAAGAAAGAAAGCTGGGTTGGAGGAACTGGGCAGCAATGGGTGGTCTGCCCTTGTTGTTATCACCGGTGGCCAGCCACTGATCACAAAGGAGAAACCCAGGAACAGATGATTTTGCAAAGAGGTCTGGGCACCAGGAGTGGCAAGGGAAGGAACAAGGGGGTCGGAGCAAGTGAGAAGCAAGGTTGTGATGGAGTAAATTTAATCTCTCCCTTTGATTCGTTCTGTGAATTTGCAAGACTGTTGGCTCCTCAGGAGTTGCAGCTTGGTCTTAATTTCCATTCCTGGTAACCCTCAGCCAGGTGCCTGCCGCACTAAGTTAAATTTTACTTAAACCATTAAATTTGCCTTCAGTGGTATATTTGCAAGCTCATTCTTCCAGATCTCAGTTTATTCTTTTTTTTTCCAGTCATTTTAAAGGGATTCTCTCAGACTCTCTGTTGGTTATGGGAATTGATCTCACAGTCCTTGAAACTTCCTTCCAGAATTCTCAGGAAGTGGAGCTCAATGCCTTGTGAGCTGCTTAATTCTCTTCAGAATTAGCGTTGTCTCATAATATGCATATTTGTCCTCTGAGAGTGGGTGAAATGCTCTGCATGTGAAAGATGGTATATAAAATTCCACAAGATGGCTTTGATTATAATAATTATTCTCTGCCAAACCCAGAAGGGTTAAATCAAGGCAGGTAGCTGGAAGGGGACGTCCAAATCAGTTTTACCAGAAGTTTACGACTGGGCTTATAGCAGGGCGATAGGAAACTCGCCTCCTGAGTTGAGGGCTGACTGGGGCAAAGATTTGCCAAGACTTCTGACACGTTGCCCCAATCTCTCTCCTGGCCCCCAGCACACCGCAGGCATGCTGTCTGTCTGTCTAGAAGCTGCATCCCTGGGGTGGCTCAAACCTCAGATCCAGCATGGAGCCACCTGGGCCTGCTCTCTGTTAATATGATTGCTCTTTCCTAGCCGCAGCCTTGCCTCAGGGTGGACATTAAGAATGTTACTTCCTAATTTAAGCTCAAAATACAGTTCTGTGGGGGTTTAAACCCAGAGGGACCTGTACTCATATCTTGATAAATTGTAAAATATCTCCCCCATGTCTCCTTGTCTCAGTCCTCCCGCTTCCTTGTTACCATTGCAAGTCTGGCACATAGTCTTTCAGAGAAAAAATAGAATTAAAAAAGGAAGAAAAGAAGAAAATGAAAAGCTTATTCTTTCTAATGTCCCCTAACATTTAAACACATACACATGCACAGTTATACACTTATTGTTTGTGTATTATGCACAAATACACTTAAGTGTATTTTTTCAGGGAAATGGTATCCTTAAGGATCAACATATGATCCTAAGGGGTCATATGTTGGCGTGATTTTGTTGCCAACCTTGAAATGGGAATATGGATTTATTTGAACAGACTTTGAATGTGACCCTGAGAAGAACTGCTCTGGCATTTGACTGGTTGGAGCATGGAATAGTAGGCTCTCTGTAGCCCCATGACCCACTCCAGAAACTGTACCTGCTGTTTTGTGGGGGATGGAGAGTTACTTTTTATAAATAAAAATCCAGAGAGCAGTTTCAACATTTATCAGTGTATCAACAATGTTGAATACAAATTGTACCAAACTTGCCATCCCTGGGGACACTGTCTGAGATGCAGCTGAGCCAGGAAGAGCCCGTTCCAGAGCACCCTGGTCTCCTTTTCCCATATCCTGACTCCCCTACTCCCTCCTCTCCTCTGAACTGGACGATGGGGTAAAGCCCAGAGCCTGTCTGGTACAACCCTTCTATTTTACAGATGAGGAAACTGAGGCCCCAAGAGGGACTGCTCTTGCCCAGACCTGCGTCCTTGACACTTTTCTCTCTGTACTTTCCAGTATGAATGACACCAACCTTACCTCTCTCTGGTGCCATGCCATTTTCTTTTATTTGGCATGGTGAAAAAAGCAGATCTCTTTCCCTCTTCTCAAGCCCCTCCCCATCACTCGACCACTGTGAGTACTGTGGTACTGGTCCCCACCTGTGTCCTTCCATTTATCACAAACTCAGCACATGCTGCTCTTTTACCAAATCGTATCCACAAAATCATGGCATGAGAAGGTCATGCCAGCAAATTGGATCAAGAAAATGGTACTTGATAATTTACTGTAAAAATCACCTCAATCAAAATTTCTCTTCTGTTGGGTGGTGACAGGAGAGACACATTGCCACTATTCTGCCTTCCCTTTAATCAGGATACAAAAAACTCAGTAAACATGTTATATCAAAGGCTTATATCATTCAAATCTTCCCTAATCCACTGCCTTCATTTGAAGAGCCAGCATTTTGTTAAAAACAGTAGTGTTGTCTGTGACACTGCTGCTGCTGCTAAGTCGCGTCAGTCGTGTCTGACTCTGTGTGACCCCATAGACGGCAGCCCACCAGGCTCCCCCGGCCCTGGGATTCTCCAGGCAAGAACACTGAGTGGGTTGCCATTTCCTTCTCCAGTGCATGAAAGTGAAAGTGAAGTCACTCAGTCGTGTCTGACTCTTCGTGACCCCACGGACTGCAGCCCACCAGGCTCCTCCGTCCATGGCATTTTCCAGGCAGGAGTCCTGGAGTGGGTGCCGTCACCTTCTCCGGTCTGCAACACTGACAGTACATTCATCTGTCATGAGAACCTGTCACTTTGCAAACGCTTGTTATCCTGTATGTGAGCAGTGAACCTTGTTGAGTTATATAGCTTGGCCACAACTGGAAAGAACTCAGGAAAGTTTGTGTTTTGTCCCCTTGACTTACAGATGAGGAAACTGTCCCCCAGCAAGAGGGAGGGACTTGCCTAGGGCCACTAACCCATAGTAGAACTGGGACTAGTTCCAGAAAGTCAAATGCAAAGTCAGGATCCGCGCCCACCTCACCCCACTGCCAGCCCAGCCTGTGACAATGTTGACAATAGAAAAGAGATGTAGAGGTCTTGTACCCTTTTCTTCTAAATACAAAAGGGCTGGACCATCTGCATTGAGAGGAAGCTGAAGAGTTTTTCACCACTTGACAGCTACGTGAGTTAAAGAGACCCAGGTCCCAGGAGGACATCCTCTCTTTTCTGGAATCGGGCTTGACCAGTGCTAGTGCATGCGTGGAATCTGAGTTACTTTCCTCTGGCTCATCCAGACTACTCTAGGGCAGGCAGTAGGTGGTCCAACTTTGATGTCACCTGTAGCAACCAATGCCGACGCTTCCCTGGCCAACTAACAGGTGGTCACAGAAGCCGCCCCCCCAACCCAAGTTGCTGGGTCAGTTGCCAGGAATTTGAGGTGTCAACAGAGAAAGATAAAGACCAGGAAACCGTTTCTAACACCCTTGGCCCAGAGCAGAGAGTAAATCGCCAGCAACGACCTGAAAGAGGCTATAAAATGAGAATAAAACAGGATGATAATTTATGATGCACAATAAAAAGAGCAGGGGAAGCTGAGGCGCCGGTGACGGTTCGTTTCCCTCCACACCCCGGCTCTTTAACCGTGCTGAGCATTTCCTGCCCAGCCTGGTGTCCCTGCATTTTGGAGAGCCCCTGTCCCTCACCCATAGGATCCAATCCCACCCACAGGGCTCCCAAATCCTGACGGTGAAACTCTGTGAGGGCCTTCTACCCAGACCTCCCAGGACTGGCTCAAGGTCACGCAGCTAGTCAGTGGCAAATCTAAGGCCTGGACCCAAGACTACCTATTTCAAGATCAAAGTCTTTCTCAAATCCACCCCATTTTCCTTGCCAGGAACAGAAGACTTGAATTTCAAGATCTAAGTGAAAGCTCTTCTCCATATCCGATATTCTCCACCCCCACCCCGCCCCCAGAAAGCCCTGGGAGGCCAGAGCCCAGACCTGGGGGGCGCACCCACTCTTAACTGGCCATCGAGCCTCGTGGTGGACTGGGGCAGCCCCAGGGGGAGGCCACTAACCTCACTGACGGCAGATCCTCGCTGACTGCAGATCCTATGGGCGACAAGGGGGACAGACTGCCTCTCTGACTTGCCTGCCTCCCCCACCCCTCCGTGGATTTGGGTCACCTGCAAGTCATTGAGCCTGTGGGGTGCCTGGGCTGCCCCTGTTCCTAGAGGCTCCGTGGGCTCTCCACAAGGGCTAGCCAGGGCCCCAAGGGGCTCAGGCAGCCCTCTCCCCACTTAGCACTGGTTGTGAACTGTTCCGAGTATTCCAAGAATGGGGACACATCTTGTCCCGTGCAGCAGCCAGCCACAGAGCCCCCTCCTGGTGGGTTTGAAGGGTGGAGGGAGGTAACTGGCAGCAGAAAGAGTGCTGCCCCACATCATTCTGGTGACTCTTTCTGGGGGTGATTTTGGAGACTCCCCTCGGGACCAGTCCTTTGTAGCTGGGTTAGAGGTGGGGTGGGCAGGAGGGCAAAGGGCCAGAGACAAGAACTCTGGGGCTAGAATATAGCCCCGGCTGGACAACTAATCCATCACGTGACAGCTCTTCAGAGAAGTCATCTCTCAGAGACCCACTTGCCTTTCCTTGCCCATCTCAAAGTACGCCTGGAAAGCTCCCAGGAGATAACGGATGTGATGGAACTTTGTAAAGCTCCAAGCCCTTGGGTTGTAGGGTGCGGTAACTCACTGGCTGAGCAAAGAGGTCACCAACAGGCCCAACCCAGCCACCATGAATCTTGAGACAGTTTATGATTAGTCCCCAGACTTGCTGTCACCATATCCTGGCCACACCAGGGACCTGCCCACCAAGGCAAGCCTGAAACTTAGGGAAAGCAGATACAACTGTACATCAGGGTCACTGATACTGAGTATCCCCCCGAGACCTCGTTCCCCCACATAATCCTTTCTTTCCACTCTTCCTTTTTCCCATGGTCCCTCAAAGGAGGGAGGAGGACGTCGACTTCGAGCCCTGCTGTCCACCCGGTCTCCCTACCTTTAAGCTCAAATTGTCCTGATCCCCACTCATTTGTTAGAGTGGGAGTCTCCAGGACCCCCTGCCTCCTCAGTGAGGGGCCTGTTGGCTCTCGTGGAGGCTGTTTAGCCCAGCAGCTGCCCAGAGGCCCGTCCCAGAATTCCTGAAGACTATCTGGGTACCAGATTTGGGCAACAACAGCTGTGCTAATCCATCCCAAGAATTCCAGACTCTTCTGCCTGGCTGATCCCCCTTATTTAACCAAGTGAACCCTTGAATAAGTTGACATTTAAGGGTACAATTCTGTATTAACCCAGAGCACAGAAATTTCCAAAGTGATTTTTCACGGGTGTGATTGCTACCACCAGGGCCTTGGCCCATAGCCTCCCCTTGCTCTGCAGACACACAAGCGCCCCTCGTGCTGAAGTGTCCAACTCTGCCCTGCTGGTCTCCAAGAACTGCTTCTCTTTCCTCTCTCTTACTCTTCAACCACCACCCGCCCCTGCCACCCGGCTCCCTCACAGAGCTTCAGTTCCTTGAGTAGGTTGACATAAACAAGGTGACGATTACAAAGGAATCAAGTTTTAAAGTAATTGTACTCAAGGAATTTGGGGACCAGGGGAATTTCCCAGAGGAATGAAAATTAGCAGTGTGGTGACCTCTTTGGAAAAGCCCTGCTGTGTTTAATAAACAGCAGGCCTGCAGCGTCTATTTCCATTCAAAAACATGATCAGAGGATGCATGAGGGGGAATCCCCCAAACCCCATTATCCACCTCCACAGAGGGGCCATACTGTAAGAAACCCCCAAACCATTTCTCCTTGGCCTGGGCATATTTTTCCAAATTCTCCAAGGGAAAGGACAGGGTTTCTGTGGCCGAGTCCAGAAATGAGCTCCCTGGCTTTCCCTGCTGTCTGGTTATTTGGCGTCCTGACAAGCTGCCTGCTCCGTCCCATCCCCTGAAGCTCTGCAAACAGGACTATCCGGGGTCCTCCAGGTGCTGCTTCTGGTGGTGTGGGCAGCCGGGGGACGCCCCTCCAGGTGGATACCTTTGGAGATGGATTGTGGGTGCTTCAAGACACAGGTGGTTCCCATCACTCATCTCTATGTAAACCTCTGGCCTCCTGCTCAAAGCCAAGGAGCTCCAGCTGGTTCCTTTTCTGCCTGATTGCCGCCTGGCTGGGCTGCCCTGAGTCAGCACAGGAGGGGTCTGGCTGTTTGCTGGGCACTGGAAGCACAAAGGCACAGTGTGCTTGGCTGAGAGTGGGTGTGGGGCTGGTCCCAGTCTCTGTCCTCATGGAGCTTACAATCTGGTAAGGGACACAAGGATGGCTGCAAGAAGGGAATGGCTCAAAATCACCCAGCCCAGCAGGCTCTGCAGACCCTTCTCCCCAGACCTAGAATTAGAGACCAATTTGCCTCTGGACTGGATCTCAAGCACTGCAGGTTCCTCATTAGTGGGGCCTGAGATCATGAGTCTTTCTCTCTTCGTTGACAAGGCAGGTGAGGCACTTACTAGATGGAGTTAGCTGTTCCCCAGACAGAATTGTCTGGCTATTTGTCTTCCAGAGCCCACTCAGCCCTCTTCCCTCAACAACCTCCCTCTGCTTATGTTTGGCCTGACAATTCTATTGACGCATTAATCCCTGCTGGGCCTGAGGAGCATTCCCACTGAACATGCTTACGGTTCTGTCTGGGGTACCCAGGGGCAGGCTCTGGTAGAAGGTGGGGGAAGCGAACCATGGCCTCCTGTCTGGGGCTAGGGTGGGGCTGGGATTGGAATTGGGTTGGAGATTTTGGTGGGAAGCAGAGTGATTACTTGGAGGGATGAAAATGGGCAAAGCAGCTTCCTTTGTACATCAGGCTATGGCTGCTCTGAGGGGAAAAGGGGACCCAGGGTGGCACGGAGACGCAGGGCCACCTGACTTCTTTCTGCCCTAGCCCAAAACCGAGTGCGCATGCATCCATCTTGCTATCTGCTTAGGGAGGCTTGTTTTTTCCTTGCTCATCATCCATGGTGAAGAGGAAGCTTAACATAACATGGGAATGTGCTTTAAAACCTGTAGACTGCCAGAGGAGTGACTGGGATTCCTTGTCGCCAGCCCCCAGGGACCTGTGAGGTGTTTAGCAGAGCATGGTCTTAAGCACATGGGTCTCTTGGTGGGACCCAGTCTGGCTGGCAGCCACAGGTTCACAGAGTGGGTTCTCCCAGGTGGTTAGACAGGATGTGCTGTCTCAGTTCCCCAACTGACCAAGCATTTCCAGAACCCTCTCCTTCTAGCTGCCAGGGTTGCCTCCTACCCTCCATCTGGTGGAATTTGGAGTCATCCTGGCAAATCTCTTCATTTGTGCAGAAATCCCAAATAGGCATCGAACCAAAGGCAACATCCAGGCTGAGGGCAGAGCAAAGAAAAGGGAGCTGCTTCTTGGTCTTTGTCTCTGCTCCCTTGAAACCTTCCCTTTCTTTGGCTTTTTCCAGCTCCCGACCCCTGCTCACATGGCCCCAGGCTTTCCACTCAAGGAGACCTCAGTTGGCCTCTGGTGGGAAGGTATGAGACATTCCTTGGTCCTTATGTGTAACAGAGGGAGGCGTTATGTGAGTTCTGGTGGCCGGGCACGTTCATTTGCGCAGCCCAGCAAGGTGTTAGGAGACTGTGGGTCAGAAAATGAATGTTCTCATCTTAGTGGAGTGGGAAGGATCCTACTTCCAACGCTGCCATCGCTGAGTGGGTGTGCAGTTACTGATTGCATCCACGCCTTGGTTTCCTTCATGGTTGGATTCCAGAGCTTTCCCAGAGTCTCTTCTTTGGTTCTAACACTCTCGGCTATAAATACAGTGGGATTCAGCCATTAACTTTCAAGTCAGTTCCATAAAGAATCATCTAGTTGGAATTATCTACAGAGGCCCCACCTTAGCCCCCAAGTTGGCAGGGTCAGAAAGAAATTTGAGTTCACCTACACTGCCTCATCCTCCACCAGAGTCCCTCTCTGATGACTGTACACACCCATGACAGAGTTTGGTTCGCCAACAGATACGATCACTGTGACCTCCTCCTGGTCTACACCCAGCTTCATAGAAAGAGCTGTGGCTTTTTGCATGGCATGCACTGGCATCCGCTGGGCCCATCTTCACACACTGTGCCCTCCAACCCCTTCTCCATGAGCAATGTCATTAGGATAACCCAGTCCAGTAACCCAGGAAGGAGACCGCCCTAGTTGGCACCACTGCAAGCCCCATATCTGGGTGTTACTTTCTCTGAACACTTACTTCCAGGTGGGTCTAATGTACAGCTGTAGGAGAAGACCCAAGGGCTGTGCATCTGATCAGCAAGGGGGAAGGGACGACATCTGCCCCCTTACTTATCCCCCTGCCTACCACCTACCCTGGCACCCGAGCCGCTGCTTTCCGGGCCTGGCGCAGTAACCCATCTGGGCCTCTCACATATCACCTCATCCCACCCCATGTTAAACTCATCATCAAGAGGGAAGCCCTTATTAGACATAAATATTGTCACCACAGAGGTGAATAGGACTTAGATTTATGTAAAGGACAGATCTGAAAACAATTTAAAATGAGAACATGTGATACGGTTTCTTAGGGGGACACAGAGTGTTCTGTAGACAAGAAGAAGCCAGTGGATTCACAAGATGCTTCACAGAGCTGGGCTGCAGCCCAAGTGTGGCCTGGCTGGAGTGGTCGGCCAGCGTGGGAGCGGGGCAGGGCGTGGACCACCGAGTTCGCTATTTAGATGACTGTGAGGTTCTCCCTGCAGCCCTTTCTCCTTTCTTGGTGTCCTGAAGTCATAAGACTCCCCTGTGGTGGGCCGGGGATCAGCAGTATGGGCTGGCAGAGGTGGACAGTGCAGGCTTCCATGAGCTCAGGGTGGGCCACCACCCCAGAGGAGATGACAATGAGAGGGGAGGCCCTGGGAGAGACTGGATATGAGAGGGCAAACTGGCCCTGTGGGGGTGGGGCTGGGGCAGGGAGGTCCAAGGAGTGTGCTTCCAGTCTGGGTAGGAGGGATAGAAATGATAAGCACTCACAAGAGTAAGCAGAAAGCAGGCTTCCTCCCTGCTCTGTGTCCCGGGACCTGGTATACAGAATACCACAATGACCGTGCTTAGGAGCAGCGGTGAACTCAGTCCAGGGATCCCGGCCTGGCCCCGCTGGCACCTACCGTACGGACTTCTCCCTGTCATCTCTGCCTCTGCAGGGAGGCCAGAGCACCCACCCTTTCCAGTGGTCTCCACATGGGCACTGACAGCCTCTGCCCTGGGGCTTCCTCCTGCCCCTCCCAGTCATCCCCTACTCCAGGGGAGGTGTCCCAGCATCCCAGTGCAGCAGAGTCTGGTTCTCTTGAGGTTCTTCTGACCCTGGGTGTGACCGCCATGCAGGTTGGGGAGGGGGCTAGTCCATTCCACAAACGGCCATTAGCCACGTGGCAGCTTCCTCTCCGTGCTGCCCCTCCCCGGAGAGGACTAGAGTAGGGGCATGGCTTCTGGTGACAGAGGCTGTACCCATGGCTGAAAGCCACCCTGGAGAGGGCCCTGCTACCTGGGCCCCTGGCACCGAGGTGAGGTCAGCAGAAGAGCCTGCCCTCCTGATTTCTCTGCTTTCCATCCTCCCCAGCCTCCCTGGCCATGTGTTTGAAGAGCTTTTTTCTCTAATGGATAACAAGCCAGGCGGGCAGCTCCTATCCCACAGAGGTGAGAGAAAACCCAGTGTTTTCTTCTTCAGCAAAAATCTCAAGAAGTTGTGTTGTCCCGCAGGTGGGCATGGAGTCACCCTGACTCCCCGCCTGGCCTGACCAGAAGATGCAACCTGCTAATTATCTTTTCCAAAGTCTCCCACTGAAGCCCCAAAAGCACTTCTCTGCTTCTCTGCCTTCCTGGCTCAGTCCCACACCTGTCCCTTGATGGTCGGGTCTGCCTCTGGAGCTGCTCGGGCTCTGGTGTCTTGGTCCTGGTTTTAATGCATCATATCCATGTCCTGCCTCGATCTTTCCTGAAGCGAGGGGGAGTCACAGGGGAAGGTTGAACAGATGCACAGGAGGCCCTGAGTGACATCGAGTGGGATAGGGATTGGAGGCCTCGGGCGGAAGCCGTCTCCTCACCTCCGGATGACTGCACAGCCCTGGTTCCTTCCCAGCGATTCTTCCTAATCCCCTCCTGTCTTAGCACCTCCCAGATCAGCCTTCTGAGATGCAGAATCCCTTTGCCCTACACTCTCTCTTCACCCCATCCCCAGCCACATCTCAAGCTAAAGTGCCCCCACTGACTGCCCTTAGGTCAGCTGGGACGGGGCATGGTACACACAGCTAAGACTCTCTCTTTGGGGCCGGGCGGTTGTTTGTAAAAACAAGAACCATGAGCACGGCACAGCAGCCACTGGAAGGTCTATTCAACTCTGATTGACATGACCAATGTCTGCTGAGCACTCACCACGGGCCAGGAACTGTCCCGGGCTTAGGTTACACTGCAGGGTCTGGAGGCCCAGGACGGCCTCTGCCTTTCCTTCTCCAGCCTGATCCTCTCTGGAGTCCTGAAGACGCTTCTCTGACAGACAGGAGACGGGAGTGTCTGCAGCATACAGAGAACCCGCCCCCCGCCGCCTGATACAGTCAAGGACATGGATGTCCTGGGACAGGGCACTGCCACGGGGGCCCGGCCTGGTGCTGGCTGTGGCCTCTGTCTTCTTTTCAGGGAAGTGTCCATCAGCTTTCTCCCCCGCTTGGGATAAAAGGGAAGCCCTGATCCCCTGATTCTGCAATTCTTCTGCCCTTGCATCTTGACCTTTCCTCCCACCCACCCTCCCCAGGCCTTGCCAGACTGCCCCCCGTCTCAGCTAACACGGGTGGGTGTGGTGGGGAGGGCATGCAAGGACTGGGTGCCCCGGGTCCCCCCTTCCTTGCTGGCTGAAGAGCCTAGAGCCAGCCCTTGGGCCCTGGGGAAGTCAGATGGGCCGCCTCCGTCGGGATTCAGACTGCTGCTGTCAGCTCAGGGCCTTCTCTGTCTCCACGTGGTAATAACAGTTTTGAGCTCTAAAGGAGGGTCACTAAAACAGGACACCTCACACACAGATGCTTCCAAAAGACACCTGCGCAAGAGACGAGAGACGGGCTTCCTGCCCTCAGGTCGTGGGGACAGTAAGCGGAAATGCTTCCCAGGGAGGCAGTCTCTCCTTTCAGGGTTCTGGCTTCAGCCTACCAAATGCCCTGCAACTTGCTACTTTTTTGTGCTTCTGTTCGAAGTTGTCTTTCTCTTTTTGTGCTCCGCTCCTGAAGCTGCCCCTGTCCTTAACCTGAGGCAGAAGGGTCCCCTATCTGCCCTCGGCATCCTGTTCTTACCGCCCCAGCCCAGCCACACCCACTGTGTTCAGGATTGACCAACAGGGTGAGATGGAAAAGAATGAGATGAGGCCGCACCTTGATGGCCCCCACAGAGGGAAGGAGGCCCAGGCCTGGGCTCCTGGCCTGGACTGCTGGTCAGCGCTACAGGAAATGCTTCCTAGAATCACAGGCACTCGAACCGCCTCCCAGAGCTTTCAGCCAGCAAGTCTGGAGTGGGCTTTGTTGGGCTTGGGGGCAAGAAGCAGGGGCCTCACTTAGACAAGAGAAAGCTCTCCTCTTTATCCCACTGACAGTCTCCAAATCGGGTCGGGGGGGTGTAGGAAAAAGAGGTGCAAAAACCGCGGTTGGGAACAGATGTCTATAACAGTTACCAAACTTTTGAAAAAACAAGCAACAAAGAAATAAAAGCAGGAGATAATTAAGTACATCATTGTACACACCACTTGTTAATTAAGCTTTTACTCCTAGAATCTGACAGAATCTGCTTATAAGGTGAGAGCGTGCGGGCAACTGGCATATGGCAAGCCATCTGCAATGCGGACGCGCTGTCAGAACGTCCCTGCCCCTCAAAGAGCAGGAGATGCTAAATGTGGTTTTCCAGAGCGAAGCAATTTATCTTCATTCTCTGCAGAAGAGGAGTTGACGGTTGGGAGGGACGATGAAAGAAGGGCAGGAAGGGCGTGGGGATGAGGGGCGGGGGTGGCGGTGGTTCGCTCCTCTGTAAGGCCACGACACCACGGCCTCCAAGCAGACCACACACCTCAGCGCTGCTTGCTCCAGGCCAGCAGTATTCTGGGATCCCCTTGGATTGTTTACCTGTCTGAGAGCCAGTCCTTAAAGGTGCATGACACGCCCAGGAAAGGAGGCCCTGCTGAAGGCTCTGATCAGCTCCTCTCTAAAACGTTCCTATGCTGGGGATGCAGGGGGATCGCAGGCCTGTGGAAGGCCCTGAGAAAGGTGGATGGATGGGTGGGGGCGTCAAGAGCCCCCTTATTTCTCGACCGTCAGCCCTCCACCTGCCATTTCACCATTAGAGTTTCTGCTCTCAAGTCCTTCACCACCTCAAGCCTGGTTCCTCAGCTGTAAAATGGAGATAAATTAGCTACCCAACCGCTGCCCTGGGTTGATATAAGACCTGATAAGGTGATACAAACAGGGTGAGGTTTACCTATGAATGGAAGTATCGTTAAACAACAGTCAGCCTGGAGTCCTGCATGCTCACACCTCTGCTTTCAGTTAACCCCTGACCAGTGGAGGTGGTCACGGAGTCGGTCATGGAGTTGAGCACAGCAGGTCCAGGGCTGTCCCCCTGCATTCTAAGGGCTTTCCCAGTTCTGCTGCTTTGGCTCTAAGACTCTGCATGTTCAGGCTGCTAGAAGAAGGGGGGCAAGGTGGAACATGGGTTCTTTTGGATTAACCAGTAGCTGGTCTCTAGGAGACAGGCTTGGTGGGAAGAGAGCAGGGCCGGGGTGTGGACACTGCCCTGCCAGGGCCCCATCCCAGCCCACGCTGCCAACTCGGACTCTCTCCCCAGCCCCTCTATACTCAGAATATGTCCCCCCCAACATGGAGTGGGGACTGCCTTGGCCTCATGCCCCTGGGCCCTGTCGTGGTGTGGTCGCATAGCCCAAAGCACAGTGACCTGTGTGTGGAAGTCCCCAGCCTTCCCCCATGGACCCCTAGTTGGGAATTGCTCTCTGCCCAGATTCAGGCCAGAACCCCAGCCTTTTGCTTCTCTACCCCAAAGTTGTGTGTAGGGAGGACTCTCCACCTCTGTTGGTGGGCATCCACCCACTCTATACTTGTGGGAGACTTTCCCTCCCCACACGTATTCCAGGAAAGCCCCTGTTGGGCTGTGGAGACGAGGCTGCCTTGCTCCTGGGCTCACCTCACCTGCCATCTCTAGCTGCCATGCCAGCAGGGCCCACTGCCCTTGTGCTCCATGGTGGGCTCACGGTCCCCTTCCTGCCACTGCTCTGGCCCTTTCACCAGTAGTTCATTCTCCCACACAGGGAGCCCCGGGAGACCCCTGCTACCGTCACATGAGAAGGACCCTGTGCAGACCCCAGTCGCCTCCCTAGAGGGTAGGGCCATGCCGGGCCATCATGACCAGATGGAGTAGACACTAAGCTCTGCAGAGCTGTCCAGGCCTTTGCTTCTGGGGCACCTGGGCACAGACCTTCTCATGCTTTTCTTCCCTGAGGAGGTGGCCATGAGCAGAGATGGGGGAAGCAGGGGGCATGAGGCGCCCAGGGTTCTAGGCTGGACTGACACACCCACTGGTCTGGCCCTCCCTTTCTTTGAAAGTGGATGACAGTGTTGATCCCAGGAAAGACACAAGTCCCTTGAAGACAAAAACCCTTCACACTCCCTGTCTCTATGGATTTATTACTCTCTGCATCTTATTAACAAAGGAAACCCCATCACAGAAACAGACTCTTGGCAGCAGGGAATCTCAGAGGTGAAGTCTGCACCCCCTTGCTTTACAGATAAGAAGAATCAGGCCCTCTGGGCAGGGGTGACTTGCCCAAGGTCACCGAGGTGACAGGAGAACTCCCTGCCCCGAGACCCCAGTGCTGTGGTGCAGGGCCTGGCCAGTGCACACCAAGCAGATGGAGAAGGTAGCTTCAGTGAGGAGGTGGCAAGCGAGGAAAAGAGGAAAAGCTACTTTGCGGCCATCATTGGGAAGGTGGTTCCTCAGGACAGAACACTAGGGTGTCCCAGGGATGGGCAATGGCTGCTGTGTTTCTGAGAATGAACCCCTGTTTGTATCACTAAGGGCCAGAGCTCCCATAACTTTTTCTGACCAGCTGGGATATCTTGGGAGAATAAAGGTGGAACTGGGGCTTGGGGTGGGATAGGAAGTGAAGGCCAGAGAGACGAGCCAGGAGGGAAGCTCGTGTCCAGGCCCAGATCCAGATGGCTGTCTGTGGCCCAGGACAGGTGAGAGCGAGCCATCTGGGCACTCTCTGGGTTGGGTAGGGTATGCCCAGCCATGGGGAGCACTGAGTCAGCACAGAGCTTGGCTGAAGCAGACAGGGCATTCACAGGAGGGCCTAAGGCACCATGGGCCCTTCTGGTCTCCGGAAGCTTGGCACCTCTGGGCTGGAGAGGTGAGGATGCCCAGCAGGGAGAAAGGAGCCCTTCTGCTGGCTTTAAGTTGAGGGCAGGGGTGGTTGGAGAGGTGAGGATGGCCACGGGGGTTGGTCAGGAAGGGTGGGGCAGCTTTCTGGGAATGTGCCCCCCACCCCACCCCACGCCCGCCAAGCAAGGGAGTGAGGGGCCGACAGGTGAGGGCCCTCGCTCCAGGCATGGGACCCTCTCTCCCCTCCTGCCTCACCCCTGCAGACAGTTTCAGAGGCCCTCCACAGAGGACGGGGTGCCTGGGATGGCAAAGAGTAACACAGACTCCGCGGGCCCGCCCAGCACCCCATCTACTCCCC
Source organism: Oryx dammah (assembly GCF_014754425.2). Lineage (NCBI taxonomy): Eukaryota > Metazoa > Chordata > Mammalia > Artiodactyla > Bovidae > Oryx > Oryx dammah. Next base: position 42,709,152 of record NW_024070195.1, read on the forward strand.
AGCCCCCTAGCCCCGCAGTCCCCCAGGGACATCTCTCTAGCCGGTCCTAGGATCACTGGAAGGCTCCGAGAGCTGGCCAGAATCCCCTTTGGAGCCTTCACGGTCCTGTGGGGGCCAGCCTACAGAGAGACTGCCCTCCCCCAGGAGCTGCAGGGGGCTCTCCTTAGGGCCAGCACCCCCTAGACTCCTCTTCCTGCACTTGCCCTAGAGGTCCTCCAAGCCAGGCCTGGTGGGTGAGGAGTTCTGTCCCTGGCAGGGTCCCCTGGCTATCCCATGGGCCTCCTCTGCTCAGCCGATGGGGAAGGCCCAGGTGGGATCCCAGGGTCTGGTCCCCAAGACCTCGGCCAAGCAACCCCTGCCTGGCCAGTCCTCCCCAGTTTCCTCCTCCTCCTCTCCCAGATGGCTGCTTTGTCAGAGCAGCCCTGGAAGACAGAAGCACACGTGTGGCAGTCCTGCTCCCTCTGAGCCTCCAAAAGCCTGCAGACGGCTTGCTGGCTAGGGCCCTGTCTCGCATCTCCGACTCCCACACTACCCACTGCCTCTGCTGAAGCTATAGTGCCACCTCACTGCCCTTTTTCATGGGGCGCGGAATTCCTGTTCAGGGCCTCTCTCTTGCAGGCCCTTCTTATTTGCAGCTGCTTGTCATGGAAAATCTGGGCAGGTGGGAAGCAAGGGGAAAGGAGGTGCATGCGTGCTCCGTCGCTCAGTTGTGTCCAGCTCTGTGCGACCCCATGGACTGCAGCCCGCCAGTCTCCTCTATCCATGGGATCGTCCAGGCAAGAATACTGGAGTGGGTTGCCATGCCCTCCTCCAGGGGATCTTCCCCTGAGTCTCTTATGTCTCCTGCATTGGCGGGCAGGTTCTTTACCACTAGCACCGCCTGGGAAGCCCAGGGGAAAGGATGTTATGGAGCAAAGCAGGTGAAGCTTTAAACAGTGCAGCCATTGAGAAGAGACTTCTCAGGGGAACACCAAGCTGGCCCCTGGAGATAAATAGCCTATGGGAGGTAGAGTGAATCTCCGGAGATCTTGCCCAGGAATCATATGAATTGGTCATCCTGGGTATAGCACTCAAATGCACAGCGTTACAGTATGAACACTTGTATTCCTTCTTTATTATAAGGAACATAGTTTGAAAGCAGAGATTTCAAACTTCCCTCCTTGCTCTCCATGCATGAAGGGAAGATATTTTGACGTTTTGTTTTTTTGGTGGATCCCGGAAAACAATGTGCGCCTCGGTGACAGTTCTGTCACCTTCTGCTTGTCTATTGCTTTTTATCAGCTCTTGACTCTTTGATCACCTTCTGAGAAAATTCCCAGAAAGGGACCCAGGAAATCATCCTACCTATCCCCCTACCTCTGGTTTGACCCCAACTCACCCCCTCAACCACCCAAAACAAAGGAGGAATAATCTCATGCTCAAAGCTTTTCACAGCTGAGACTCATGTATTCCAAGTCCTCCCTCCCATGATATCTTAGCATAGGAAGGCATGCTCTCCATCCACCCATCCACCCATCCATCCTTCCATCCTTCCATCCATTCTTTTATCTTTCCCACAGCATGGAACTTGGAATTTCCAAGAGAATCCTAGTTGAATATAATTTCATTTTTTAAGGGAAGGTGATATTTCAACAAGCCCCTTATGGACTTGATCTTTCTTAAACCTTTGTGTGAGTGACTTCACAAAGGCTACAGGTATAATGGCTGCTTCTAAAGGCATTGTGACCGAGGAAGGGCATTGCCCAGCACTTGTGTGAATTGGGAAGACACTGCTGGGTCCAGGTCATGGGCGGGGTCCGCGGTAGTCCAGACAGACCCATCCTGTCGCCAGGAACTGGGGCCAGGTTTTCAGCCTCAGAAAAAGGGGACCCTCAATGGCTCAGAAGGGACTGAGTGAGCCTGGGGCACTGGTTCATGGGCTGTAATCTCACAAAGGGCCAGTTCCCAAAGAACCAGTGCCAATTATTTATTTACATTGAGAATATAAGCGTCATGGGGTCCAGAGCCTCCTGTTGGACCCATCAGCACACTCCCTCAGAGAACAGTCGCTGTGAGAAGATAAATGATAACTAAATGTCTGGAGCAGAAGTCAGACTGGAGGCGAGGCCCTTAGGCATGCGTTTGTACAGTTCTCTACTGAGAAAATGTCAGCATCAAACAAAACAGCTATGGAGGGGCTTCAGCCATCGGACAGAGGGAGGCCCATGGCCCCAGAAAGGAGTTCTGCCCTACTTCTTAGCTTCTCAGCCTCTTCTGATGCCTGAGGGCCCCTCTCCCCCAACGAAGCAGAAAGTTTGCCCCCTTTTACAGGAAGGCAAACTACCAGATACTCAATTTTCATGCTCCTTTGCAGCTTGGCTGTGGGGTGAGCCCCAAGCCCGTCAGTGGTGCACAGCACCCCAGGCCTCGAGTAGATGCTGGGGGCAGAGAAGCCTCCATTCCAGGGACAGTGGTGACCGGGCTGGTTTCTAAGACCAGTTGTTTTTCCAAGAGCCTCTGCAGCCCACAGCCTCCAGGACTGTGTCTGCTGTGCAAACTGCAGGGGCCAGGGCCTTGGGGGTGACAGTGGTGGCCTCTGGACCAGCTCCAGGGCTGAATTTTGGATGCTGTTCCTAGTCACCTGCCTTGTAGAGTCTGAGCCGCCCAGCGCCTTTTTAGTAAGTTCCATTTCTGCTCACATCCACCGGTGTCCTGATAGATGACTCCTCGGCACTGCCACCTGTCAGCTGTCCAGGGTCACACCTCTGGGCATGGCACACCTGGGATAAGTCCCGAGCTCCCAGTGCCACCTTGCTTGCCCTGCTGTCAGCCCAGGAGCTGTAGGGAGCCACAAAGGCCAGGTGTGTGCCAGAGACCCGTCCCTCCCGGCCTGGCGCGGTGGCAAGAGCAGACTTTGTGGAGAGGGTGGGTCGGAAAGGTGAGTAAATGAGCCGGGAGGAAAGGGGATGGTTTTCTGCAGAAAAGACATTAAGCGAGGCCTGACTATTTGGACAGTAGAGCTAAGAACTGACTCGGGATTGAGGACACGGCCCCTGTGCCAATATGTCACCCCCTCCCCCGATCCCAGCCCCCGGTTCTGAGCCAACAGCAATGGGGAAAACAGAAAAAACGAGCACTTGGCAACAATTAATTGCTGAGATGCAAAGAAAAATTGTTTTGAATATTAGAATTATAGATATAAAGCTATTAGGAGCATGATGCAGAGTTTATGAAAACATTATTTATATTGATTTATTCTCAGAGCCATCAAGACTCCTTGAAAATAATTAAAGTTGACATTTCCATTGCTGAAGCTAAATGTGGATATCATGTAATGAAAATTATATGCTTGGGATGGGCTGCGTCTATAAAGCATTAAAACAAATACCAGCATCGGGGAATCTTGGTCTACCCCCCGCCCTCTTATTATGCACCCAGTCACCCATGGACAGGCCTCTGAGGCCCCCTGGCCCAGCCTCCGGTGGTCAGTCACCCAAGGGGCTCCCAGAAATGATGAGTGGGGCAAGGGGCACACCCAGGGCCTCGAGCAAGGAAGGCGCTCAGCCAGAGCCATGAACTGAGGTGCCAGGGTACAGTCAGCACCAGCCCAGGAGGTCCTGGCAGGCCCCGAAGGAGGAAAGGAGGTTAGAGAAGAGAAGGAAGGGAGCGTGGGGCCAGGAAGTGGGAAGTGAGGATGTCAGGGAGGCTGCAGGAAAGGGAGGGCAGGGAGGTCTCCATTCCAGCCTTGGGAAACTGCCTGCACTTGGTGACCTCCAGGCTGGCAGCTGAGTGCCAGTCTCCACCTCTCTTGAGCCCCCGTGGCCACTGGGGTCTTCATCTGCTGATGGCTGTGTAAGAGCCGGGGGTGGTCTCTCAGGAGCCATGTCATCGCCTCATCCTCCAAGAGCCACTGTGCTGTTCTCTGCCCTCCTCTCTCCACCAGGCGAGCAGGGCAGCTGGCCTCTCGTGTCCGCCTTTACCAGTCTCGAGAATGGCGGGTGCCCTAAGATGATGGATTTCACACAGCAAAATGGGGATCCTTTGGTGAATAGTGAAATCAATTTCATGGGCTGTGACTAGCATTACCCACCCCACCACACTACACACACACATGCCCACGCGCACACGCACAGGGTAGAAGGCATCAGTGGAAATGGCAAGCAGTGGAAAGTAAGGCTCTGCGAGGCTTTATGTGCATGCATATATGGGTCCTGTGTATTTTTTTAAAACAACGTGAAGCTGATGGTCTAGGATTTTGTCCCGATTTTAATGTTTCTGTATGAATGTGGATGAACTTCTATTTTGATTCTAGGATACGTTCCTGGGGGTTAGGATGGGGTGGGGAGGGGGTTAGAATCAGTTTAAACTCCACACACTCTCCCACACACTCAAGCACACTCAGATACACATTCAGGGACACACGACAGACCAGCAGAGACTCAGTATTCATGGTCTGTCTGCACAGCCCCCTCAGGAAAAGTTAGTCAAAGGCACCAGCCAGTCACCTGGGTTCTGGGCTCACTAAAAGCCCACAGACCTGCCGATTTGCTCTCATTGGTAATTTCCATATACAGGCAAGTGCCACAGCAGGAGCTCCGTATTGCTGCCAGACCTGGCTCTAGAGGGCCAACACCCGGAGGGCTTTGGGGTCGACTGAACCCAATACTGTGCAACAGTGCGTGCATTCGCTCATTTTTCTCAACTAACTTTCCTGAATCATCTGTGTCCCATGCTCCGTGTTTACAGCTGGCAATTTTGAGACATCAGAATCAAGTCCCGGCCTCAAATTGTCTCCTCTGATGGGAGACGGAGCCAGGCCACCACGACAACACAGGGTCCTGTGGGCTCTGGCAGCCATGAGCCCCAAGGAGGGGTGGGCGGGCACCAGGACAGTCCTGCAAAGGACAGCACCCCACACAGAAAGGCGCAGAAAGAAGCCTCAGGGGCCCCAAGGGAGAGGCCGTCCGGCTGGCAGAGGCCTTGGGTGTCCAGGGCAGACGTGAAGTTCTTGGAAAAGCTGGGTGGCCCCATGGGTGGTGGGTGAGGAAGAGGCTCGAGACAGAGCAGGGGCTCCCCAGAGTTTGGGGAGAGGCTCAGGTCAGGTCAGAAGAGAACGGCTATCCATTAGCTGCGGTCAAGTCACTGCCCTGATGTTTTAGAGGGGAAACTGCATGAGTGAAGGTGCCCCTCCTCTAGCGGGATGAGGCTCCAGGGAGGGAAAAGACCCACCAGCATGGGGAGAGGTGTACCCCCTCAGATCCTGGGTTTCTCCCTCAAGCCTCCTTACCTCCAAGTACTCAGGCCTGCCCTCCTCCCCCACCCCCCAACTCAGACCCAAAAATCCTGGATGGGGCCACAGGTGGGCTGATGGAGGGGATGGGGGCTCCGTGGGTGTAGAGACAACACAAGTTGCCTGAAGGACCTTTCCCCTCAGATTCTGGGCCCCTCCTTTTACCCATCCAACAGCCCCCCACTGCCCCCATCCTTGCCCCACAGAAAGAAAGGCCCAGAGAGGGGAGACCCTAGGGAGTGGCCCTTGGGCATCCATGGGGAACCCTGGCTCTTTCCCTCCTTGTGTCCCCTCTCTCTTTCCCTCAAGAGCCTCTGCTCTCTGTGGGGGATCCTAGGGTTCTGGGGGCACATGCTACCCCAGGGCTAGACCACATGACCTGGGCTGAGCCAACTGAACGCCTTCTGGTCAGGTGACCTGCATATCTATCCAGTCCAGCTAGAATGCAGCTTAGGACACTGGCTGTTCTTTCTCATTTTCTTTCCTGCATAAATGAACTCGAAGCGCACAGCCCCTAGAGCTTCTGGAAGACATCTGGGCAACTGCTGAGTGGTATCAGCCTTGGAAGCCTAACTGTGGAGGACAGGGGAGCCGTGGAAAGAAGCCTGCCTGCTGGGCCCCTCACAGTCCAGGAGAGGCTCCCTGGTCCCGTGGGTTCTGTTCCCAGTTTCCCGCTCACTGGATGTAAGGCGCTAGGCAGCTCAGAAGAGATGCTAATGATGGAACTTAATAGGTGTGAGGCTTAAAGGCCCCAATGCAAGCGCCTACCACTGCCCAGGGCACACATCCCTCTCAAGCCTGGCCCTGTTCTGCAGGCTTTTCTGGCGCTAATGTAAGTCTCATACACCAGGCAATCACTCTGGTCAAGCTTTAAAAGATGAGTAGGGGGGAAATTAGTAGGAACTAAGAGAGGTAGCAAAGGCCCAGAGAAGTATAAAGTCACGTGATTATGGGAAGCCACGAGCAGCTCATTATCACTAGCCAAGAGAAACCCAGGAGCAGCAGGTGATAGAGCAGAGCCGTGAGGAGGTGACCTGGTATACTTGGGGGTGAGACCATTCTCTGAACCAAGGATCACAGACCCAAATGTCAAAAATCAAATGTGAGAGTGAACGGAGGGAAGCATGGCACGTGCAAGAGGAGAGCAGAGAAAGGCCAGTGGCACTGAAGGGCAACAGGGGCTGGTGAGGACTGTGGCTAGAGAGCACAGGCTCCCACTTGGCCCCTCTGCACTGTTGCCTGCAGAGATTTGGACTCAATGGGGCCACATCTGGGTTTGTTTTTTCAAGCAAAGCCAGAACCCAAGATTCCAGATTCATGAAATCTCCTGATTTTAAAAGATAATGAATTTAAATTTCTCAGAAATACTGGGGAGGCCAGTGCCAAGAAGGTCCTTATAAATCATGACTGCAGGTTATGTTTAACCCACAGGCCACCAGTTTAAGGCTCTGGTGTGGGCGGTGGAGGTACCCTGATCGGGACAGCAGCATCTACTCTTTGTCTTTCATAACAGGGATTGTGGCAATGAGGGAATAACTGATTTAAGGGCAGCTGCCTGTGGGGTGGGAGGGATGCTGGAACACTCCAGATGGGGATAATAAAGACATGGACAGGGGTAAGGAAATGGAACTGAATTGAGGAAGATGTAAAAAGTACAGTCAGCTGGGCCACGGGATCCTGCATCCTCCGTGAGCCCTGGTTTGGGTACTGTTCCCCTGGCACGTGGCCTGCCAGGTCATCTATGGCTCACAGGTGCGGATGTATTGAGCAGAGTGCAGTGCTTGCAGGGCAAGGGCCGTGCTTTCCTCTCTGCTTCTCGGGACCCCGACACACCCCATACAGCACCAGGCCCATGGTGGACCCTCGCCCAACACTAACTCCCTTGGCAGCAACTGCAATAAACCTGTTCCAAGAGAGACATGCTGCCAGCCAGTCAAACACGCATGCACAGCCCACCTCCTCTGTGCCAGGCTCTGGGACAGCCAGGAACATGTCATCTCAGCCAGGTTAAGTGACTTAGTCACCCCGCCCTCCTGGGGCAGTGCTGAAGGGATGGACAAGGAGCAGGTGATTTGTCCCACCCAGGAGAAAGAGATGGCAATCAGCTCTGGGGGAAACAAAGCAGGCACAGTGGAGCGACCAGGGGTGCAGGGAGGCCCCTCCCGAGGAGGTGACTTGAAGGCACCAAGTGGGGGGAACACTGGGCGGGGAGAAGGTTCCACCTTCAAAGAGGCAAAGGTGGGATATAGTTGGTGTGGCTGGACCAGAGTGAGCGAGGCGGGGGAGGCAGGAGGTGAACCAGAGGGCTGAGGGTGGAGAAGGTCTCAGCCCCATGGGCCATCGGGAGATCTTGGACTCCTGAGTGAGTGCAGACTGGAGGAACTACAGTGGTTAGAGCAGAGGAGTGGCACGGTGCAACTGGAGCTAACCAAATGGCCCAGCCGCTGCCCGGAGCGTGGGGTAAGGGCAGGAGCAGCGAGGCCAGGCTGTTTGCCATCCATCTGGAGGAGCAGGGAGCCTCCAGACCAGAGAGGGAAGGTGTGGAGGTGGTGAGACCTGGCTCGTTTCTGGAGGTGGGGCTGGCGGCCAGCTGATGGACTGGGTGTGGGGTGTGAGACAGGAATGGAGGACAGCTCCCAGGACGGGGTCTGACCGGAAGGATGGGGCTGCCGTTCAGCGAGAGAAGGTGAAGAGAAGCTTCAGGAGGAACAGGTGGAGGTTTTTTCTTGTGGGGGAAGGGGGTGCAGATCGGACAGCAACACAGATACGATAGTTGCCAGCAGGGACAGAGCACCGCACCCACGTGGGGCTCCGGCAGCCCAAGCACTCTGAAGGTATCATAATCTCATTTAGTCCAACAACCCAGGGAGGGAGGTGTCGCTTTTTGCACACTCTGGCTGGACAGTTAGGTAAGCTGTGACTCTGTGCTCCTTCTGCTCCTTCTCACCTCCCTGCACCCTCTCCCCACAACAAACCAAGACAAAATGTGCACAGCCAGGTAGTAAAGACAGAGAACAGAGACTGCTTGAAGGGGCTTTTCTTGCCTTTTGTCAGAGCCTGAGCTCAAAGACGAGCCAGTGTCTGGTGGGGCTTGGGAAGGGGAGGCAGAGCCTCTGGCCAGGCTGTGGAGGGGCTCCGAGGGGCTCCGAGGGGCTCCAAGGGGCTCTCTGCCTCCTCCAGAGCCCCGAGCAGCAGAGCACAGTTCAAAGAAACCACAAGCGCCCCCATGTTTTAGTGAATGGAGACAATAGATACTTGCACGACCTTCATGGGGAGCCCAAGTGTCACTGACAAGTTCCCTCCCAGAACAGCAAGACTGAGTGTTCAGGTCAGATTATTCTGGTGATAAATGACAGAGAGCCTGGCCAGGATCACTTACACCCTAGTTGTGTGCAGAAGCTGGTCTGCAGGGACTTTCAGGAGCCAATTGCGCGCCTCCCTTCCTGACTCCGCATTCGGTGCCATCCGGTGGTGGTATGAACCAGCTGCACTGAGCGTATTTACACTATGGGAATTGGCAAACACTGCACATCAGGACCTTCCTCCTGAATGCTGGTTGCTAAACGTTGACTAGCTCATTTCTGCTGAACCCTTTTCCTCAGAGTGTATTGTGACTTTTACTGGCTGACACCACTGGGACACCCAGGGCTAGAGCTGACTGCAGGCCATCCAAATGTTATCCCTTGGGCTCAGACTTTCTCTCCTCGTCATGTACCTCCCAGGGTGACAAAACGGAGCTGGGGTCTAGCTTCAGATCCTGTAAGAACCAGCTGAGAGACCCCAGAGGAGGAGGCAAAAGCTTCTCTGCACCCTCACCCCCGCCAAGTCCCAGCAGAAGCCCCATAATAATTGAACCTCATGGGTCCCACAGGCTGCACGCTCACCCTGAATCAACGACAATAACCAGGCGCTGGTGGTCCTAAGACAGAGCCACATGCAGAGTTCCCTGGTGGTCCAGTGGCTGAGACTCCTGCTCCCGATGCCGGGGGGTGGGGGTGTGGTCCCTGGTCAGGGAACTAGATCCCACATGCCACAACTAAGAGTTCACTTTCTGCAACTAAAGATCCTACAACAAAGAGCCTGCATGCTGCAACTAAGACCCGCACCGCTGAATAAGCAAGAGTGAGGCTTGAGGGCCCCCAGACTGGGGGGTGTTCCAAGTGCTGCCAGAAGGAACTGCTACTCTGCTCCCACCTCCAGCTCTGGCCCGGGCCCAGGGGTGACCTGGCTGGGCTCACTGGGGGGCCCTGGGCCCCTCCTTCACCATCTCTAGTCCTGGCATCACTTTTGGATTCGGTGGCCTGCTCTGACATGCCCCGGGCCATGTAACCCCAGGGGTGCAGCCGACAAGACCTCAACCTGCCGCGGGAGGCACTAGCCTCAGAGAGGGACTGACCACGGGCTCGATACACTCCCAACCAGACGTGAGCAGGCAGTCACACAGCGCTGGCCACTGGGGGCTGGAGAGGCAGGCGTGAGTGCCGCCCTGTGATATTTGCCCGACTGTCACACACGCTGTCTCTCTCTTTCTCTCTCTCTCTCACACACAAACACAGATGGTTGCAAGGGGTGAGAGTGGGTATCAGATGCCCTTGAGATCTTCCCCCACCCTCCACCCCCCAGCACTTGTCCTCGGCAGTTCCAGGGCTCCCTGAGGGAGAGCTTGGTCAGAGTAGAGGGAAGGGATGACTTAAGCCTTGTCTTGAAAGCCAGTGTCATGCCCACAACCTGGGCATCTTCCATGTCCTCCACCACCTCCTGAGCCCGGAGAATGTCCCATTCATCCACCTGAACGAACACCTCCTTTGCTGCTTCCTAATGAAGCCGTGCACGTGAGGGCAGCCTGCCCCATCCCTGTGTATGCCCTGGGCCCCTCGAGCTGCTCCTGTGTGTTCTGACCTGTGCAGGGTGCTGGGGCAGGAGTCACCCTTGGGAATGCCAGGGCCCCAGGGGCCCAGAGCAGACCTGCCTCTTTGGGAGGGTCTCTTAGGCTCTCCTGGCCCAGGCTCAGCCAGGGGGCAGTCTGCAGCTGGGCCTGTCCTGCTCCGCATCCCATACAGCTCAGCCCTAGGCCCAGAGGACGCTCCCTCACACACAAAGCCATGTCACCCCAGCCTGCCCGGAGGGTGCCTTGGACAGATGGAGGTGGGGGAGCAGGAGTGAAATGCCAGTACACGAAACAACCAGCCTCGGGCGGGGAGTGGGTAACAGGGAGGGGTGGGGAAGATGTCCTAGGGAGGGTTTCCCACGCCTCCCTCCCTCCCCACCTGGGCTACTGCCACTTCCACTTATATAGTCTTCCTAGACTCTACCAGCAACCTTCATTTAAGGAACTTAGGTCCTGAAGAGGGGACACTTGGAACTTGGAGGTGGGGGGTGGCGGGCAGGCATCCACCCTCAGGCCTCCTGCCTGGGACCTCAGCCCCTTCTTTACCACTGTCCTTTCCTTGGGCCACTCTCTAATCTTCTCAGGACCTCAGTCTCATCATCTGTAAAATGGATACTTTGGGCTTGGTCACCTCTAGGGCCCCTTCCCTCTGGGTGAGCTGCATCCTGCCAGCCCCTGGCCGGGATTCCCTTTGGCTGCTAGCCAGCTGTGCTGCCTCAGGCAGGATTTTAGCCTCTCTGGGCTTGTTTACTCCTTTGTACACTGGGTTCAAAGCTGTTGTTCTGCTGACCTCAGATGTGGTGGGGGTCAAACATTATCAAGGATAGGAATGTAATTCTATAAAAAAAATTTTTTATTAAAATAGAATTGATTTACAATATGTTTATGCTGTACAGTAAAGTGCTTCAGTTATGAATATATACATTTTTATATTCTTTTCCATTATGGTTTATTTCAGGGTATTATAATTTTCTGTGCTATACAGTAGTACCTTGTTGTTTATCCACCCTATATATAATAGTTTGCATCTGCTAATCCCCAAATTCCAGTTCTCCCCTCTGCAACCCTCCTTCCCCTTGTCACCCACAAGCCTGTTTGTTCTCTGTGAGTCTGTTTTCTCTTTTGTAGATAGGTTTATTTATGTCATATTTAAGATCCAACATATGGAAGTGATATCATATGGTATTTATTTCTCTTTCTGCTGTAGTTCACTTAATATGATAATCTCTAGTTCCATCCACGTTGCTGCAAATGGTATTATTTCCTTCTTTTTTTTTTTTCCTGTCACACCACACGGCATGGGGAATCCTGGTTCCCCAACCAGGGATCAAATCTGCACCCCCGGCAGTGGCAGCTCAGATTCTTAACCACCGGACCACCAGGGAAGTCCGTTTCATTCTTTTTTTATGACTGAATAATATTCCATTGTGGGGATTCCCAGGTGGCTCAGTGGTAAAGAATCTGCCTGCCAATGCAGGAGACATGGGCTCAGTCCCTGAATGGGGAAGATCGCTTACAGAAGGAAATGGCAACCCACTCCAGTATTCTTGCTGTGAAATCCCATGGACAGAGGAGCCTGGCAGGCTACAGTCCATGGGGCCACAAAAATTCAGACATGACAGAGGGACTGAGCTTTCACACACACACACACACACACACACACAGAGTATTCCATTATATATACAGACACATCTTCTTTATCCATTCCTCTGTCAATGAACATTTAGGTTGTTTCCGTGTCTTGGCTGTGGGGACAGTACTGCTATGAACATGGGGGTGCGTGTATCTTTTCAAATTATAGTTGCGTTCAGGTATATGCCCGGGAGTGGGATTGCGGGATCACTGTCAGCTCTATTTTTAGTTTTTGAGGAACCTCCATAGTGTTTTTCATAGTGGCTGCACTAACTTGCATTCCCACCAACAGTATAGGAGGGTTTCTATTCCTCCACAAAGAGTGGGAGTGTGCTTTGAAACCATGAAAGCCGCTACAGATGTGCGGGAGCGGGATTGCCTAATTCTGGGGTCTCCAGGTGCCAGCGAGGCTCTGTTTTGTTTGGCTGGCCGGCTGTCATCTCGTATTTGGATGCCATTAGGCAGAGCACAGACAGTCCAGTAGGCCCCAGGCCTCCCCTCCGCCTACTCTCTCAGAGCAGCCAGCAGCATCACAGCCTGCCTTTGTTGTCTTAATATCAAGTCCTCACTCCCAACTGGAAGCTTCTGGGGTCCTGTGGGTACCTCCCAACAGGAAGATCATTCGTCTGCAACATATGGCTTGTGGAGGGCCCAGCCCTCACCCTCCAACCGACCCCCCCAGACCCCCCAGCCTCCTGGGCCCGAGGGCAGGAAAAGGCCCACTGCCTCCAACCATAACTTATGACAAACGACTCCCACGGGTTTCTGAAATGACCACATCGTTTTCCCTTTTTCCGGTTAGAAATTTGTCAAGTCTCCTCCAGCCTGGCCCCCACCCCCAGCCCCCTTCCATCTACACCCTGCCTGTGCTCCTCAGACCTTAAAGAATATTTAACCACCTGTTAAATGATTTATCCCATTGAGGCTGCAGAGCTCAGGGCATCTCACAGGCCTCCTGGAGAATTAACTAGAGCCATAAATCAAAGCGACATTTGAGAAATTTCCAGCCGCCCCAGACAGTAGGCAGTGGCTCAGGCCCAGACAGGGGAAATGGCATTTAAATGGGGGGAAATGGCATTTAGGATGGAGAGGCAAGAGCGCCGGCGGGGAGCAGCCTCCAGGCCGGCTCTGGAGGAGGACGTGGGCCAAGGACGTTCCGCTCCCACAGGGCTCTGTGGGGACTGTGGGCATATCCCCTTGGCTCTCTGTGTCAAGCGCAGACAGCAACTTAAACCCTCACATGTCCAGAGCCCACAAAGGGCTTTCCCACCTGTTGTGTCATCTGATTTCAGAACAGCCCAGGGCGACTGGCATGGGAATGAGGGCAGCTAGCCTAACGGTGGGGCCCTGGGCAGCAGCCCTCCTGCGGGGCAGTCCTGACTTTGGCAGCCCAAGAGGGACAAGTGTGGTGGGACGCAGGGACCAGACAGCTTGGGTTGAGGGCTGGTGGCAAGTGAGGCTTATTCAGATTCTGGTCCAGGGTCCAAGGGCAACAGAGGGAAGGAAGATCAGAGAAGCTGATCATGAACTGAGCCAGTTCAGCTGTGTCCAACTCTGCGGCCCCGTGTACTGAGCACGCCAGGCTTCCCTGTCCATCACCAGCTCCCGAGCTTGCTCAAACTCATGGACATCCAACCATCTCATCCTCTGTCATCCCCTTCTCCTCCTGCCTTCAATCTTTCCCAGCATCAGGATCTTTTCCAATGAGTCAGTTCTTAGCATCAGGTGGCCATAGTACTGGAGTTTCAGCTTCAGCATCAGTCCTTCCAGTGAATATTCGGGGTTGATTTGCTTTAGGATTGACTGGTTTGATCTCCTTGCAGTCCAAGGGGTTCTCACGAGTCTTCTCCAACACACAAACACCAACAATGTGGTAAACTCAGGGCCAAGTTGCAGAGACGAACCCCTCAAATCCCACAATAACCTAAGGAGGAAGGAAGGGAGAGAGTTCTTTAAATCCCATTTTACAGATGGGTAAAACTGAAGTTAGCAAGAATCCGAGCTAAGGCTTGAACCCAGATTGGTCAAACTTCAAATTAGGTGATTTTTCTTCCCCACTATGAGGTCTTCTAAAAAATAAAACATAAAATATACTGGTCATGGTACTTCCCTGGTGGTCCAGTGGCTAAGAATCTGCTTTGCAATGCAGGGGACATGGGTTCGATCCATGGTCTGGGAGCAAAGATCCCACGCGCCTCAGAGCCACTAAGGCCACGTGGGGCAACTACCGAAGCCTGAGCACCCCAGAGCCCTCACATCTCAAGGAGTCTGCACGCCGCAACTACCGAGGCTGCGTGCTGCAACTGACGCCGACGCAGCCAAGTAGATAAATATATGCATACTTTTAAAAAATAAAAAAACATACAATTTAAAATTTTAAAAATGTACCAGTCACTTGACTGTGCCTGGCCCTCCACCTGGCCCGTGTTATCACCTAGAGTCCTTACAACAACCCTAGAGGCTGGGTTTCTTACTCTTTCCATTTTACAAATGAGGGAAGCTGAGGCCCGGAAGCCCCCAGCTCTAAGACCCCCAGCCAGCCCCTGGTCCAGCAGACACACCACACAGACGACCGCCTGGGTTTGGAGTTTCCATGTGGGAGGCTTGGCAGTACCTTCCAGGAGAGAACAAGCCAACTGGACCATCAGGCCCTGTCTTGGATGGAGAGGAGGGAATCCCACAGGGAGAAGGGCTCAAGCCAGATGCTCAAAGACCAGGCTGGAGCCAGCAGAGTGCTGAGTACGGAGGCTGCAAGGACTCTCAGGGGGTTGCGTGGGCCATCCCCATGCCAGAGCTCTTGGCAGCTGGCCTTAGTGGGCTCCAGGCACCCAGCCATCAACGGTTCCAATGCAGAGGGGCAGGGCGAGGCCTGGGCTCATCTCTATCCTGGCGGGCACCCTCAGGGAGGCGTCTGCACCCTGGTGTCCTCTGGGGTGGGGAGGACTTACCCTGAGCTGTCATCTCTTCCACCCCTGGAGAATGAAGGCTAGGTGGGGAGTCCCTCACTGCTGGGGCCAGAGCTGGCAAGGCACTTGACCGTGGCCACCGCGGCTCAGAGAGACTGAGTAACTCGCCCGAGGTCAACCGCTGGTGTGAAGTAGAGCTCGGAGGAGCCCACGCCTACTGCAGATATGGCAGCAGGGTCAACCCGTCACAGGGTGCTGAGAACTCTATCCAGATACTCCGGCGTCATCACGGCAGGCAGCAGGCTCTGGAACCAGCCACTGGCCTCCCCTTGCTCAGCCCAGCTCATCTCCCCTGCCCCCATCCCCTGCCGAAACACAGCCCTCCCCCATCCACCCCTTCCCAGAGTGTAAACTCAGCCAGGTGTCCAAAGAGACACCCTCTCATGCCTGCTCAGGGCACAGCCCTGGGGCTCCCAGCCACTAGCCTTCTGGGCAAAAGGATGCAAGACCCCAACAGTGGTGAGGAGAGCAGAGGACGTCCCTGACCCTCCTGCACCCTGGCGTGGGCCTCACGCTGCCCACTTACCAACCAGAGCCCTCGAGCCCCCAGCCATCCCCTGAACCACCCTCTCCCATCCCCCGCCAGATCCTTCCCATTCTCTGCCTTCTGTTTCTTGGGCCAGATCTCAGGGACCCATCGTCATCACAGACTTGAAAGCTGAGGTGACAGGGACAGATGACGCCGAGCTCTGCATCCCCAGCAGAGAGAACACTCCCTCCACCGGGCCTGATGCCGCCAGGCTCGCTTACTCCTCCAGGACCAGCTCCAGCCCCGCCCCAGCCACCTCCCGTCCACAGGCCACAGGCCGGGTGGGCTTCGTGGGTTTGGGGAGGCCCACTTGTCTGAGGGAGCACACAGTCCGTTCCAGGGCCACAGCAGGGCCTCTTGGCTGGAGTGGGGAGAGGGCTGGGCCCCAGGGAGTGGACCCTTAGAGCTGCCACCCTGAGTGACAATGTCAAAACTCCCCCGGAGGATGCAATCAATTCAGGAGCTTGCAGACAAGGGGAGGGGAGGCCCCCTTGCACATGTGCCCCGTCATCTGTCCCCAACAGGAGATGGGCAAGTCTGCAGCCTTGTGTAGAAGAGGGCCTGGGGGGCTGGGGGGTAGGCATGATATACCCCAGACCTCGGACTCAAGACCAGAGAGAAAGGCCCTGCGCCTCTTCACAGCTCTGTGAGTGGCACCCCAGGGTTGCCTGCCCCCAAGAGTGGCTCTAAGAGTCCGACAGGCTCTGACACAGCTCAGCGGGCCTCCAAGTAACACGCCCTTGTTGTTTGCTGTCAGGGGCTGGGGAGCGGGGTGGGCAGCCCCTTCCTCACGCTGGGGGTCCGAGGCGCTGTGGCTGGAAGCTGCCCCAGTGGAGGGCTGGGAAAGTCCACTGAGGCCTTCTGGGTTTGAGCCACACAATCTGAGTCGCATGCTAGTAAGTTCCCATTCAACAGCTCCCACCTCTGTGATCAGAAGGGTCTCATGGCCCTGGAAGGGGCTGGGGGAGCAGGGAGCCATTGGCTGTGGTTGAGGTTTGTTTCCCACGCTCCTCCTCACAATATTTAGAGGGAGCTGCAGTTCCCTCTTTCCAGCCTCAGGGCTCAGGAACGGAGACAAAGAATCCCATGAGGACAAACTTCTGTCCTTTAGGGGTGTCATTTAAGGGGGCCAATCTCTGGAGCAGCCAGCCCTGGAGACCCCATGTTGACCAAAGGAGCTAACGGCCTGAATCCCTGTGTCCCCACCTGTACAATGGAACCTACAGGTACCCCAAGATGCTGAGCGTTAGGACCGGATGAAGACCGGTTTATGCTTGGCCTGTTGTAGGAGCCCCCAGGCCTTAGTCCCCGCCTCTGTCTCCACCGCATCTCTGGGAGTCACCTCTGGGCAACGCTTCTCTCCTCCACCTGCCTCTGTAGCCAGTAAACCCCGCCGGGTCACCTCGCTGACTTCTTGAGTCTGGCCTGAGGGGGTGCCTTGTTGATGTAAACAGTGGTGGGGGTGAAGATCCTCAAGGATGACCCAGAGGCAAAGGGGAAAGTGCTCAGCCTGCCCGCCTCTGGAACATTCCGGTGGGCCATGCAGATGCAGCCGGCAAGGCCCCAGGACCTGGGTAGAAATGCCCAAAGCTCGGGGTAAGCCTGAAAGCAAAAGAAAGAGGAGGACCGAGGGCACAGGACCTGGCAGAGGAGCCACGGAAGGAGCCCCCTGGAGTGGAGACCCCAGCTGGGAGCCCGCCGTGCTCAGGGCCCAGAGCAGGGAGCAGACAGTGGTCCCCAGACAGGCAGAGGGGGTTCCCACCAGAAGACAAATGGCCAGATGGCAGAGAGAAGGCGCCGGCTGCAGCCTCCACTGGGAAAATTAATTAAGCCTTCAATTAGTGCAGGCCTGGCCCTGTCGGCTCCAAGGGGCACTCCAAGCCTCTAAGTGAGCTCAGCGGAGCCAGTCAGAAGCACCCAGCTCTGTCTGCCTGCCTGCCTCCAGGCAGGAGGGAGAGGTGGGCATGCCTCTTTGGATCCCCTTTGCCACCAGGAGTCAACAGGTCACCTCACAGGCCAGCTGGAGGTGAGACGGCGTGGTGGACCCTCTTACCCCTGGACCTGGGTGTCCTGGTGTGACTCCCAGAAAGGAAGGAACCAGAGCCCCAGCACGAGAGGGCAGGGAGGCCCCAAGAGGTTTCACTGCAACATTCCCTGTGTCTGATAAGGCGTGAGGTACTGGAAACAAAGATGGAGTCCAGCCCTACCTTCCAGGAGCTCACGGCCAGCCGGAGAGGCAGGGCTGCAGAGTAAACAGATATGAAACTGACCTGCTCCAGACCACGCATGGCCAGGGCTGCCAGCAGCAGCACCCTCCGAGAGGTATCCAGGGAGGGGTCTCAGCAAGCCTCGCAGGTGGCCAGGTGAACACATGGTCCCCACCCTTTCTTTTACAGCTGAACAACCTAAGGCCCAGAGAGGGCAGGCAACTGGCCCAAGGTCACACAGCGACTCCAGGGCAGGACCAGAACCAGAACTCAAGCTAGAACCCACCACAGAGGCTGTAAAGAGTTTGCCTGCTCACATCGCACATGGCACAATGGGGCTCAGAGGACACTGAGTGGAGCCCTCCTGGTACCCACGTCCCATCCTGAGACAGGCTGGCCCTCCCAGGGTCAGGCCCGGGAGTCCACTCACTGTCTTTTCTACTGAGAGCAGCCACTCCCTCAGGGGCACAGGTGCTTCCTGCCCTTTCCCACCTCCCCATCTCCTGCTCACACCAGAAGCGTTCCCCCAGCATCTTGGGCCAACAGGGTGGGTCACCAAGAACAGCCAAACTCCACTGACCCTCCCAGCACTGCCAGGGCCAGGCGTAGAGCCTGCTGCTCAGACTCACCCAGGGAGCTGGCCAAAATGCAGACTCCTAGGTCCCTCTTGGGACCCGATGAATCAGACTCTCTGGAAATGGGGCAAGGAATCAGAGCTTTAACATAAACCCCGCAGGGTTTTGTTTTCATAAATGTTGTTAGTGGGTACATAAATACAGAAAAGCATACAAGCCATAAGTGAATTACTCCACACTTTCTCACGAATTGCACACCTGTTTAATCTACCCGAGATCAAGAAACGGAACACCAGTAGCCCCGCAGAAACCCCCTCCTGGGACTTCCCTGGAAGGCCAGTGATTAAGGCTTTGCACTTCCAACGCAAGGGGCAGAGTTTGATCCCCGGCCAGGGAACTAAGATCCCACATACCACATGGTGCAGCCAAAAAAAAAAGAAACACCCTCCTGCCCCCTTCCCACCAACCTCTCCAGAGGGTGCCGCTACCCTGACTTCTAACAGCTTAGACCAGTCTTGCCTGCTTTTGAACTTCACGTGCTCACATGTACGGAATCCTACATACACTTGGGTCTGCTTTTCCTGCCCGACATTGTTTGCGAGGCTCACTGCAATTGTTACGTGCAGTGGTGGTTTATTTCCTCTCACTGCCGAGTAGCGTTCCAGCCTATGATCAGACCATAATTTTTCTGCATTCTGCTGGTGGTGGGCACCATTGTTTCCTAACTTCAGAATAGTAAAAGAGGATTGCTATGAAAATTCTACTGCGTGAATCTCTGTGGACATTTGTATGCATTTCCAAAGGGGACGCATCTACGAGTAGAATGTTGCATCCTGGAGTTTGCTTGTGAGCGCGTGCAACAGATACCTCAAATGATTTTCCAAAGGAGCTGTACCGAGTTAGACCCCACCTGCCTGTCTGGGAGTTTCAGTTCATCCCATCCTCCCCGACAGTTGGCACACGTCTCTCTTCATTCGAGCCATTCTGGTGGGTGTGTAGTGGGCTCATTTTATGCTTCCGCTTGCACTTCCCTGATGACTAATGATGTTGAGCACATTTTCTTCTGTTTATTGGCCATTTAAGCATTCTCTTTTGCGAAGTGCCTGTTCAGATCTTGTGCCAGTTTTTTAAATCAGATTGTTTGTCTTTTCCTTATCAATTTATAGGAGTTCTACATATATTTGGAATTCCAGTCCTTTGTTGGAGATGTGTATTGTAAATATCTTCTCAACTTGGCTTTTGCCTTTCTACTGTTAATATCTATTTTTTTTTAATTGAAGTATAATTGCTTTACTGCACTGCATTAGTTTCTGTTGTACAACAGAACTAATCAGCTATCTGTATACATATATCCCCTCTCTCTTGGACCTCCATCCAACCCTCCTCATCTCACCCATCTGTGCTATATATACACAGTGGAATATTATTTAGCGATAAAAAGGAATGAAAGTGGGTCATTTGCACAGATGTGGATGGACCTAGAGTCTGTCACACAGAGTGAAGTTGAGTCAGAAAGAGAAAAACAAATATCATATATTAACCCATATATGTGGAATCAAGAAAAATGATATTTTTTGATGAACAGAGTTTTTCATTTGAATATAATCCAAATTATCCTTGGAGGTTGTTTTTTTTTTTTTTTTTCCAGAGGGAGTGTTCCATTTCTTGTATCCTGTGACCAGGTGATTTTATACACATGGAAATTTGAGGTGTGTGAGTGGAACTCTCCTAGATGTATGACTGTCCTTGTTATTGATAACCTCCACTTCCTTTCTCAGCCAGAGACAGAATTTGCTTAATCATGCCAGCTTCACTTACTGAGTATTTACCCTGCTTTCAAGCACTTTATTTATTATTTATTTTTTTATTTTTTTATTATGGAGTGCTCCTGCATCTAGGTCACCTATGTTGTGCCCTGTGGCAAAAACCTTGTTACTGTGAGCTGTTCACACTGTCTGGGGCATGCCCAAGTAAGCACCTGAACTTAGATGGCAGATTTAAGGTAGTCTGCGAATACACCTTATCAAAGACCCAAGACCCAAGACTGGGAGCCAGTTCCAGTGGAGTGCACCTTAACTGTTCAAGGCCACAGCTGGTTTCTCATCTCCCCTCCCCGCAGATGGCTACCTACCTCTGGGTCAAATGAACCTGTGCATCTCACAGATCCCACCAGAAGTGGCACTCGGACTCACAGGAAAGGCCCAAGAAATAAACAGAGACTGCAGGGTCCATGATGTCTTCCCCAGGACCCACAACCCCCAGCCCAGCTGCCCAGGGCGGGTGTGTCGCTCGCAGTGGCTCAAAGGCAGCGCTCAAGCACTCTGCGTGTTGTGGGACACACAGCATCTGCTGTACCACGTATGCTACGAACCACTCCTGAGACAGGAGGGCCATGGAGTGTAGCACCAGGGTGACCCCAGCCCCCTGGCCACAGATGATTGGACGGGAGCGGACACTTACCAGGCTGAGCCTCCAAGGCTCTCTCTCCAGGGAGAGAATTTGTCTGAGGGGCAGTTCTCTAGTCCAGACCCCTGCAAGGAAGAGATGACAGGAGCTGAGACTGTCGTGAGAGCTGCCAGTGGGCACAGCCAGCCCTACCCCCCTGGAAGCCATCAACACGGTCTGCAGAGGAAGGCAGACGAAGCGGATGTGCAGACAGGAGAGGGATGAAGGGTGGAGTGTGCACACTGCCAAGGTCACCACTCACCTCCTGGGTCTCGACCCTCCTGCTGCACTCCCACCCAGGGGAACCCAGAAGACACTCAGCACCTTTCCAATAAGTGCCCCTTTCTGTTTAACGTGAATCATGTCTTGCAACCTAGAGATGATTATCACCTTGAATCCTCAGAGCTCTGGATTCTTCCTTTTTTTAGAAATGAAGAAACTGAGACTTGAAAGATGGCATTTAAGTGCTTTTTCCAAAACCTGGATGCCACTAAAAAAAACCAGAGCCAGGACTCTAGCCTCATCTGTACAGCTCAAGTTCAGTTCAGTTGCTCAGTCGTGTCCGACTCTTTGTGACCCCATGGACTGCAGCACACCAGGCTTCCTGTCCTTCACCAACTCCCGAAGCTTGCGCAAACGCTAATCCATCGAGCAGGTGATGCCATCCAACCATCTCATCCTCTGTCATCCCCTTCTCCTCCCGCCTTCAATCTTTCCCAGCATAAGGGTCTTTTCCAATGAGTCAGTTCTTCACATCAGGTGTCCAAAGTATTGGAGTTTCAGCTTCACCATCAGTCCTTCCAATGAATATTCAGGACTGATTTCCTTCAGGATGGACTGGTTGGATGTCCTTGCAGTCCAAGGGACTCTCAAGAGTCTTCTCCAACACCACAGTTCAAAAGCATCAATTCTTCGGCATTCAGCTTTCTTTATAGTCCAACTCTTACATCCATACATGACTACTGGAAAAACCATAGCTTTGACTAGACAGACCTTTGTTGGTAAAGTAATGTCTCTGCTTTTTAATATGCTGCCTAGGTTTAGCTTTTCTTTCAAGGAGCAAGCGTCTTTTAATTTCATGGCTGTAGTCACCATCTGCAGTGATTTGGGAGCCAAAAAAATAAAGTGTCTCATTGTTTCCATTGTTTCTCCATCTATTTGCCATGAAGTGATGGCACCGGATGCCATTATATTAGTTTTCTGAATGTTGAGCTTTAAGCCAACTTTTCACTCTCCTCTTTCACTTTCATCAAGAGGCTCTTTAGTTCTTCTTCACTTTCTGCCATAAGGGTGGTGTCACCTGCATATGTGAGGTTATTGATATTTCTCCCAGCAGTCTTGATTCCAGCCTGGCTGTGCTTCATCCAGCCTGGCATTTCAAATAATATACTCTGCATATAAGTTAAAGAAGCAGGATGACAATATACAGCTTTCCCGATTTGGAACCAGTCTGTTGTTCCATGTCCAGTTCTAACTGTTGCTTCTTGACCTGCATACAGATTTCTCAGGAGGCAAGTAAGATGGTCTGGTATTCCCATCTCTCTAAGAATTTCCCATAGTTTGTTGTGATCCACACACTCAAAGGATTTGGTGTAGTCAATAAAGCAGAATTAGATGTTTTTTCTGGAACTCTCTTGCTTTTTTGATGATCCAACGGATGTTGGCAATTTGATCTCTGGTTCCTCTGCCTTTTCTAAGGCTCAAAGCCTGCTCTAAATAAGAAACGCTCTACAGCACAGAGCCACGCATGCTGGGCCTGAGATCAAGGTTTCCCAGAGTGTGTTCTGTAGAACCTAGGGCTCAGGAAATGAGTCACTGGGGCAAAAAAGAAAGAAAAAAAGGATTTTGGTTTTCCCGATCCAACTTTGGGGACAGTGGGCCAAACATACATTGAACAAGCTACTCTTTACTTCAGGGCACTGCAGAGCCTCTGCTAGAACGAGACAGGGGAAATTTATAGAATGCAGAGTTTCTCTAACAAATTTGACCATGGAACCTCCTTTTGCAAAAAGCATTTCATGAGATTAATGTTTTCTGGAAAATTATGCAAGGATCAAATTTCTCCTCTCCACCCTGGGATCCCCCTGGAAGGGCGTGTCCTGGGCAAATAATGGAAAAGTCCATCCCACTGGGTATGTGACCCTGAGTTAGAAACATTGAGGGAAGGGGTCTGTTTTCTAAATCTGCTTCCTAAGGGTTTGATTAACCTGAAGCCGATCCCCCCCCGGGGCTTAGGCACGCTGGATGTATCAGTTATAACTGAATTTCGGAATCTTTCAAGTGACTGAAGGGCCTCACGATGCCTGGCCAGGACTCCAGGTTCCCAGTGAGCCACCAGCCTCTTCCCAGCAGGAATGAGGCCCACAAGGGGGAAAAGAGAAAAGATGAGGAAGGGAAACGAACCAAAGAAAGACGGGAGGACCAGGGAGGAAGGAAACAGTCCCTCAAATGCGGTGGTCTGCGAGGGGGCACACCGGGCTCAGAAACCAGCAAGGGGGTGCACGCCTGGGCGCTGGCGGCAGTGGGGAGCGGTTACCACCCCTAGACCAGAAGGAGCAGAGAGGAAGAGCGCCCCCGACGCCCTGGACAGGGTGGGCGTAGCAGCAGCTCTCAAGTCCTGGGCTGTCCGCTGCGAACGCCCCTCCCTGTTATAGTCCTCTGGCTCTTGGAGCTCCTGCCCGCTGGTGCGCACAGCGCCGGGCACGTGAAGAGGTGAAGCGCCAGGCTGAGGGGTGGACCAGCCAGCCTGCACTGAGGGAGTGTTGAGAGAAGCCTGTGGGAAGCGGAGGAACCAGACGGGAGATGAAAACCCCGCCCCAACAAAACGCAGGGCCTCGAAACGAACAGAAGAGGAGAGAGGCCGGGCGGGGGGGAAACAGCTCGGCTCTCCCCCTCCTAGAAGCACTGGCTTGTTGCCAGGATCCAAACCCCGATTTCTGTATCAGAACAGCCCACTCTGGGAGGCAGATACCTGAGCGCGTGTGGGAGGGGGGTGCTGAGGAATGCGCTCAGCTCAGCCCCCTCCCCACCTCGCTGGCTCCCGCGTATCCGGTGGGCGGAAGGATCTCGGCTGAGATCAGCTCAGCAGACCCGCCTCTGATGTGCACCGTCCTCCCTCTATACAAGCCACGAGTGCCTGAAAGGTTGGGAGCATAAATCAATGCCAGGCGGAAAAACCCTCGCTGAAATTCAACAGGAAAATGCATCGCAGAGGATCCTGGAGTGAGTTTCTCTCCACCGAGAACAGTTGTCCCCTGTTCGGTTTTTGTCTGAAAGCAGATGCTTAGACATTGCAGCGGTTGAAAGTGGGTCGGCTCTGTACGATTTTCACCCCTGGGACGTTCTAGCCCCACCGAGAAGGGTGACGACCCCCTCCGCCTTCCAGACCCCCGGGTTCGGGAAAGCTGGCCAGCACTCACACATCTCTCTCTCTCTCTCTGCTTCACCCCTGCAAGTCTTAGTCCCTCTGAGAAGGAGAAGTGCCTCTCCCCATTCTGCAGAGAGGTAAACTGATGGGTCAGCACTGAGACAGCCCTCAGGCCTGCCAGGCACCCAGCCCCGCCATCAGCGGGGCCTGACTCCCCTCACCACCTGCTGCCTCTCAGGACCTGACTGGCTGGGGACACGGGGGAGTCACCTTCCCGGTTTATTCCAAGCACAGCAGCGCCAGGCTCTTTCGGCAAGATGAAGCCAGGAACACTGGGACCAAGCTGGGAAAGTGATATGTGAGGCTGGGAAATCCATCATGGAGGGAGGCAGCGGCTGTAGATCAAAACCTGCCCTCTCTGCCTCTACATCATCATTAGCAGTGGGCAGAGGTGGGGGGAGGCTGGGGGGCGGGGCGGGGGTGGCAGGAGCAGAGCTGGAGGAGAGATCTTTGGATTTACAGAGTAAAATTGGATGCTCCAGAGGTACCCAGTGGAGGTGAGTGCGCCAGCTCCAAAGCCTCTGAGTCCAGGGTGTGGCGGGTGTCACAAGAGGGACTCAAGGCCCCAAACGGTTGCTGAGGAAGGCTTCCTGGAGGAGCAGGCATCAGAACTGAGTCCTGATATCCAGACCCTGCTTAACTAGGCAGACCCCTAACTAGGGAAGTCTTTACCCTTGGAGGCTTTACAGAAAGACAAGACATGACCAGAAGTCTTAACCCAGAGACCCATCATGTGATGCTCATTAATGGGGTTTATGGATGGGCAATCAGGGAAGGCTTCCTGGAGGAGGTGAGCCTACGCAGAGCTTTAAAGGAAGATTGTGGAGAGAGACTGACACCTGGCAGACCCACCACCTCTATGTCCTTCTCAGCTGCTGTCTCAGTGTTAGATTGTATACATCTCTCTAATTGTTCAATTAACGTCCGCCATCCACGGACTATGGGCTCACAGTTTGGCTCATCATTGTGCCGTAGTGAATGTTCAGTTAGTGTTTTCAGAATGGATGAATGAGTGAACAAATGAATAGCCCTAAGTCTCATGGTGGCCTGAAGGTGGAGTTGGTCCAGCCTGTGCTGGGGTGGAAGGCAGCAGAAGGCCCTGGAGATGTCTAAGCATAATGGAGCCAGTATGGTTGAGCTGGGCAAGGGCCAGTTTGGGATAGGACGACAACAAGCACGGTGTTCACTGTACTTATTTCAGGAGGAGGAGGGGACACCCGGGCAGAAAACGGGGAAGGGGGTTGCGAGGTTAGGACTGAATATGGAGCAGGTCATCTGGAGCTGTGGGTGGCTGAGCTTGCAGGAAGCAGGCTTGGAGGGAAAAGGGCCCAGGATGCAGCCAAACCTCCCACCATCAGCACCCCAACCCCGTGGCCCCTCTCCCCAGCCCAGGTTCCTCTGGGAGCCACTGTGCCTGCCTCCCGTCTCCCCACCCCCCACCCCATCCCCGCCTCCTTGGTCCGATTGCACAGAGTGATTTGTGGCCCTGACAAGTTGAATTGTGGGTAAAGCGTCTGTCCAAATGGGGAGCAAATTGGAACTGCAGCTCCAGCCGGCGGGCCATCCATCATGGGGGAAAGGCTCCGTCAGCACCTCACTGCCCCAGCCTGGCCCTCTCTGCGCTGCCTGGGGTGCAGGAGGTGCCTCCTCTCTCCACCTTGGGTTTAGGAGGACAGTGTCAGGGGCCCTGGGCTGGGGGCTGGGTTGCGGGGAAAGACAGGGAAAAGAGCTGGGATCCCCATTCCCCAGGGGGCTCTGGGCTTCTCTGTAGCATGTTTATGCTGGTGAGGGGGACATCAGTCTCCCCGGAGGTGGCTACATTTACCTATGGGGAAACTGAGGCATGGCACACTCAGGTTACAGCCTCAAAGCTCAATATCAGCAGAAACTAGGGCTGAAAATCTGCTGCTGGGATACCCGGAATGCTTAAACAAAGCAGTCATGTCCTGCCACATGGAAAAATTCAAAAGCAAATAAACATTGCATCTGGCCAAAATCCTAGATCCTGGCGGTGACACTGCGGTGAAGAGACACAGAAGCCGCATGGTGCTCAGACCCCGCCTTAAAAGACTGGCGGTCTGTGAAGGGAGCAGTGTGTTCCGGACCAGGTGTGTCTGCTGGGCGCCCCCGCCAAGCCTCTGAGGTGCAGTACACATGCCTCCATCCATGTGGCTCAGCGCCTGACCATAGCTGCTTTGACCAGAGGTGGTCACCGGAGCCACAGGCTGTCTTCTCATAACCTGATCACTGACCTTGACTTGGAGCCTGGCTGGAAAAGATCAGCTAAGCCAATCAGATTGGAGAAATTTGGGATTGGGACTCTAAGTAGCCCAATCGGACAGCAGAGTGAGCTGAGATGAATGGCCACGCGCGACCTCAGGACTCTTCTTTCTGAGGAACCCAAGCCTCTGCCTTCCCCCCAACCAGGTCCTTAGTTGAGAAAGCCGTGCAGTGGGGGAGGGAGGAGGGGTGCGAATCGTGCTGTGTGTCATCCACCTGCCCCCCAGCTCCTGAACTGTCAACCACGTGAGTCATTTCAGGTTCCCTATGAGGCCTGCGATGTCGAAACTCACAAGTCGGGCCAGGAGTGCTTGTTTCTCTCTTTATGCTGAGTCATCCCTTCCCTGAGACAATAGCTGTCCTGCCAGCTACTGAATGGGAGACAGCCAAGGTCAGGATAGGGGTTACCACAGAATACAAATGAACATTTTGATGTGTCATCCTGCCACGTGAGGCCACATGTGGCCAGGGACCCCAAACACTGAAGCATCAGGATGGGGGAAAGTGCCTCCTTTATGCCTCTTTCCGGGGGGGGTGGGGGGAGGGTGTATGTGGTGTGGGGGTTGGGGTGGGCATTTCTGCAGATTCTACTCTCAATTCACTTTTTCTTGGCCTTTCCTAGTTACTGTGGCCTTGCGGCCCCTGGTGACCTGCTAGCTTCATGCTAAAAGTCCCAACTGTTAGCAGAAAGTGCATTTGTGTCTGTTTCAGTCAGGGTCCAGTGCAGGGAACAGAAGCAGGGTTGGGATTTTAAGCAAAGAGGGAATTAGTACAGGGAATCAGCTGCTTGCAAAGCCAGAGGACGTGCCGTAGAAGTCGGCTCCCGGCTGGGCATCCAGGAGTGGCAGAACAACACTGCTGAACTGGCCCATCAGGAAGGTGAGGAATGCAGGGGGCTGCAGCTGCCATCCTAGGGTTTAGAAGCTGCCATCAGCGTCCTGCTTGTGTCTGGGTTTCCACAGAGCTGGTGGCTGGACACAGGACTGCAGCTGAAGGAAATATGCCGACAGCGAGCAGCCAAAGACCAGGAGGCTGGCTGCATTTCACGTCCGCCTTCCAAGCCTCATACAGGTGTATCTATTTAGCAGGACCTGACTCATGAGCCAAAACCTTAGGTGCACAGGAGTCTGGGAAACAGTCTGTCTTCAGCTTTGTAGCCTCCACAACACCAGAAGGAATAGAATACCCATCGCATCCAAGCATGGATCTCAGAGCCTAATCCTGGATTCCACAGAGACCCCAAAGGCTGACTTGACCCACCTTCTACAGCCAGTGGGGGCTGACTGCCCTTGGTTGAGGCCTGGCTCCTGAAGAAGCTGTGTGAACACAGGAGGGTTTATCTGTCTGTGGAGGGCAGAGGACTGAAGAGCGAGGTACATGTCTATGAGTGTGCCCACAGCTATCTGGGGAAGAGGAGCAAGGGGCATTTAGAGGCAGGAGATGGAGCCCAACTCCGCCCACATTCTCACGGGGCCTCAGATACCTGGAGCAGCCAGGACAGTTAAAATTGGTTGGCAAAGTCAGAGGCAGAGGCGGATCTCAGGAATTCCAGGGTCTCCCTCCGGCCCTCCTGAGTCTTTGTAAGCTGAAGTCTTTATCTCTCCCTGACCTGTATTTGGTGAGGAGGCTCAGCATCTCCAATTCAAAAACCATGCCATGCTTAGTGTCTGTTTCTTGCAGATACAGTTGTGATACAAACTCTCTCAGGTTCCCAGAGGGGGAGCCTTTGCTGGGATGGGGCACACGGGCATGGGGGCCATACGGTGACAGTGGCCGGCTCTCTGCAGGGCCCCGGCCCCGGCAGGCAACAGATGCCAAATCCAGGAGCCATGATGCCTGGCGTCCATGGCCTTCTCTGCCGAAGCCCTGGGTGGAGCGGCTCTCTGCCCTGCGCTTAGGGAATAGTTCGGCTACCGTGGCTCACCACTCCCTGCAAAGATGAAGGGGCCGCGGCTCTGGAGGGGAAAGGACCCACCCCGGGCTGCTGGTGTGGAGGGCCGAGCCACCCCGGAGGGCCACTTGCCCAAGGCCTCCTCCCCTCCCAGTAGGCTCCCGCTCACCCCCGCCAGCCCCCGGTGTCCCAGATGGAACAGCGCCCCCCACCCACCCAAGCTGCTTCCTCATACCTTCTCCTCCCAACTGCCCAGTCGGTGCCATGGGGGCCCCCCGGTCTCCAGTCTCTGAGGCCTACGCCTCTGTCCCCTGGGGTGTCCTCCAGACATGGCCCCTCCTCTCCCCCAACAACCCCCCGCCCTGGGCCCTCCTCTCCTCTGCCCTCATCCTCACACGAGCCACATAACCCACCCACCCCCCCATCAGTCCCCTCTCTCTCATCCCCCTTAAAGCCCCATCTGGGTCCCCTGAATCCCCTGCTCTGACATCCCTGGGGCCCCGTGGTTTCTAAACAGAGCCCCAGTGCCACAGCCTGACCTCAGGCTGTCTACAGCCCACCCTCAACAAACCTGTTCTCAGGCCATCTCCCACACAGCCTCTACCTTCTTGCCAAACAGGGTCACTTCCTTACTTCTCGTTGTTGTTCAGTCACTCAATCGTGTCTGACTCTTTTGTGACCCCATGGACTGCAGCACACCAGGCTTCCCTGCCCTCACTATTTCCCGGGGTTTGCTCAAACTCATGTCCATTGAGTCACTGATGCCATCCAATCGTCTCACCCTCTGTTGTCCCCTTCTCCTCCCCGCCTTCAATCTTTCCCAGCATCAGGGTCTTTTCCACTGAGTCGGCTCTTTGCATCAGGGAGCCAAAGTATTGGAATTTCACCTTCAACATCAGTCCTTCCAGTGAATATTCAGGACTGATTTCCTTTAGGATGGACTGGTTGGATCTCCTTGCTGTCCAAGGAACTCTCAAGAGTCTTCTCCAGCACCACAGTTGAAAAGCATCAATTCTAGAATAGTGGTTAAACCTTGGGCACTTACCTCCTGGGTTCAAATCCTGCCTCCACACTTCTCAGCTGTGAGAACTTGGGAAGCCACTTGATCTCTTTGTGCCTCAGTTTCCTCATCTGGGAAAATGGCAGTAACAACAGCACATCTATGCCATGTGGAGACATAAGTCATAAATGAGTTAGTAAGTGCAAAATGCTGAGAACAGTATCTGGAGCATATAAGGACTCAGCAGAAGTGGATGGTTATTATCATTCTCATGCCTTGAATCTCCCAGTTCTGAGCCTTTGCTCAGGCTGTATCTCTATGGAGAATACCCATCAAAGCCCCTCCCATCCTTGAAGGACATGCAGTTTGCTTGCCCAGCATCCCATTCTTGGGGGACCTGCCCTTCCTCCCTCCTGGAGTGATACCACTGGGTCTGTATGGTTAGGCGGGGCTGGCTGGCCCTACTCTCCAGCTGCAAGGTCAGGAGTGTTACTGAGGCCTGACCAACTGGAGGTCATCCGTGCTCTGGCCGCAGTGATCAGTTTAGGAATGGGCGTGTGAATCTTTCTGGGGAATTAGAGTCCTCCCCTGAGATCCTCTGGGATCCTGGGCTGTAGGGATGGTGTGATAGGCTGAAAAAGTCTTTCTTCGGGACTTCCCTTCCAGGGGCTCAGACTCCATGCTCCCAATGCAGGGGGCCCAGGTTCCACCCATGGTTGAGGAACTGGATCCCACGTGCCTCAACTATAGATCCCATGTGCCACAGCTAAGACCCCA
Organism: Oryx dammah; assembly: GCF_014754425.2. Classification (NCBI taxonomy): domain Eukaryota; kingdom Metazoa; phylum Chordata; class Mammalia; order Artiodactyla; family Bovidae; genus Oryx; species Oryx dammah. Next base: position 42,739,038 of record NW_024070195.1, read on the forward strand.
CAAGGCCAAATAAATTTTCAAAAGCCTCCCTTCCAAAGATATATTTACTTTCTAATACCCAGAGTCTGTAAACCTTACCCTTATATGCCAAAAGGGTGACTGTTACCTAAAGATGCCAAAGGGAATGGTTAAGTTAAGGGTCTTAAGAAGAAAAGCTTATTTTAGATTATCCAGGTGGGCCTTAACTGCCAACACAAGTATCCTTATAAGAGAAACTAGACACACACACAGGAGAGATTAAACAGAGAAAGGAGAAGATGCTATGCAAACCTAGCCAAGATGCGGCCACAAGCCAAGAAAAACCAACAGCCCACAGAAGTTGAGGAGACAAGGAATGGATTCTTTCCCAGAGCCTCCAGAGGGAGGGAGCACAGCCTTGCAGGCCTTGATTTTGGACGTCTGGCCTCCAAAACTGCAAAAGATTGCACTGCTGCTGTCTGAAGCCACCATGCTTGCTGTCATTTGTTACAGTGGCCCTAGGAAGCTAGACTGTGAGCCTCGAGATGCTGGAGGCCAACCTGGGCCATGCGATGACCCCGAGTCAGAGGAAAGCAGAGGCGAAGACGGAGAGAGGAGGACTAGTCCCTGAGAACTGTGGGTCATCCCTGAAGGCAGCCTTCTTTCCTTGGCCTTTTCAGCAACACAAGCCAATGAATGTTCCTACTTAAGCCAGTTTGAACTGGTCTGTCCCCTTGCAACCCAAAGAGTTCTGGCTAACATTCCACCCAACAACTATCCAAGCCTTAAGACATAACTCAAATCTTTGACCCAGTTTTCTTCCCTAAGGAAACAATCTGAATAAGGACCCTCACTGCTGCATGAAAAAATAGGGGGAAAAAACCTACACAGGTAACCACAGAATATGGCTTCATAAATTACGACACATCCCTATGGAGGGATATTATGCAGCTATTAAAAATCATGTGTTCATGCTCATTATAAAATGGTAGGTGAACAGCAGGACATTAAAAAAATAGAGACACAAAACACACATATACATACATTTATATATTAATACTTATAAACAGAAGGATCCCCATTTCATTTTTATTTTGCTTTAGATCATTTTAAGAGGTAAAGATTACTCATGCAGCTGAAATCCTGTGTGTACTTCTCCCCAGTTCCTTATATAAACCCCTTCCCTCTGTCACTCAAAGTTGGTATCATTCTGATGCATGATTTTAAACATTTACTACCTGGGAATGTATCCTAAGTAATACATAATATTTGTACATGTTCTTGCATGTTAATAAATAGTATGAGACTCTCTGCAACCTGTTTTTTTACCCAAAGAATAATACGTTGGTGCACTAATCCATCTTGATAATGTGTAACATTAATTTTAACTGATGCCAAGAATTCTATTTCTGAGTATCCCATGCTGTATTTATCCTTTCTCTGGTTAATAAATGCCGAGATTATTGACAACATTTTTTTCCCTATAAAATGCTGCCACTCTCCAGGTCTCTTTGCGCACACGTGAGATTGTCTCCGAGGATGTACCTGCAGAAGAGGGTGGCAGGGGGCTCATCTTCATCTGTACACGGCGCCGCTGAGTGGCGGTACCAAGATCGAGTGAAGAGTTCCCTTTCCCACATCCCTGACGGAGAACCATTTTCATTTTTGTCAATCCAGAGGAAATTGTACCTCACCCGTGGTTTTCGTGAGCCTTCCCTGTTTACGGGGCTGTCCATCATCGTTCCACGTGCGTCTATTTCAGTTTCCTCTTCTGTTAAATCCCTTTACCTGCGTTTGCCTTTTGAATAAAAAGTATATCAGCATGAACTACACCCCAGTGTTAACAGTGGTTGGACACTTAATCTGGGGGAACGTCCCTGTCTGCCATCCCCCTACTTTAAGAAACACCACCCCACCCAACCCCATGTCTTCACCCTCCCACCAGCTGGCACCATGTGGACCAATGGGAGCCGCCAGCCTTTTCCCTGATCCTGCCCTGTGATTGGCCCAGACTTGGGCACTGTGACCCAAATCAGACCAATCAGAGCCCTTTCCTGGGATTTCTGGAACTGGAGCTGGGGGAGAGCGCCCCACCCCTCCCTCAACCCTGAAATTTGAGGGTGTAAGGTCCAGCCTCACCGAGACAAGAAGGCTGAGACCAAGAGAGCCGCCTGCTGAGTACAGGTGGAGTAGGGTCCGCCAGTCATGTCTAACATGCTTCAGCCCTCTGGTCACTACTGGGAGCCCTCCCTCCTGCCCTGGGGGACAGGCTCCAATCAGCGGCCCTGCATGTGCACCCAGGAGGGTTCATGCTCACATGTAAGACCTGTCTGCAATTTTCAAGTGTTCTGTTAATACGATAGGCACACCTGTTACTATATGTCATCAGAAATTTAACACATTGTCATTGTTTAATCTTCCTTATCTTTCAAGGTGAGACACAAACATCTCTTTTCCATGAAGGTTTTCTGATCCCGCAACCAAGAGCCAGGACCAGCTGCCATCAGCTGCTGAGGCCTGTCCTGGAGTGCGTGGAGGCCCCGGCCCAGGATGGGGCCCCGGTGGAGATGGGGAAGGGAGGGACAGACAGAGGGGAAGGTCTGTTAGGGAAGTGGGGGGCCAAGTGGGTCTGATCTCCACTGAATAGCAAGGATTTAGCAGATGAGGCCTGACCAGAAACCTGCCCCTGGAGCCTGGGATTGCCCAGGCTCTGACCCACCTAAGGTGGGGGAAGACCGTGCAGACTCTGGCCTTTAGCTTGAAGGGTAGGGAGAAGCCTGCTCCGAGGGCCAGGGGTTCTGCACAGGACCTGGGCCTGCTGACCTATAGGGAGATGCTTGCCAAGGTGACCCTGGACCCCGGCCCCTGACCTTTCCCTTCTCACTGAATCTAGCAGCTTAAAATGAGAAGCGTGTTCCAGTAGATGTGTCTTATGGGAAAACTTCAGCCAAATCAATTAATGATAAAACCCTTGAGCAAACACAGCTACTTTTATCATTTTAGAATGTGGTGATTTGAGCAGCAAAAGAAATTAAATTAAAAACGCAAAGACTCGGGGTCAGAACCCCAGCCGCTCTCATTGGTTTTTAATCTCCTGTTAAACAATATATCTTCTGATGGCTTTTGTCAGCTTATCAATGTAATAACCCAGGACACGTGGCCCACTGACCCTCCTCATTCCCTCCATGTGGCTGAGGGGGGAGGATGCAGCTGGCAGCCGGTAAATTAACAAGCTTAAAGTGGGGATGGGCGGGTGGGCCAGAGTCAGGGGAAATGACAGGGACCACACAGGACCCTGGAGATGGACATCCCCGGAGATGTGATGGCCGAGGGCAGGGCCATGAGGTGCCCTGGGGCCGACCCACATTAGAGATTGGGTACCTGAACTCCAGAAAGCAAATGTTTTCCTGAGTCAAGATTGGAACTCAGGTGTCCAGACACCCAACCCACAGCTCATTCTGTTGGACACCTGCACAGGTCACCAGGAGAGGGACTGGGCTTGATGCAGGGACTGTAGTCCCCAGCTCTCTGTCTTCTCTCGGGGCATTATCCATGGGGCTTATTGAGCTCAATCTGGGAGATACTTAGGTTCCATCTTTGGGGAGATCCTGGCCTGAAGAGAGAGGCAGTTCCCATGGTCTGATGATGGAGGCACAACTCTGAACTCAGGAAGCGCCCAGTCTGATGGCGACACAGTCAAATGCAGACAGCCAAGCCTACAAGTAAACCATTTCAGTAAGAACACCCCATGACAAGACAGAGTAGGCTGGAATTTCTGTTGGCTTCACCATGGAAGGTTTCTAGGAGGAGGCTGAGCCATAAAGAGAAAAGGCTGGTCTCTCATAACTGTACTACAATAAAAACTGGGGGGGAAAAAAGAAGCTGATCTCAAGACAGCTTAGACAGAAAATCTGAGGCAAGAGAGAGGCTGGAGCTGCTGAGGGAGATGACACACGCAGTGAGCTGCCTCTGTGAGTTGTCTGTACCCACTCATAGGCACACTGGTAAACACACAGGCCTGTTTGCACACACTGACGCCTACTTACACAGACTCCTCCATGTACACTCATAAACACATGCTTGCGTGCCAGGTGTACACACACAGGAGCTTTATCCTGTCTCCATGTGTGCACACGGATATGCCCACATGCATTTATGTACATGTACCCATACATATGATCATATATAGACCGACACATGGGCCAACCCCTAGCTTTGTACAAGCTCAGATGTGCTCTGTTGGGCACACAGGTGGCGGGCCTGCACTACCCCAAGCCACATTTGGGGTCCCCCAGCAGCTACATCACCTGCCAGACGTCCCTGAGCCCCCCTGCCTGGGCTCTATCTGCATCCCTGGGCCCGTGCCACGGTCCGTGGATCTGCAGCCTCTCCTCTGGGTTGGTGGACAGGCAGGGAGCTGAGTCTGACCTGGAGGAGAGAAACTCTTAGGGAGTCCCTAGCACCACCCATGGCCTGGAGGACCCACAGGCTAGAAAGGGCTCAGAGTGGAACTCTCCAGTTCCCTCTCATTTACCCAAGGCTTCCGTGAAAGGTCAGGGGCCTGTGAAACAGACTCAGAGATGGAGATTCCTATGTAGACTTACTGGTGGTCACCTCACCCCCGGGAGGCGAGGGAGGCAGGACTAGGCAGAGTGAGAAGCTGGGTGGTGACGCAGTCACGGCCAAGGTCTCAGCCACCCCCTGGGAGCTGTGGAGCGGGGCTGACCTTGCAGGCGGTCCCACTCGGTGTTAGGCAGAGGATCCTGTGCCTTTACTGGTCACTGGATGTGGGCTGCCTCCAGAAACTAAGGTAACCTTGAGGGAGGAGGTTCCCTCCAGCTAAGAACACGAGGAAAAGAGGCTCACCTTGGAGCAGGCAGCTGCCCACGCTCCCCAGCTGGAGAACAGGCACTGGAGGCCTTGGGGGTGTGGGGAGCACAGTGATGTCCTGCATTGTCTGCAGAGGATGAGACATCCGCTCCATCACTACTGCAGTCTCCCTCCAGTCTCTCCTGCTGCAGTTGGATGCTCCTCTTGGGAGTTTTTCTGGGCCCGGCTCCCTTGTCTGTCCCTCCTACATCATCCCATCTCCCTGGACTGGTGTTGACAGCTCCAGGTTGCAGGCTTCTCAGGAACCAAGGGACAAGGCTCCCTCCACCGCCCTCCTCTGGCGGGGCCGAGAACCCCTCGGAGTACAGGGGGCTGAGGAATCCCGCAGGACTGAGGACAGGCCCCCCACCACATGCTAGTCCCCGTGACTCAGATCAGTGGGACCCAGGCTGAGGCCACCCATTTTTTTGCGCTGGGCTCACGAGGCAGCAGCGTGGGCTTGTGCCTTTATTATTCAGCAGGCTCTGTGGGAGGAAAATTGTTTCCCGCTTTTGGCTGACAGGACCCCCTTCTGCACTTCCCAGTCTCCTCTCACACACGCAGCCCCAGCAAGAGTGGGAGCCAAGAGCCTCTGGATCCAAGACAAACCTTCCACCCCCTCCTTTCCAGGGAGGACATGAGCCAGACAGGGGCAAGTGCGGAGAGGAAGGGGAGACACCCAGACTCCACCCAGGCTAGGACTGTATTTCATCTAAGACGCACGTTTGTTTTCATATTTTAGTAACGCCAAAACTGGGATATCTAACAGTTGATGCCTTACCCGGGTTTAATCAGCAGCAATTTTTTCCCCCTTCATGGTACCTAACATAATGGTTACATTTTAACTGAACAGTATCTTAGGTTTGTTGCAGCTGGAGCCAGGCCACCTCTCAGCACCTCCTGCATCAGCTTTTCAGGGCACAACTTCAGGATCTAGGCCCTCTCAAGGCCTCCTGCAGGCAGATGAAGAGCAAAACCAGGTTCCGGAGCCAAATAGAAAATTATTTTTAGAGATTCGGGGCTGAGATTTGCTTCCAGGGCCCTGCAGACCTCATCTGCCGAAGGCCACAAGCCTCCTTCTGAAGCCTAAATAAAAGTAGCTGGAAGCAGGTTCTGCTGCCTCGCAGCTGGGAGGATGTCAGAGATGTAAATGTGGGTGCAGACATTCCGGGGAAGAGGGCTTGGGGCTCTCTTTTTAAATCCAGGCCTTTTAAAGTGGTGACGGGCCTGGCAGTGTCTCCAGGTAAGATCAACCCTGCGGGGAGCCAGATGTTAAAAGCCTGGGAACCAAGAAAGAGAATGCCACCAGGAGGGAGGAGGATGGGGTGAGGCGGGCGGGCGGCCGGGGTGGGGGTAACTTAGACCTCATCTGGCCCCCTGCAGCCAGGAGGCCCCAGAGGCAGACTCCCTGGGGGAGCCTTGGTAAACTCCCAGATGGCCATCTGAGTAGACCCCTGGGGAAGGAGGTGGCAGATGGGTGACAGTGGTGTCCAAACCTTGACAGCCAGGTGAGATTTCCACAAGCAGCAGAGACTGCAGGAAGGGGTGGGGGTGGGACAAAGGGAGATGCCAGGCGCTGAGGAGGCTGGAGGGCTGCTGAGCAGCGTGTGCTTCCTCCTTGCCCTCTGACCCGGGCCGGAAGCCCCTCGCAAGGAGCCCTGGGAAGTGTAGTTCCCAGGAGAAAGAGCAGTCTGGCAGTACCCAACCCCGCCTGGCTCCCTAGTTTCACTCCTCCAACATGTACCAAGCACCCACCACAGGCCAGACACTGAGTGCTGGGGATTCAAGCAAACAGGCGAAAACCCACCCTCTCAAGAAGTCTATGTTGGAAATGTTCTCTCTAGCCAGGAGAAACAGAATCAAATAAGCAGATAGAATGCCAGTGCTAAGCGCCATGAGGAAAGAAAACGGGGTTGAGGGTGGGAAAGGAGTGCAGCTTTCTGTAGTGTGAGCAGGGAAGCCCCTCTGAAAAGATTTGACTAGAGCCCAGATGAAATGAGGGAGTAGCCAGGAGGGTATCTGCAAGCAGCGTGCTTCAGGCTCAACAAGCAGTAGGTGCAAAGGCCCTGGGGCAGGAGTGAAGTTGGGATGGTCAAGAACTACAGGAAGACTAGTGGCCAGAGTGGAGGGAGTTGAGGAGAGAGGAGGAAGAGGCCAGGGCAGGGAGAGGTAGCATCAGAGACTTTCTGGGCAAGGCTTCCGGGGTCACGGGAAAGACTCTGGCTCTCACTGTGACAGACATGGCGAACCTGTGGAGGGTTAAGCAGAAGGGTGGGATCTGACTCTCGCTTTAGCAGGAGAAGAGACTGTAGGGGCCAAGGGGCTCCGGGGGCAATGGAGGCCCACGAAGAGTCTCTCGCAAACTTCCAAGCAAGAATGATGGAGGTTGGATTTGGGTATATTTAGAAGGCAGAGCTGACAAGATTTGCTGACAGACTGGATTCAGGGATGTTCCAGTTTGCTATTGCTACATAACAAACCACCTCCAATACTTGGTAACTTCAAACCACTGCAGTCATTTATTTTGCTCATGAGTCTGCAGTTTGACAGGGCTCGACAAGGAAGACTCGTCCACTGCCTGTGACGTCGGCCACGCTGGCCTGACGGGAGGCGCTGGCACCACTGCCAAGGTGCGCCAGTCTCGGCAAGTGTGTGTGGATGTGGCCGTGAGCTTGGCCCGGGCTGCTGGCCCCAGGCCTCGGTTCCTCTTCCCACCGCCCTCTTTCAGGGCTTCTTATAACACAATAGCGGGGTAGCAAGAGCAGGTGCTCCAAGAGGCCGAGGAGGAGGCACCTTGTGATCAAGCATCAAGCCCCAGAAAGTGATTCCGCGGTCTCCTTTGGAGAAGTGAGTCACCAGAGCCAGCCCTGACTCAGGGGAGGGAGATTAGGTGCCTCCTTCATCTTTCAGTGGCAGGAGGAACATTGAGCCATCACCGATCAGGAGACAAAGTCAGGGGGACGCCAGGATTTGGGGGCTGGGCCCCTTACCTCTGGATGGAGGACATCATGACATCCCAGTTATCTTACCCTCCAGATAATTGAGCCTCCAGAGACCCTGAGGCAGCCTGCCAATCTGCTGCCCAGTGCTGCCCACTCTGGACTCTGGTGGGAACTCTGATATGCTTTCCCTGGTGATGAAGAGGGACAGGGAGTGGGGACTGGGGGGTGGAAGGGGTAGGGGGTGATACAGAGGCTGTGAGCGCACCTGGGGTGGCTGAGGGGTCTATATATCCAAGCCTGGTGGAATGTAGACCCTCCCCTGAAAACACTCCCGCACAAACTCTCATGCACCCATGACTCTCCTGGGCAATATTGTTAAAATGCTGAAACTAATACGGAAGGTCCCAGGCTGGAGGAGAGCAGGGTGGGGGAGGGGGGCGCGTTGTGAGACTCAGCCTTTCTCACCAGCTCCCAGGTGCCCCCACTGCTGCTGGTCCACAGAGCCAGGGTCTGGTTGAGCCAGACCAGTGGCTTCCTAGGTGGACACCACAACCCCGACAACCCGTCCCAAGGGCCCATCGCCCAGCCCCGCCCCGTGCTGCAGACTCGGACAGGAGCCCCAGGCCTGAGCACCTGCAGCATCACAAACCACCCAAAGGGATGAGCTGTGTGACCTTGGGCAAGTCCCTTCTGTCTCTGTTCGCTCATTGGCAAAACCAGGGGAGACCTAGAAAGTGGGAGAGAGAAGAAAGAGTTGAGGGAAGAGAGGAGAGGAGGGGACAGGGAGGAGGGGAGGGCAGAGCAAAAGAGGGCAGCAGTTAAGGGACTTTGAAGACAAAGGGGTCTCGCTGAGAAAACAAGAATGAGGAGGGAAGTGACGGCCTGAGGGAAGAGGGTGCTGGACGTGAGTATAAGACAGGAGGGCGGGGGCGGGAAGCGGCAGAGCCAAGGGGCCTGCGGTCTCTCTCATCTCGTCCCAAGCTCTCAGGCGCTGGGGAGAAATGAGATTCTAGCTGCAACTCTTCTGGGAAACATCTGCCTTTTCATTTATGAGGAAAAAGTAGGAAAATGACCGGGGGAGGCGCCGCTACTGTTTTTTTAAGCAACGCAGCAAAAATGTCACCACTGGGAGGGTAAAGCCCATCAAGATGGTTAGGTAATAGCCTGGCTGCCTTCATCAGGCTCAGCTGTCCACCAGCCTCCCGTTCCCCGGGCCAGATTTCACCCAAGTGCCCTGCAGGCCAGCTTGCCTGTAAGCCCGTAATGAGCTGCAGGACGGATGTAAAACCCCGTCCTCTGTCTCACCCACAAGCCAGGCGCTTCTGATGCTCAACCCAGAGCTCGGGAGGCCTGGACCGTCCCACCCCAGTTCCATAACACGACTCCAAGAACAGCAGCAGCACAGGACTATTCCCGAACCCCTTTCTGGACCCCAGGCCTGTGCCTTGCTCTAGCTTTCCCAGTCCACTCAGGGCACTGAGGGGACCAGAGTTGTCCTTGAGATCAGGGGATGACCGTTTGGGGGTCTCCTTGAAGAGAGGAGAAGTGATATCTGTGCCTTCCTGGGGTCCAACCCCCAGATGGAAATGCTCTCTTTGAGTCTGTGCTGAAAACAGCTCTGTGCTGGGTCACGCTAGCAGTGAGGAGAGAAAGGAGACAAAGGCATGACGTCAGTGTCCTGCCGAGGGTAGAGGTTGGCACCACAGTCCTCTAAAAGGGGCCAAGGCAGGGAGGGTGCAGCGTTTGCACAGGTACAGGGAGGGTTGTGTGCCCTCAGCCCCTGCTGAGCTCAGGTTGGGGGCTGGGCCCACCCATATCCCCTGCACAGGGGCAGGGTGAGAGGAGCAGCCTCTGCTGCACCTCAGCTCACACTGTACCTTGGCCTGGGGTGCCCTCTCCCTCCCATGCAATTGTGAGTTTCCTCACCCTTCAAGGTCCAGTCCAGAATGCCACCTCCTTGAGGAAGCCCACCTTGAAGCCTCCAGCCTGCCGACTCCCACCTTCCCAACCCATCTGAAGCCAGCTTGTGAGGGGAATCCCATCCAGGGAAGAAATCCCATGGGGCCCTGAGCAGCATGGTCCACTGTGTTTCTCCAAATGCATCAGAAGCCCCTTCAGGGCAGAGCCTGGCTCTCACCCTGGCTCAAGCGTAGCAGGAGGGTCCCCTGGCCCCCTGGCTCTGTGCTCCGAGAGACGCTCCCATCCCACCCCCTTGCCTGTTCTCTTCCTCTCCACAGCCCTTCTCCCCCACACTCTGTCTTCATAGTTCTTTGCTTATTATCTGCTTCTCCAGACTAGAATGTAAACTCCATCAGGACAGCTGTTTTTGCCCAGTTTCTTTATGGCTGTATCTGCAGCCTATCTGGAATAGTACCTGGCACATAATAGGTGCTAAAGAAATGTTTGTTATGTCCCATTCTCTCCAAAGAGTTGAATTTACAGGCCAAAGTCTTTCTTCGCCTCGATCCACGGATGCAGTGATGGCGGGCAGAGTGTGTCCACGCTGGGCTCGCGCAGGGAAGGGGTGAGCCTTCTTATGGCACTTTCAGGTCTTGCCCTTTCTCTTGAAAATCCAAAAGCTGGTGGCATTTCTGCCATAAAATTCTCTGTGTCTGGACCGCAAGCCCTCAAGAGAGCTCAGAGCACAGGTTTCTATTGTTGCCGTTCATGTATTAACATTTGCTAGGACATGTTTGGATGGCATGTAGAGAGCAACTGCCTTTTTGAGATGAGGGGAGTGTGGCAATTTGCCAAGTGTCACACAGCAAGTTAGTGGCCCAGGCAAAGCCCTGCCCCCAACCTCAGCCTGGACCCCCCGGGGCTAGGGGGAGGACACTGGTCATCAGGCCATCAACTATCCTCCGCAACTCACTGAGGCTGAGGAGGCAAAAGACAAGCCCTCAGCTCACCTGGGGTCTTGCTCCAGACTCCTGCGAGGGAGGCTGCACTTGCCCACCCCCCCCCCCCGCAACTCCTGCTGGGACCAGGGGCCCCAGCACCTGTGCAGCTGTCTCTCAAGATGGGACTCCAGCTGTTCTCTCCTGCAGACCAGAGGGCACCTCCCACAAGCCCATGTGGCTGGAAGGGGCACCCTCTCTTAGAACTTCCATCTTCGCAGGCTCCCGCTGGGGATGTTGATATGGAGGGAGAAGGGAACAAGGGATTTCTTTTTGTTTATCCGTTTCCATGTGGTGAGGGATATTTAAAAGCCCACAGGGAAGACTTTTAAAGTTTTTAAGGAAAGACAAGTGATCCGTGCATGGTGCAAATGGCAATTATCTATTCAACCTAACAAATATTAATTATGCCCCTACTGTGTGCAGGGCAAAATCTTAAAGAATAAGACCCAGAATCCCATTGTCTGGACAGGGAAGAGTCAGATGAACAATGAGACAGACAGAACACTCCTAAGAAGGAGGGTCCTCACTGGAGGTCTTGGCAAGCACAGTGGGAGCACGGGTGGCAGTGAATCCCACCCGAGGCAGCAGGGACACTACCAGAGGGCAGGTGGCATTTTTGCTCAGCCTTGACGGACCCAGCCAAGGGGACCTTCTTGTACAGAGCCTGAAAAAAAAGGTATTTGAGTGTTTAGGGAACTGGACCAAATGCCTGGGGTGCCAGGAGGCCTCCAAGATGGTGGGTGGAAGCCACCGGAGGCTAGGCAGAAAAAACTAGTGGGGTAGGTGGGTTCAGGAGTCCCCATCTATGGAGCCAAGTGGCTGTGACTTTGCAGAGAGCCTTCCAGCTGAAGTAGAAAAGTGAGTCCCTCAGCTATGTCGGAAGGACATCTCAGAGGTAGGCAGGTTGAGTGGGAAGGAGGCAGGAAAGAGACACTGGAGACCAGAGGGGTGATGGGGTTCTGGGCTGGGGGACAGTGAGCGTGTGGACACGGAGAAGGGGCCTCGTGGATACCTGGCCTGGGGAAGAGAGAGCAGGGAGGAGCAGACCCGCTCTGAGGGTCCAGCTTGGACGCGGGGCTGCAGCGGCTCCACGTCTGTCCTGGAACCCTGCCCTACCTCCCCGGAGCCGAGTGGTCCACGTCCAGGCCCGTGATCCAGCTGACGGGGGGAGGGGCATCTGGGAGGGGGGGATGGAGACCTGTTCCAGAATATTCCTTTGCAAAATATGTATAGTAAAGGGCTCACCCCTGATACCCTCCCCCTCCTGGTCCCAGCACAGGACTGGGACCTCAGCATGGTATTCACTGAAAAGGAGGGCAGAAAGAGCGGGTGCTATTAGGGAGGGCTTCCTGGAGGAGGGAGTTGGCTTCAGATGGGCAGAGGGAAGGGCAGAGCCATGCCAGGCAGGTCCTTACTCCCAGCCCCCTCCAGCCCTCTCAGGCAAGGGGCCTAGGTGTGTCCTGCCCCTGTGGAGGGGCTCTGGCCGCCCCACCCCTTTGCCCCCAGGGCTGGTGCTCTCAGAGGGCAGTTCTGGCAGAGTCCAGCCTCCCTGCAGCGACAGAAAGGAGCCAGGGGGAGCAGCCGTTGGCCTCAGGTCAAACTTCCAGTTAGCGGCCCTGCAGGGCCTCAAATCCAGGCCTCTTTCCCCTGCGGAGGTGATCAGGCCAAACCTCGCAGCCCACGTGGGACCCCAGGTCAGGCCCGGGAACGCTGACTTGGGGCCCCGAGCTGGGAGGCTCAGCTGGCCTGATGCAAGGCCCCCCAAACACCCTTCCAGCTTCAGCAGCAGGCCCCTTGAGGCCAGGAGAGGATGCTGGGGCTGGGGCGAGGGGGTCAGGAGACCTCAGGAACCTCAGCCCCAGCCTTCCTAGCCCTCATTCTAGAGACCAGCCACATGGCCTGGGGGTCCTCCGAGCCCTCTGTCCAGAGCATCAGCCACAAGCTGCCAGGTGGTGGGTGAGGGAGAGCGGGGCCCCCGCTGGCCTGGAGCCGAGACCTCTCCCCATCTCCCTGGCAGCGGGGGCTGAGTGGAAGCGACAGCGTGACAGGCACCCGCGCCCAGACCTGCAGATCAATCTGTTGGCGTCCGGTGGAGGTAGGCGTGCAGTAGGATGCGGATCAGTCCCCCCCAAATGGGGATGAACCCCACCCTGGTGACCCGTCGGGCTGGGCGGCAGCAGGTAACACTGCTGCCCACTGTACCAAACCCTTCTCTCCCCAACCGCAGCCCCCATTCCTTTTTCTCCCACCAACCCTGCCTACACCCCACCCCCACCCCACCCGGCTTTGGACTTCTTTTTCCCTCTCCCTCCTGCCTGTCTCCCCCGCTTGCCTCCCCCTCCCTCCTCCTCCCTGGAGGTTATTCCTGTGGGTTAACCCTCACCCTCCTCCTCTGTCCTCTTTTTGAACACCCCTGGGGAAGTGCTCAGGGAATATCAGCCATTGCCTTTGATAACAGAGAGAGACCTTGGCAGGGCAGGCCCTGGCAGGAGGAAAATGAAAACACAGCACAGGCGGACAGGCGCAGAGCACGCCCACCCTCAGCGGTGGGGGCCAGGGGACTTCCACTGACCCCTTTGGGCCCTGCTTCATGAATTGCAGCAACAAGAGGAAACAGGATGGAGAAAGGAGAAACCGGAGAGCTGAGAGCTGTTGGCACGGCCCACAGGGAGGATTCAGATGGGCAGAGAGAGAGCTGGACTGACCTCAACTCTCAGTCCCAAGAGCAAGTGAGCCAGCGCCTAGAGCCCCGTCCTGGTTGGGGCAGGACCTGGGTGATCCACCTTCCTCCCTGAACCTGGAAGAGTCTCATCTCGCCTGCCTAATGTGACGCAGCAGGTGGAATCAGGTCACAGGTGCAAAGGTGGCCCCCCACCCGCACCACACACGTAGCCACATACGGCAGATTCTTAGCAGGGTCTGGCCAGGGCCCCTCCCATCACACCCCCAAGCAGCCCTGAGCCCCATGAGTTTCCAGTAAGCTTGGATCACATCACCCTCACCCCTGTCTGTCCCCTAAGGCCCATCCTCAACCCAAGCACCCCAGCCCCCAGGAAGCTGTCAAATTCCGTCAGAGTTTCCCTGCATCGCAGGCCAGCCAAGCACAGCCTACAGGGAACCTAACGTTCCACATGCTTGTGCTACCATGCTGATGCTATTGTGGTGAATAAATTCCAAATGCCTCCAAAGCGTACCTTAATCCGTGGTGGGTTTCATCCTCATGAATTTCCTACATGGTGACTGGGTAACCAAAAATACAGTTGAGAGTTTTTGTTTTCAAACAAAGTGGTGCTGCTGGTTTTTCTCTTTTCAAACTTTTGTATCATGGAGAATTTTTTAAATACAAAAAAGTGCAAAGGATCTAATGAAAGCACAGGTGTCCGTCCTCCAGATCAACTCAGTCTTTGCATCCATGCCCCAGCCATGCCCCTTACCCTCTTATTGTGAAGAGAATCCCAGCCATGGCATCATTTCGTCTGTCAGCATTTCCGTGTATATCTCTAGAAGATGAGGACCCTTCACTTGTAAACAAAATCATAAGGCTGCATTTAACGGCAATTCTTTCACATCCCAGTCCGTGTTTAAAACTGTCGGAAATGTTCTATGTCAGACATGGATCCTTATCCTTGAAAGTTCAGGCCGCCACGGCCTTCATGTCTTCCTGTCACTGGACTGTAACTGGGCCTTGGTCTCCATTGCTCCACTCCTCCAACAACCTGAGGCCAGAAACCAGGTCAAAATCCTCGTCTCTCCCCAAACCCACAGGGGGGACGCGGGTCAGGACCAGCGCTGAGGGCCCCACGGTGGATGCTCCTTAAACACATGTTCAGTTGCCCTGAGCTGGACTTCCGTGCTGGAACACAGCTCAGGGAGACAGTGACAAGCAGAGGGCAGCCCGCCTCTGAGCAGGAACAGGCCCACCAGGAAAGGACCCAGGTCCAGACATGGGGTCAGGGACAGAGTCTGTTTCCCCCTTGCTGTCCAGAATAGGGTTGCATCCCCAGCCACTCTCCTGCAGGGTGGGGGGTGGGGCTCACCCACTTAACCTCTCCCCAACTCCCTCAGGCCCTGTGAGAAGCTATTCCAAAGTACCCTACTCTCTACTCTGCATCTAGAGGCCACCTCCTCCAGGGAGCCCTTCAGGAGCCCATCTACCATTAAGAGCCCAGCAGCCTTTGTCCTCTCGTCCTCCAGACTGGCCCACTCTTTACTGTGGCTCACTCACTGCAAGCTCCTTAAGGACGGGGGCTGTGCCTTGTCTCTCCCACCTCCCCCACCGCAAGCTCGCGGTAACTACTCGCAGCTGAATGAGGAGCAGCCTCTTTCCACCCTGAGATGTTTCTTCTCCATCCCACCCTTACTGATTCTCTCCACCCCTTTGGCCATTTTCTTGCTTTTTAAACCAGGCTTCTCACCCACAAATCTGTTCATTTCACAAGCTGTAATTAAGCGCCACTGTATGCCCAGGGCAGGGCCAGATCCTCAGGGCTTAGAGAGAGGAGGCAGCGAGGTCAGCGGGGTGCAGGGCAGAGGACAGTGTCACAGCTCGGCTGGCATGACTGCCTGCAGCTTCTCCAAGCCCTCCACATGTTTGGAGGCTCAAGATTCCCCACGAGGCCTGGATGTGCCACACACCCAAGCATTTGCAACTCAAAAGTCAGACACTCAGGCCTGCCCTTGGCAGAGATGACTCTTAAATTGCAAAAACATTTTCACATCCACATCTCATTAAACCTCAGACCAATGCAGGAGTAGAGCAGGCTTCGATGGGGTTAAAGGTCTAGCTGTTGATGGGTGAAAGGAAGACACAGAGAGGGTGTGCCTTGCCCAAAGGGCACACAGCGACACAGGGAGGGAGAGCACCTGGTGGAAACCCAGCCGTCCATGCCCCGCACAGCCGGCCTGCGGGACCGCCCTACTGACCAGAGCCCTGGCCCCACAGCCCCACTTGGCCCAGTCCCGCCTACAGTCACCCGGGAAAGCCTTCCTCCCTCCTGTCTTTGGGGTCACAGAGGTGGGGGGCGTCCAAAACCCTGCTCTTTGGCCTTCTTTTCCCCCAGCTCCTTATGTTACAGCTGAAGTAACTGCGTCAAAATAGGGACACGCCTCAGCCTTTATTGAACACCTTCCATGTACACCAGATTCCCTACCCCCACCATGTAATTAACACTCACACAGCCCCAGCAAGGCTGACCTTAGGATCCCCATGGTTCACATGAAAAGGCATTTTATCCAGCTGAGCCCAGGTATTTCTGCAATCTCAATGGCCAGAATTGGGAACAGACTTCTGTGTCAAAGCTGTCAGCAATGCTCTGATCCATGTTGTGGAAAGAGAGATCTTTTGTTCTGTGGGAAAATAATTTAGCAGGTTTTGGTGTAAAAGTGCAGCCAAACTGCTCTTCTTGATAAGAAGATGGAGCTGAGAAGCACACGATTCTGGAAGCAGTATGGCGTTTCTCTCCGCCTCTCTCTCCTTCCCCTATCCCTCCTCTCTCCCCCCATCTCCCTCCCCATCGTCCCTCACTCTGTCCCACCCTCTCTCTGTGTCCTTTCCCCCGCCCCCTCTCTCCCCACCAGGCCAGCCGAGGTCAGGACCTGGGCCCTGGATCATAGGGCTGTGGCCAAAGACACTCTCGTTAAGGGTATGAGCGGGCCTCAGGGCATCAAGTCCAGCTAAGGTGAGAGCCGCCCAGAGCAGGAAGGCTTGGGGAGATGTCCACAGAGGCACAGGGCCTTCAGACCCCGGAATCAGGGCACCTGCTCACCCATTTTACTTTACTGCTAGCTAAGCCCCCAAGGAAATCTTGCTTAAACTCTGCAGCTTAGTCTTAGCAAAGCTTTGCAAATTATGGAAATTAGGATCCTGTCAGAGCTTGGAGGGGTGGGGTTTGGGGAGGAGGGAATTGGCCTGAAAATGCCCACAGTGGGGAGGTGGCGGGTAGAGCCCAGGAGCGGGCACCATTCGGTTAACTGGTGGAGGACCTGCCACCATGGGTTGCAGGACACTTTGGAGAGGGTTCTGGGGAGGGCTGGGCTTCCTGAGCACAGGGGAAGGAGCTCAGAGCATCACATGGGCATAGATGAGAGCCCAGTCCCTGCACGTTCCCCATAAGAGCGAGAGTCTGGTTCCTGCTAGGCTCCCCAAAGCCCCAGCTCCCCCTGAAATAAAGAGATGAAATAAGAAGGCAGCTCTCCTGGCTCAGTGCTCCCCATTCCTCATTGAAATCGGCTCCCACTCTGGGCCAAGTGAGTGGCTGGCCAAGTTCCCTCGGATCCCTATCTCTTTGCCTCTCAATCAGAGGCTCTCAGCAGAGATCCCAGGTTCTTAGCAGGGGGGCAGCCTTCCCTGACATGTCTGCCTTCTGCATCAGCTCTGATTGACTTTTTACTTCCCTGCTTGTCCAAGCAATAATTAGGATCCCCTTTTTCCATATTAAGCAACTGCTGTCATCACCACTTCACGGTCCTCCTAATCACATTTCTCCTTCTCTTTATCCTGGGGGCAGGTTCCTGACAAGTCTGGCAGAAGGACGTTGGAGAGGGAGGCTGGGGGATGCGGGGGTGTGGGGTAGCTTTCTTAGAATATGACAAGGCCGGCTGTGACTTCCAAGGTGGAACAGAAAATCACATCCAGTCTCAGCAGTGAAACGAGTAGAGACCCCCCTGACGCCGTGGCCCCCAACTCACCTGTCCCTGATGCCTGAATCCCCTCCTTAGAGATTTAGCCCTTTGAAAAGGGCATGTTATTAACATAAATGTTTCTGGAGGCAGACTAGTTAAACTGCCCATTATTTCCAGTAGACGCCTGCACTGATCCCTGCCCACCCTATCCTGCTCAGCTCTATCCCAGCAGCTACTCCCAGAAAACTACATTTCCCAGACTCCTCCTCTGCTGGCTTCCTGTCAGGTTCAGCCAATAAAAGCCTCTGGAGACTGGTAGAGGGGAGGTGAGGAGCACACCTCTCTGATGGTGGTCTCAGCCTGTGGCTGCTTATGTGGCCGCGTCTCTGCTGTGGCCTCAGCTTCCCCAGTTTGTCCCCTTCACAGTTCCAGTTCCAGCCTTGGGCAGCCCCTTCCCGACATTCCCAGCTCGTACCTCATCCCCCCAGATCCTAGGCTGGTACCATCACCATTCCCTTGTACCTCCTCCTAGGCTGGGGCAGATTCCTGCGATCGGCAATCTCTGGGCTGTTTCCCGGTCTCCTGTTTTAGCTCTACCAGCACCTCTGTAACTAGTTCTGCATATTCTGTTTCCTCTATTGAAACTACCTGACAAAAGTTCTCTTTTTTTTTCCCCTGGACCACAACTTGCACAGCAGCTTACACTTAAAATGTTCAAGGTGTATAGGAGTTAGTTGCTCAGTTGTGTTTGACCCTTTGTGACCCTATGGACTATAGCCTGCCAGGCTCCTCTGCCCATGGAATTCTCTAGGCAAGAATACTGGAATGGGCTGCCGTTTCCTTCTCCAGGGGATCTTTCAGACCCAGGGATGTAACCCGGGTGTCCTGCAGGCAGTCTTGTGCATTGCAGGCAGATTCTTTACCAACTGAGCCACCAAATGTTCAACGTGGAACCATTAATTCCACCTCCCCAGACATTCATCTCTTCCTTCATCAGTCTTATCCAACTCTGTAAATACCTCCACTGTCCACAAAGCACAGCACTCAAGTCAGAAAGCTGAACACCCTCCTTGTTTCTTTTGTCCATACGTCCAATTTATTACCAAGGCCTTTTGCAAAGTATGTATCCTGAACCCCTGGTTTCCATCAACGTCATCGCCTCTCACCTGGCCTGGAGCCTCCGAACTGGTGTTCAGGCTTCTTTTCTTTCCTCTTCACTATCTACTCTCTGAATGGGCTTTTAGAAACCAAACTCAGATCCCGTCCCCCAGCCCCCTGCCTAAAACCTCTCAGTGGACCCCATTTGAATCCAGACTCCTGTCCAGGCTCAATCAGGGTGTGTCCATTCATATATAACATCACCTGTTCCTGGCAAAATGCATAAGAAGAAAAAAAAAAGGCTCTGTTGGAAGATACCTGGCCCTTCAGAAATGATGACAGGAGATTCTAGGTTTGGAAAGTGAGCATGAAGCCACTTTTTGTAGCACAGCCAGGTCAGAACATGAGCAGGTCTGCTGGGCACCACATCCCCCATCACTGCCCAGAGGGAGCCTAACTTTCCTCCCAGCTTTGGCTACTTGAGACTCAAAGTCTAAAGCAGGAGGGAGGTGTCAGGCAAACCCGCTCAAGTGCCATAACCTAGTCAAGAGAGAAAGAATCTAGCTCCCTGCCTTTTGTTGCTCAGCTCCCCCCACCAAAAAAAAAAGAGCAGATGAATGCTGGGCAGACAAAGCACGGTGGAGACCTACAGGTGGCCTTCAGGCACTGCACGATCCAGCTTCTGCTTCTTCCTCATCCCCAGCTTATCCCTCCTCACCACCACCCCTCTGGGGTTCACTCCACACCATGCTGACCTGTCGGTTTCGAGAACACAGTCAAGCTCCTCCTTCTCTCTGTGTTCCCTTTCAGGGCTGCCTCTCACAGAGGAATGGTGACTTGTGACCCCAGCTGCCCTGTATCTCCCAGTTCCCCTGCTGGAGGGGTGAAGGAGCTCATCCTACGTCCAGCAGGTGCCCAGGCCATGCTCCAGTCCGTTGTGGTGTGACCCTCATCCAGCCTCAGGGGCAGCACATTTTTTCTGAGTCAGGAGTGTTGCCAGGGCCGCTTAGGGCCTCCCCTCTGGAAGGGAGCACCCTTGGGTGCCTGCCGAAGCCTCCTCTAGGCCCAGCATCTTCTCCCAGAGGCGAGGCCCATCCCCGATGGGCACGGGCACCCAGTCCCTCCAGTCCCTTCTCCCCAGACACGCCTCCCTCCTCCCGCCGCCTCCCCCCACCTCTTCACCACCAACAGCTGCAGGATCTCAGAGCCGGAGAGCATAAGAGACAGGTGCTTGTCTTTGGTTTTATTCTTTTAAGAAGAAAAACAATGAAAGAGACAAACCCTAGGAAATCAAGTGGGGGAAGAAATTCAGCCCTGCATTCCGGGGAAATGTTAAATCAGCGAATTGAAATGCCGGAGATGAAAGTGGGACTGCAGGGTGGAGCCTGTCACACCCGCGCCTACAGTGACAGTGTGGAGACGGTGGGGGACGCAGGCAGGGCCTGGCTGGGGGGCTTGACGTCAGTGCCCCCATTTTGCAGTCTCCTGAGCTCCCTCTCCCGTGGCTCTCCCTCTTGTCAGCCTCTCCCCACCACTGCATCCTATTTAAGTTCCCTACACCCCTCATCATTTAGGAGAGTGCTCCCTAGTGGTGGTGTGATATAGATTTATAATAAGAAATACATCTTTGCCTCCCCCGCCCCCAACTCCTAAAACTCCTGAGATTCCATAAATGATGAGAGCAAGGGGAGCATTGTTTTTTTAATAATATTTGGTCTTTTGTCCTCTGTTCCTGAATAGCCCCTTGCCTGAGCCAGAAAGGTAAAGAGTCTTGTTATTCATAACAAGTCGCTTTCAACCAACCTGAGTTTATGTTAATGAAGTGACTTTTGGAAACCCTTAAGCATGGGGGCTGGTTGCCAGGGGAACCAACTGCGTAATTTGAGGGTTGGCACTTTCTGCCCCTCCCCGCCCTGACTCCAGGGAGGCAAGAGGGGCTGGAGATGGAGTTCAATCGCCAGGGCCAATGATTTAATCAATCATACCTGTGTAATGAAGCCTTCATGAAAAAATCAAAAGAACAGCATTTGGAGAGCTTCTGGGTTGGTGAATGCAATACACACCAAGAGTGGCACACCCCATTCCATGGGGACAGTAGCTCCCAGACCTCACCCTGTGTTGTCTATCTTTATCCGGCTGTTCATCTGTATCCTTAGACACAGAATCATTTCCTGGTGTTGGAAAAAATACAGGTGGTGCCGAGGTGGACTCAGCAAGAGATTGTGGCCTCCTTGGCTTTTTATAAATCACTCCTTTCAAGACCCCATGGATGGGAAGTGGCCCTCCTGCCCTTCTCTGTCCTAGGGAGAGTTTGGCCCTCTAGGAAGTGGACAGCATTCCTGTTTCCAAGGCACTGAACCCATAGTCCTCTAGTCATTAACTATGACCATGGGTCTACTGGACGCAGGAGGATTTCAAGTGGGTCAAGTTCTCAGGGGAAAGAAAAGTGAGGAAAGAGATGTGTGACACCTATGGAAAGGGACCCATCTGATGGAGCTACTCACTGCTAGGCTGTGAGATGGGGTGTGGGGGAGGGAGCAGAAATGCAGAGCAGCAGCCAGGGAGGTGGAGCGGCACTGCCCCCTGGGTGCCTTCAGGACGCCCCTCCATAGAACCCGAGCTGGGCCCAGGCCTGCAGCCGCCATGCAGGCCCTCTGGGCGGCAGCTTACGAGACGGAGGGAAGGGCCTGCTGCCCACCCCCATGCAGTTACCACACACCCAGAATGTTTAAAGCTCTAATGAGCCGTCTCATCCCCACACAGCATCTGCCCATGTGGTTCTGTGGGAGCCCGGCCTCACTCAGCAGCTGAGAGTCGTTTAGGAACAAGTGGGAGCATTCTCTTTGGCACAGTGCAGAGCCTGCTGTGATGAGCACTGAGGGAAAATGATGAAGGGACAGACTGGACCTCCATCGTGGGCCTGACCAGGCCAGAGCCTGGGGGAAGAAGCCAGGCGTGGTTGCCAGGCCGGCTCTTCTTTTCAGGGCCCCTCTCCTTGGACCCCACCCACAACAGGAAGGTTGTTGTTCCAAATCTCTTGTTCTCCCAGCTACGGTCAGGGCCATTCAACCTCACTTTGCTGCTGAGTGCCCTTGAATGAGGGGTAATCATTCCAGAGACACAGCAGGCAATGTTTTTCTACCCTTAGGGGAAAAGGAAAATCTGTCCAAATCCATTCGTTTAAACTATTCAGCCCTCTAAGTTCCAAAGCTGCTTGTAGGAGTACCCTTCCAAAGCCGGGGTGGCCAGGGAGCCTGGTTAACTGAAGCCGCCTGGGCCTTCAGTACCATGGACAGCGCCCAGCCCTGCGCCACCACCATTCAGGTTGGAGGACAGGCAGCCAGTGATGCTGGGCCTAAGAAAACGCCATTCCTGAGGCCCTGGGAGTTTGTCCTTTTTACCGCTGCTTGAGGAGACATCGGATAAGGAATGTCACCACCGGGGCCCAGATGCCTGGTAATCAACCATTCTGAGTGCATGGAAAGGCAATTAAAACAAGAATTAAAAAGCCATAGCATCATTTAAAATCCAATAACACGGCTGGCCTGAAATGTGTCCTCAGTCTCTGGGGAGGGTAGAGGTGGCGTGTGGGGAGGTGTGGAGGACAGAGAGCTGTGGAGACAAGAGAAAAGAGTCGGAAAGGGAGAAAACGGTGGCGTGGGAACAGAGAAGGTTGCTGAGCCTCTCCCCCAAATAGCCAGAGTCTGCTCACCCCACTCCCATCCCGCCCTGCCTGGGAAGCCCTCCCTGACGACTGGCCTGAAGGAAGTCCCCTCCCCTGGAGTCCTCTGGCCTACTCCCCTCTCATGGAGTTCAGCTTTGATTCCTGGCTATGTGCGGTCCTTCTCAGCCAGAGCATGTGCTTCTGTGGGGATGGACTGTAATTACATCATCAGTCCACAGTTTTGCCCTCCATCCCCTCCCAGCAAGTCCATCCCTACACTGAGAATAAGAAAGACCAGAACCCTTGCGAGCCTGTGTGTTAAAACACAAAGTGAGTCTGGCCATTTCCCCTTTTTGTTTTCAGTAACTTGAAAGGGTCCATGCACATCCCTTCATGTAAAAGCTCCGAGTTTGCTCTTCACTCCAAAGAGACCCAGAGAATTTCCAATCTACTAAGATGACGTTAACCCTTTTCACATCAAATAAAGCCCTCCTGCAGGTAATCTTCCTGTCACAAGCTGACTGCCTTGATGTGACTTGGAAGCGAGTGGGGATATCTGGTCCCTTTCATTTTCCCTCCTCCTTAGTAAAATCCTAAACCGGGAGGATTCGAGTCTGATAGGAGCTGTTCTTGCAATTTATGCCTCCTGTCCCTTGGGAGCTAACTTGTGTCTATTTTAAATAAATTCCCTCTTTTTTCTCTCCTTTTTACAAAGGACAACTGCAAATCTTCTCTGAAGATGGCTTTCCTTTGGGGTGGAATTCAGTTCTGACAGTCAGACATTCATAAGACAGGCCCTGAGTAAATAATGATTAAATGGATTATCTCTGTGATTAGGTCTTGTCTGAGACCTGGGGAGTATTCCTTCAAAGTCCTGCAGTGTTTTAGGCCACAGTTTCCCAATAAGTTTGTTGCTCTTTCAAGAAAAATAATATTCCAGGGAGTGGAAAAGGAAAAGAGAGATGAATGCTGCCAGGGGGATGAGGGTGAGCTCTAACAGCCCTGTCTTCAGGCTGTTCTGGGCAGTTCGTCCTTGTTTTAGGTCTCGGTAAGAGTAGCTAGGGCTTCCCAAGAAATCCCATGAACAGAGGAGTCAGACACAACCTAACAACTCAACAGCAAAACAAAGAGCCACTAAGGGCTTCCCTGGGGGCTCAGTGGTAAAGAATCCACGTGCCAATGAGGGAGACCTGGGTCAGGAGAAGGAAATGGCAACCCCCGCTGCTATTCTTGTCTGGGAAATCCCATGGACAGAGGAGCCTGGGGGGCTACAGTCCATGGGGTTGCAAGGGTCAGCATGACTGAGCAACTAAACAATGACAACAGGAGTTAAGGCTTGCCAGCATCTGAACTGCTCTCTCCAAATTCACTTTCGTGCCAATGTCCTAAACCCTGTGGTTTGAGCCCAAGTGTGCCTCGGTCTTGCCCTGTTATCCCGACTGGGATTTTAGGACCTGCCCATTGGCACATCCTTCACTTTGATGTGGTGCACCATAGACTACAAGGGTTCAGGACCTGAGGCTATGCTCACCGTCAGGGGAGACCAGGTCTCTGCTCAGCCAGACATCCATGAAGAGGCCAGAGCTGTGAATAAAGAGGCCTCTAGCAATGAACAATGCCCCCTGAATTTCTGAGTGAATTCACCCTCCTATACACTTGCCCAGACCCCCCTGGCCACCCAGCCCGAGCACTGGACCGCAGAGGAGACAGAATTCCACCCCCTTCATTTCCCTGCCACTGCAGAGCAGGCTGCTAAGAAGGAACCTGCCTGACCACCACAACTGTCAATGGCAGAGGCTGCCTGTGGCCCGCCCCTCCTGTTAGCAGCCATCGGCAGCCCCCCAAATCCAAAGAGCATCAGCCCAGCAGATGTGGGGGAGTCAACAACTGAGGGTCACTGATGCAATGGAAGAGAAGTTTGGACAGTTAGCGCCTTTTACCTGAATCTACCCTGGGTTAGGCTGACATTTGAAATGACTTTGGCTCCCTTCCACACAGCATAAAACCTATACCAAGACTTCTTAAACATGAGAGCACAAACTTTCCTCAACCACTGGCTTCCCTAATCATTTATGAAAATGTGTCAGCTGTCCTGGCCTCCTTGTTCTAGCACTTCATGCCCTGGGATCAGGGAGCTGGAAGCTGCCTGCCTGGAAGGGGTTGAAGAGAAAGGACATGCACCTCACGAGAGGCCAATCTTTCCTTAAAATGAATTTGTCACTTGCAAAGTCATCTGCTTTCTCTTCACACACATCCATCATCCCCATGAAAATATAAATACATATAGTTAAAATTCAGTAAAAACGTGGCCCAGTGTCATCAGGCTCACTTTACAGAAGGCACAGACTCCATGGCTGCCCAGGTCACAGACCCAGCTCTCAGCTAAACCTGCACCGTGCCTGGAAGGAAAGTTATGTGACCTCTTCTTCTTAGAGTTTTACAGCAGCAGCTTTCGTGATAAACCCCCATAAATAGAAAGGGAACCCAGAAGCAAGTTGGTGACTGCAACATTTCTAGGAGTATATTAACCACCTGGGGATGTATTGACCGGGAAGTTGGCAGGAATGCTGTTGTAAAACTCAGCTGAGTCCCCAGGTTCTGTGCACACTGTCAATAGTCCATGAGGCTGAACTGAATAGAAGAGCATCTTATCGGATTGTTTTGGGTCCAAGTTGTGGGTGTCCTGTGGACTCCACGGGAGACCAGAGATATGGGAATGTTCATTCAAGTAGCAGATGTAACACACAAACAAGAAACTCAACAAATCAGAAGTTAACTCAGGGTCTACCCTCTGCAGGTTCGTGTTTTCCTCTCCACCGGCACTATTTCTCTACGGCGATGTCTGCTCCGTATCATTTCTCAATGAATCATTTGAGTGTTCTGAAAAAGGACCCTGAGCCATAGAAGGAAGAGCGTAAAAACACCCCCACAGGCCGCCAAAGCCTGTGTCTCCTGGGCCAGGGCACAGTCATTGCCTAAAATACATCTCTCGGTGCTTTGCCTGCCCTAGTTTTAAATGCCATTCCCATCAGCTAGGATTGTTGCCCATGAGCCCAGCCACACAGCTCCGAGGGGGGACATCAAGGGCTTGGAACCAAAGGGGTAGCAACAACTATCCTTCCCCTCAGTCACAGCTTGCACACTTGAGAAGTCGGGTTCTTTGCCTCTCCTTGGCCTTGGCTTAAGGTAAGCAGGGCACGTTTAATTCTTACCACTGTCCTGGGCATCTGACCTTAGGAAACCTTTCATTTTACATTTTGATGCTGTAAGCTTTGGCACTCTCATCAGTCCCAGGCTATTTCTGCTCACCTGAACTCCGTCATCCTCTAGAAGGCATCCTCTGCCTCTTTGAGGGCATTGTTTGAGCCGCCACGCCTCCCTCGATGGGCCCCCAGGCACAGATTTCCTTCTCTGCCAGCCCCTCCCTGCCACCCACATCTTCTGTGCTGTGTCCTCGGGGCCTCGGGGCCACACGTCCGGCTGCTCACCTGCCTGTTTCCAGCTCGTAGTTCTAACCTCCCGACGTCTCCTTGCGTTAGGTCTCTGTGCGACTGATGTTTGCTCCGTCTCCCAATTTAGTCTCAGCTGCAGATTTAATTAATATGCTGTTGCCTCCCTGTTCCAGGCCATTAATGAAGATGTTATGGCAAGTAGCCGGCAAACAATATTTTCAAGGTCATGAGGAGGGAACGCTACGCTGCTAATACCTCTGCCCAACTTGGGGGAATGAGGCAGTCGAGTGCCCACATACGGTTTGAGTCATTTCCTCTGGGTTTTGGGAACTTCTTTTCTCGGACTCGGGTTAACGCCTCCCCTCAGCCTGGCCCACTGCACATCCGGGGCAATTCCCATTTGGAGGGTGAAGAACATCAGATTATGCCTTCGTTTTATTTTTGGCCAATTTCTAGCAAGAGAAACAGCCACTAATTGCACCTTTGGAGAGAGAGACGGTACACACGATAAAGACAAAGGAGTCGTTATCAGGCTTGTTAGCCAGCCACCTCTCCATCCTTGAAGCATAACAATGACGGGGCGATACACACTGAGGTCAAGGCAGCTGACAGCAAGGGGAGCCCAGGCGTTCTCGCTGAGCTGGTTCCTAAAGGGCTGACCCTCAGGATCTACAGCCTGGACAAGAGGCCCCTTCGTCCTTGCGGACGCGGGCGCTAACCTTGTTTGTGACCCCCTTGCAGACCGTGAGCCCCCTCCCACACCCCCTTCCCACTAGTCTCCCCCACCTCTGCATTACAAGGAGCAGCCCTTTATGAAGGGCCACTTGTCTTCCTTCCACACCAAACTGCAGATATCACAGCGTAACCCTGCAAATTGCTTGGATCAGAAGCACTGAATCACAGGAGCGATTCAAGATAATGCTATTTACGCCCAGAAAATTGATCCCGGGTTATTTACCGTTACCAGCACTTCCCTTCTCCCCATCTCTCACTGCAGGCCTGTCTCCGGTTCCCAGACTCCTAATCATTCCTCAGACAGAGTGTCTTGAAGGTGTCTCTGGACTGGAGCCCAGACTGGCCCAGCAGAGTGTGAAGGGGTGGAGGGAAACAGCTTCACGTTTCCCCCGGTACTTGGCAGACAGGCTTGGCTCCCCCTACCATCCCAGCTGCAGTCCTTCTGGGGTCCAGATCTGGTCTCCCCAAACCTCAGAACACAAGAGAACCACATACGCGAGTCGCCGTCAGTCTGCTGGGACTGCCTCATGGTCAGATGACTTGCCAGAGAGATGGGTTAGGGAGAGCCACAGGTTTGGAGAATTTGTACCTGGCCTCTGTTACAGCCTGCCCCAACTGTAAACATTCACGTGCTCACCAAACACAGAGGTGAAAAAGCACAGTGGATTCTGAAGCCCGACTCCTGAGTTTGAATCCTGGTCCTGCTGTTTCAATAGTTGCATAATGTTGGGCCAGCTGTTTAACCTCAGTTTTCCCACCTATAAAATGGGATAATAGTCACACCAGTTTCATAGAGTTGTGAGACCGCCTAAAAACTAACACATGTGATGTCTGGCTGATATTTATTACATATCAAACATCTTTCACACTCCAGACACTGTTAAGGTCAGGGGTCGGCAAACTTTTCCTGTAAGGTCCAGATAATAACTATTTTTGGCCTTGTGGGTGACAATGTCTCTGTCACATCTATTTAACCCTGCGGCAAAGCAGCTCCAAAGCAGCCATCGACTATAAACAGAGAAAGAGAATGTCTGTGTTCCAATAAAACTTTATTTATAGACATAGAAAAGTGGATTTACTATCAATTCACCTGCCACTAAATATTATTCTTCCTTTGATTTTTTAAAATTATTAAAAATGTAAAAACTACTCTTAGCTCACAGGTTATATAAAATTAGAGGGCGCGTTGGATTTGACCCATATTGGCTGGTCCCTGGTCGAGGCGCTGGAGATGCAGATGCTGACATGTCTCACACGGGAGCCCGGGAAGGGAACCCGGGGAAGGGTTCCTTCACGGCCCTCAGGTCACTTTGTGCCCACCATGGTCTCTGACATTGTCTTAAAAGTACCTCTTGGGTGGATGAACCTAGAGCCTATGATACAGCACGAAGTTCGTCAGAAAGAGAAAAACAAATATCGTATCTTAACACACATATATGGACTCTAGAAAGATGGTGCTGATGAACCTGTCTGAAGGACAGTAGTGGAGACGCAGACAGACCAGCCCCGTGGACACGGCGGCGGGGGACGGGCAGGAGAGGGCGGGACACATGGAGAGAGGAGCCTGGAAACTCATACCTTCAGTTCAGTGCCGTTCAGCCGCTCAGTCGTGTCCGACTCTGTGACCCCGTGAACTGCAGCACGCCAGGCCTCCCTGTCCATCACCAACTCCTGGAGCTTACTCAAACCCATGTCCATCGTGTTGGTGATGCCATCCAGCCATCTCATCCTCTGTCATCCCCCCCTCCTCCCACCTTCAATCTTTCCTCGCAGCAGGGTCTTTTCCAGTGAGTTGGTTCTTTGCATCAGATGGCCACAGTATTGGAGTTTCAGCTTCAACATCAGTCCTTCCAGTGAATATTCAGGACTGATCTCATTTAGGATGGACTGGTTGGATTTCCTTGCAGTCTCAAGTATTCTCCAACACCACAGTTCAAAAGCATCAATTCTTTGGCGCTCAGCTTTCTTTATAGTTCATTACCATATGTAAAATAGATACCCAGCGGGAATTGGCTGTATGACTCCAGGAACTCAAACCAGGGCTCTGTGACAACCTAGAGGAATGGGATGGGGAGGGAGGTGGGACAGAGGTTCAAGAGGGAGGGGACACATGTATACCTATAGCGGATTCATATTGATGAATGGCAGAAACCAACACAATATTGTAAAGCAATTATCCTTCAATTAAAAATAAACAATTTTTTTTAAGTCCCTCTTGAAACAGGGGCAGTGAGGCTCTGATCAGGCCAAGGTTAAGAAATGGCAGTTCAGTTCCAAGCCCTGGCATTCTGTGCTCTAATTCCTCTGAGATAAATCTTGGACTCCAGAGACTCGGTGCATAAGTGAGTCACCAACACAGCATGCTAGAGGAGGTCTAACCTCGCATCAGGAATAGAACACAGAGACCCAGCTGGTGGGAAGCCCTGCTGAATGGGGAGTTTAGAGGATATCTGGGTTGGGTTCGAAGCACTGCAAACATCTGTTTTTTTCCGGAGGGCAAAAGCCAGAGCCGACTGAAGAATGGCAAGGTAGGGGCTCCTGGTTGGGAAGCAGTCCCCTTCCAGATGTTTGGGGCAGCCTCTCTGGAAGTCACTAATGACCAACGAGGTTCACCTAGGGAATGGCCTCTGCCCCCCAGACTCTTGGGACTTCACCCCCATCTGCCCAGCCACCTCCCCACTGGCCTCCCAGTCCTGCCTCTCCCCACTCCAGTGCCTTCACCCCAACACCGAGTGCTCCTCCATCACCACACGCTTGTCATCTGTCCTCCAAGACAACAGGGGGCCCCCAACTTCCTCCCGCATCAAATCAAAATCCTTCTGTTGGTTTCTAAGGCCCCATCCTCAGGTCCTAGCCTGACCCTCTTCCAACCACACAGTGGACCTTCTGAGACACCCCCATCCTGCCATCCTCTGCACCTGTGCACCCTGCATCCCAGAAACCCCCACCCCCTCCTTCTGCCACACCTGGCCACGTACAGCCTTGACCTTTGTATGATGAAATCCTGATTTAGAGTTGCAGAAGAGATATTTAATTGTCCTCAGTTTCCTCATCTGTAACACGGTGTAAGGGCGTCCCTGGTGGCTCAGTGGTAAAGAATCCTCCTGTGAATGCAGGAGACGTGGGTTCGATCCCTGGGTCAGAAAGATCCCCTCGAGAAGGAAATGGCAACTCAGTCCAGTATTCTTGCTTGGGAAATCCCAAGGACAGAGGAGCCTGGTGCGCTTCAGTCTGTAGGGTCATGAAAGAATTGGAGCAACAACTGAGCAACTAAACAACAGCAACATGGGGTAAACAAGAGCGCCAACCTCACGGTGTTGCTGGGGTTTGATTAGAACACGGGCACCAAGCGTCCCCTGAGGGCTGCCAGAGGTGCCACCGCATTCAGGAACCGGCGCGGGCAGCCTTGTCTGACTCCAGAACGCGTTCCCCTCTTCCCTCTTTGAGTCTTTAATGTTGCCACTTGATAACACATGGGCTTCCCTGGTAGCTCAGACTGGAAAGAATCTGCCTGCAATGCAGGGGACCCTGGTTCAATCTCTGGGCCAGGAAGACTTCCTGGAGAATGGAATGGCTACCCACTCCAGTGTTCTTGCCTGGAGAAGTCCATGGACAGAGGAGCCTGGCGGGCTACAGTCCACAGGTTGCAAAGAGTCGGACAGGACTGAGCGACCAACACCTTTTAACATACTTTGTTGACACAATTAGCACAAAAGTTTTCCTGGATAGGTGCCCCATTTAGGCCACAAACCTTTTGTATGCATTATGCCCTCCCTGGCCCTCCACGGACACTCTGGGCCTCCACAGCCCTGGGTCTGGACTGTCATTTTCTTTTCACAAATCTGCTGAAATGCTACCACACACTCTGGCATCTTTTCTTTCATGAGGGGCTTCAGGGGAAAAGCTGAAGACAAGTTATCTCCTTAGTACAGCACTCTGACAGGCAGACAGAGAATCTGATCACTGGAGTCGCCTGGAGACTCTCAGCAACATTATATATTTAAGTAATGAAAAAAAGAAAGCGCTTTCATTAAAATGATCCTCTGAGCGGCAGGTGAGTTCTCAGTGGACAGGAGGGTGCCATCCGGGTGGGGGCTGGCCTGCACCACACCCTGACTGCCCTCGAGGAAAAGGCCTTCCGGGAAAGGCCTATATGCCCAAGCCCTGCCCGCTGTTTCTACGAGCCCCAGGAATCCAGACTCCTCACCCAGAGCACCCAAAGGTCTGGCCAAAGGTTAATGGACTCTAAGGGGAGGGCAGGAGGTATATAAGGACCCGTCGGACCAGCCAGACCCCAGCAGACGAGCGGAGAGAGCTGCACCCCGCCCACTCAGACCGCACGTGCACTGTGAGTAGCCCGAGAAGCGGGTGGGGGTGGTCAGCCCTAGCCCAAAGATGGCGTGTGAGCAAGCCCGCTGAGTCCAGAGCTCTCTAGGTGAGCCCACTGTTCCTGCGGTGCTCTGTCACCTTTCAGTACTTTCCCGGGCTCCAGACCGAGCGCCCCAACCTGGTTTCCAGAGCGCGGGATAAAGCGCACACAGCGCGCAGGGCTGGAGACGGAGCGGGGTGGGGTACGAATCCTGGCAAAAGAGAAGCTGCCCGGAGACCTGGCCATCAACTGCAGGCCGGGAACCCAACCCAGGGCCCGGCACGGACGCAGGGCCGTCCCGCCCGGCGTGGAGCCTGGGCTCCGGGAAGTTAACAAAAGACCAGGGGGCCCTCGGGAGAGAGGGCGTGGCTAGACAAGACCAGCGGAAAGAAGAGGCCGCCGCCCCCTTGGCCAAAGCGCTAGAGCTCCAGCCGCAGAGATGGAAAAAGACAAAGTCAGCAGCTCATCCAACAGTGAAAAAGCTCTCGCTCCCACCCTGAGCGCCCAGAATGCAAACGAACGTAGGTGACATGCCGGCTGCCAGTTGGATCACGAAAGTGAGCAGTAGTTGGATGTTCGCCTTCTTATTTAACGTTTTTATTGATTCTTATGGGGTGAATTAAATGTGAACACTGGAATGGAAAGGGATCTGTAGCCTCTCCACGAAGGAAATGAAGCATGAGCCGTGTGATACAGTGGGCTCTTCCGCGAGGGGGCGGGGCCCAGAGACTGCCGCAAGGGGAGGGGGTCCGCGACTTGAAGTCCCCCTCCTCACCCGCGCCCTGTCCCCTCAGCAGAAGTGGGGCCTCGTCTTCTGAGAGGCGGTCTTCAGCAGGTGGCTGGTCCTTCCCACCCTCCTAGAATGGCAGGTATTGGCTATCTGAGCCCTCCTGTTCTTACTCTTGGAGTTTAGCAGCACGGGGAGACCACGTAGGATGGGGCAGCAAGAGAGCACGAAGGCAAGGGGCCTTCAGATGACCGAGGAGACGTGTCCTGCTGGCGAGGCAAGGAGCAAGTCCGCAGCCTTGGAAGATTCTCTCCAAAGGGATGGTCGAAGTCGGACCCAAAGGGAAGCTCGGGGGCCAGTCTGGGGTAGGACCCTCTCCTCCCAATGGAATCCCCTGCCCAAGGGCTGTCGAGCTGACCCCCAGAAGCTCCTTATGTGAATCCTGTAATCCCCCACCCCTGCTGCAGCAGAGGCCGGCCCCGGCCTCCCCTCCCCGCTCGGGGGTTCTGCCCCCTGCGGTGCCCGTCTCCCTCTTCTGTGGGCAGAGGCCGAGGGCACCAGGCCTCAGAAGGGCCGGCCTCTAGCCCCTACTGCCTTCAGATGGGTCCCTTCACCTCCGCAGGTCTCCCCCCTCCTCGGATCACGTCTGCTCCCAGGCGGGTGTGAGGAGTGTGTGGGGACGGCTTGGAATGGGACCCAGTGTGCTAGTGTAAGGAATCAGCCAGGCCGGCGCCCCGCAGGCCACGCCCCCGGCCCCCCACCATTCTGACCCCGCCCCCTTCTCAGCTCTGCACTCTGGTGGTCCCCACGCCCACCTGTTCCCTGGCAGTTTAGGTCCCGCCAGCCATTCCCGACACACCCACTTCTGGGATGTGGACCGGCCGCATGCTCTTATGCTGGCACCTTGCCAGCACTGGTGGCACTGTACCTGGGGGTGTCTGGGGGTTACAGGAAGGAGGTTGTTTCTGGATGGCGGCCAGCAGGCAGCTAGACTTGCTGGAGCTGAGGAGGCGCTTGTGAGAGCCAGTGCCGGCCCGGAGAGGCGGGGACCCTGCCCTGCTCTTCTGTGCTGCTCCAAGCTGAAGTTTTCCATCTGGCTCTGCTGCACCTGGGCAGAGGGTCTCAACCCCTTCCTCTCTAGACCTGGGGTCTTGGCCTGGTACCACCAGGCAGGACTGGATAGGCCTGGATCCATCCCTCTTATCCTATTAATTGGCTCAGGGAGCAGGCAGGGCTGTCTGGATCTTGGGGCTTGCTTCTGCTGATAATCTAAGAGTTTACTGCATATCTGCAGTATGGGGGTGCTCCTGCTTCATTAGCTCAGCTGATGCCAGAAGACCTCCCCAGGAACAAAGGGAAGGGCCAACAACTGGAATGATACTTTTCCGGTGTGCAGGGGGCAGGGCGGCCTCTCTCTGGGGCCTGGGGCAGAGAAGGGGCTCTAAGCTAGAAGGGGCTCTAAGCTAGAAGGGGCTCTAAGCTCCTCTGGTACCGCCCCACACCAGGCCCATATCCAGAGAGGGTAAGCAGCTTGCCCAAGATCACACAGCCCCAGGTGGGGCGTGGACCAGAGCTGAGGGCGCCTGCCTCCGATGCAGTGGTTTGTCCCTGAGCCCTACACTGGGTGACAGGGGCTCTCTGTCGTTGTCCAGCTCCAGAATGCTGTCCCACAAGGCCACGGCCATCCTGCTGGTAGTGCATGCAGCCGCCATGCTGGCCTCCCAGACGGAAGGCTTTGTTCCCATCTTCACCTACGGCGAAGTCCAGAGGATGCAAGTAAGATATTCCCAGGCTGCCTGCCTCCCCAGTGTGGCCAAGGTGACCCACAAGCCTGCTCAACGACAAGCATCCCTTCAGTAAACCCATGTTTAATCAGATATGCCAGAGACACTGAGGTGAGCCTGAAGGACTCCAGATAACCCCAGGCTCCAGCCATCCGCCCAGCCACCTTCGCTCCCTCACCAGTACCACAAAGGTGTCAGTGGCTCCCACAGGTGACATCTTTTCCTACCCCTGCCCATCCTTTCGAGGGAAGTTTTCAATTAACAAGCCAATAAATATTTGCAGAGCATCTCTGCAGCACAGAGGGCCACCCCAGGTGAGAGGTCAGACACACAAGGAAATCTCAGAACCTCCCATCCTCAAGGAGCTGACTCGGGAGCCAAGGCGCCAACATGACAAATTCACTCAGGATAGAAAACAAAGCAGGGAGATGTCACAAGACAGGACGTGATTAATTGTCCAGAAGTGATGCTGACAGTATGCACTGAGTTCAGGAGAGCAGAAACACGGTGGGCTGGTGGAGAAGAGGGGAACCTGCTCTGGGGGCCCCAAGAGAGAAGGATGCAAGGACAGGTGGGCACAAACGTTGACAGGTGCCTTTCCAGGGAGTGGCGGCCAAAGCCTCCTCTTTAGAACCCAGAAGAAAACAGGGCAGGCTTAGTGGAACCTAGGTGGTGCGGCCTGTGGAAAATGGCTGCTAGACCTGCCTCCCTGGGCCTTTTACCTTAGATGTCACGGAGTTCTGAGTGCCTTTCCACCTTTGTCTCTCGATTTCTCTCTCTCTCTCTTTTTTTTTTCACCTTGCTGCACAGCTTGTGGGATCTTAGTTCCCTGCCCAGGGATTGAACCCAGGCCCTCAGCAATGACAGGGCAGAGTCCTAACCATTGGACCACTAGGAAATTCCCTGTTTCTGTTCATTTTTTTATGTGGACCATTTTAAAAGTCTTTATTGAGTTTGTTACAACACTCTGTTTTATGTTTTGGTTGTGGGCCACAAAGCATGTGGGATCTTAGCTTCCTGACCAGGGATCAAACCTGCACCCCCTGCACTGGAAGGCGAAGTTTAATACTGGACCAGCAGAGAAGTCCCCGGCCCCCCCCCCCCGTTTTTTTTTCAGTGAGATGAAGAAATGGGGCTTTTATGTCCCATGTGTCTGAGACTAGGTTCCAACAGGGACCCATACACGAGTCAGTGGTGCTCTTGGGGGTCTCACGGCCCTGAGGTGCAGCCTCTGCAGCAACACGCTCTGTCCAGGGCAGATTGCCACGGACACAGAGAACGGCGTCCTTTACAAGGGCCAGGCTGGACCCAGCTCCCCTTCAGGGGAGGAGAAGACACAGAGGGCTGCGAAGAGATGCAGGAGATCCCCTAGGCCCACCTCCTCCCACCTGCCACTGCGGAAACAACGACCGACCGTCCCGCATCACTGCTGCTCCGGGCAGGCCCGGAGCCGATCCCCAGAACGTCCTCAGAAAAACCGAAGAAACGGTCTGGGTCTGACCTAGGTGCCCGGGGGCCTGGCAAGCAGGATGCCTGGCAAGATGAGAGGCTGGACAGAAAGAGCCAAACTCGGTGCTACACAAACTGGCAAAATGGCAGCGAGAGGGTGCTTGGCGTTTATCTGCTCTGTGGTTTCCTCCTTGTAATTGCCAGGCACCGGGATTTTTATGAAGAAGCTGCAGACTCCTTTCTCCATAATTCATCTCCTTGTCTTGCCTCTTATAAATCACCTCCCAGGGACTCTAGTTTCTGGGCCACCCCATGGCGCCCTCACAGGCTGGGCCGTCTTGCCATCTTTTTTTTTATAAGCTCTTTGCTTAATTTTCCATACTTAATATGCAGGAAGGGCGGCCATTATTTTTAGCATCTTAATTAACAGTAACAACCTGGGTGTGATGCTTGAACTACAAAGGAAGGATTCCTCTTTGGGTTGACTTGGTGGTGGGCAAATCCAAGGATGATGTGAGGTCACCAGGTGTCTGAGATGCTCTGGGAGAAAGGCGCCTGGGAAAGGGGATTCTTTTGGCCTGTTGGGGGTTGGGGGGGGTCAGGCCCCTTAGCACTCCGAATAGGAACCCCAAAGGGCCACAAGTGTTTGAGAGAGGGTGAGTTTTACACGATTTTGTGCCCGGCCCCTAGGAAAAGGAGAGGTACAAGGGGCAAAAGGAATCCCTGAGTGTACAGCAGAGGTCAGAGGAGGTGGGCCCTGTGGACCCCGCGGAGCCCCAGGAAGAAAAACAGGAAGTTATCAAGGTGAGCAGAAGACGGGGTGGGGGAGTGGGGTGACGGGGTGGGGGAGTGGGGTGACGGATCCGGGAGGGGGGGAGGGAGTGCAGAGAGACCCGCTTGGGGGATGGTCCCCCAGGCATCACAGAATGTGCTGTGAACTAGACACTCAGGTGATGAGCTCCATCCTAGGAGGGAGAGACAGACACGAAGGATGAGACAAGAAATCGTTTCAGGCACCAAATAAGCAGGCAGGATAGACAGTGGGGCTGGCGGGGGAGGGGAAGGAAGGCCTCTCCCCTATTCTCTCCCCAGGGAGAGGAGGTGGTATTTGATTTGAAACTTGGAGGTTAAGAAGGGGCCACCCATGCAAACAGCTAGAGCAAGAACATCCCAGAAGAAAGAAGAGCGAGTGCAGAGGCCCCACTCTGAGGCCCTAGAGGCCCAGGAGGGTTTGAGGGGGGCAAAGAGGCCAGCAGGGCCTGGGAGGCCCGGCAAGATGCCTGGGAGGCTGCTGAGGGTTCCAAGCTGGGATGGGTACCTCTTGCCCCCTCTCCTTCCCCCAGAACCATGAGAGCCATTCTGGGTCATCCAGTCCAGCCGGCAGCAGGGCTGGAAGCCTGAGTCTGCAGAGCAGCCCCTAAGGCTGTCCTCAGGCCTCCTGAGCCCATTTCCCACCCCCAGTGAGCTGGGTAGGAGGAGGGGCAGTGGGCCTGGGACTCCTCCACCATGGCTCTCCAGGGTCAGGGGGTCTCCAAGTCTGCCCGCTGGCTTGTGCAGCAAGAGCACAGAACCGGGAAGCTCTGAGGGTGCTGGTGAGATCAGCTGGCTCCCCCTGGCTCTGCCCCTCTCCCCTCACCCAGGTGGAGAGCCTCCAGACAGCTCCTCCACCCAAGGGTAGCCTATGGGTCCCCGCATGGACCCTGGAGCCAGGCCCCCTGGCTGCCCTTCTCCCTCTGCTACTTGGAACCTTGTATGACCTTGAGCAAGTGACTCAACTGCTGTTTGTCCTCAGTTTCCTCATCTGCAAAATGGGAGCTCTAATAGTCTCTACCTAGCAACATAGTATTATTGAGAGGCTTAACAGGACTTAGAAGGACACCTGGCACCTAATAAGACTCCCACGTTTTAGCTATAATTCAGGGGAAGCGGAAGGGCATTTGCTTCCTCAGACTCCCCACCAGGGGAGGGGAGGTGACCCTCCTCCCTCCCAGCTGGTCTCAGGCTCTGGCCCCAGGTGAGACTGAGGGGAGAGGCCAGAATTCCCAGCAGACCCCTTCCATTTCCCCGCCCCCCCAGAATGGGGAGGAGTGGGGGGCGGTGGTCCTTGCAGTCCAGCCCGCCACCTGTAGGCACCCAGGGATTAACGGCTTGCGCTCCCTTCTTGTTAACGCTGCCTTATTTCACAGCTGACTGCTCCTGTGGAAATTGGAATGAGGATGAACTCCAGGCAGCTGGAAAAGTACCAGGCCACCCTGGAAGGGCTGCTGCGCAAGGTGCTGCCATCCTCCCGGAAGGGTATGGGGGTACGGGGTGGGCGGGCACCTCCGGGTTCACCTCCTTCAGCGCAGCCCAGTAGGATTTCGAGGGGCTGTCATTTGTTTCTCTGCTTTGCCCTTGAGAACCAGAAGCTGTCTTCTCCTACAAGCTCCCCCACCCGACCCCATCTCCGAGGGGAGCCTAATCACGGTGGGGGGAGGCGGGGAGAGGGGCGGCGCGGGAAAGGGGCGGTGGTGTACGTGGAGGTGGGGCTCAGATGGCCGTCGCAGGTGGGGAGCCTCATTTCCCAGCCAGGGGTATCTCCAGGCCCCAGACCCCTTCCCCTAACGTCTGCCTGGCAGGGGATTACAAGTGACAAAGACCGCAAGCCTCCTTCTGCAGAGAGCCATTCCTTCCCTCCCCAGGCGCCCCTGGGGCTGGATGGTGACTCTGAAGGAAACCCTGGGGCAGAGTAGCCACAAAAGCCTGCAATTTCTACCCCACCCCACCCCATTCTTTCTGCCAATCGAAGTCCTCAGCCCCATTTGGCATTGCCTAAGTCAAGGTCAGCCTGAGTCATTGGTGCAAAGCTAGGTCTTATCTGACAACCAGCTACTAATTTCTTCTCCTAGTCCCCAGGAGGAGAGGAGAGGGGGGAGGAAGTGTTGTTTGGGGGCAGGGAGGTTACATTCCTAGCCCCAGGCAAGACAGAAAGCTGGAGGCAGACCTGGCCAGACCTCCCCTCCTCCCTCAGACCTGCAGACAGATTCACAAGGTGGTTTCATAAACGGATCTGCTGACCCTTCTGAGCTGCAAACCTCCTTTGCTTTTCTCCAGCAGCCCAGTGACAGGCCACTCAGGGGAGAAGGTGGACAGAACTTGGATCCCCCCAACCCAGAGAGGACCCAGAAATGTGCACGGCTCATCCACTGGATTTGGAAGGAAAACATATTCTCCCAAACAAATCCCCTGCCAGCAAATAAATCATGAAATATACAGAAATGACTCTCTTATTTACTATTTTAATTTACAAAGGTCAGATTCTGGTCGTGCCATAAAGGGGGAAGTAAAGCTCAGAGAGGGTTTGGCCATAAATGGTGCATATATTAGCAAAGCGTGTGCCTATGATCAAGCATTGAGACCCATGGAATAAGATTTGCATGGGCTCTTCTGTTTTACACGAGGAAAGTGAGGCCAGAGAAATAGCATTTTTTGCCCACATGCTGAGCCAGTGGCAGAACAAGCACTGGAACTCAGGTCTCCTGCATACTGGTCAATTTTCTGTTTACTGACTTGAGGTCTAATGGACCAAAGCGTTTTAAGGCCTCTGCACTCAACCCCTTGCTGGGTAACTTCTAGCCAGCCCTTTAACCTCAATGAGCCTTTTTGGAAAGCAAGGTGGTAATATCTGCCTTGAGATCTGGGGGACGGGACACCAGCAAAAAGCAAATTATTATTATCACCATGTGACTACATGCTCCAGCATCTGCGGCAGAATTACACAGCCAACCCACTTATTTCTGCCTTCTAAACAAAACTGTATGGGAAATTTCACTGTAATTTAATTTTACGTTAATGGATGTTCATTTATTTATAAACTGGGGCCATATAGGAAGCACAGCTCCTTCCATCCATAGGTTACCAGCAATTAAACAGTGCCCACACCGAATTTCCACCCGCTCCTGCCACTTTAAGGGCTTAGCCCTGGATTAATAGTCGAAAGAAGACTCCAGCCCTAAAAAGGACACTCGTTTGGGGTGCTCTGCACGCTCTCCCCTCAACCTTACAGAGGACCCGGAGCCTGCACTGTGCACGCTCCCACAGTTTCCTACGCACGTACTGATCAACCCAAGCACAGCTGCGAGATCCCGGGAAGCACTGCCAAGACAGCCGCTAAAAAATGGGGAGAGAGGACTGCAGCAGGGCACGTCGGAGGGTGCGGAGGAAAAGACACAGGAATCTCGCTCTAAAGCGCGGGACTGCAGGGACCGGATCCAGGACCCCGCCTCGCCCTTCCCAGCTTCCTTAAACTCCTCCGCTTGTCAGTAACGCACTCGGAGAACAGAAAAAGAAAAGGCTCGCTTTCTCGTCGTCCCTGTTTCGCGCCTTCCCCTCGCCCTCTGCTGGGGTCCGCCCCGACAGTGAGCCCATCTTGCCCCGTCACCAGCAGGGGGCGCCCATTTCTGGGGCCAGGGTCCCCACACCCTCTGGGGGATTTTCTCGAAGCTCCTGAGGGTTGCACAGCAGTATTGAAACGCATGCCAAGGAGGGAAATGAGACTCCTGGGAGATTTCACCCCAGATGGTCTGCATCCTTTTTTTTTTTTTTTTTTTTGCAGCGGGGCATGCGGGATTTAATTTCACCGCCAGGGCTGGAGCCCGCGCCCCCTGCACTGGGGGCGTGAAGTCTTAACCCCCGACTCTGCTAAGGCCAAGGAAGTCCTGGTCCGCATCTTTTTCAGTGGGAATTGCTTCAGCAAGCGCAGCACATGGGAAGCGCAAGGGCGCTGTCCGTTCTGCTGGACAGCCCCGCTGGAAGCTCCGTGCCACAGCCGGCTTGTCCCCCAGCCTCACCCAGCGGCCTTTGCTGTGCTTCCCGGTAATGAGCCAGAACGGGGACTCAGCCACCACCTGCTTCTGTATGCACGGCGCCTTGGCCGCCTCTTTAGATGTGTCGGCGCCTCTCTTCGGTTTTCCTCCTCCTGCCAGTGTTCGATTTCTCACCATCGGCTCAAATAATTCTTTTTTTTTTTAAATAAGCGCCTCCATTTCCAGGAGATCGGACTCAATTGCTTACAGGACAGACACAGTCTTGGAAGGAATAAAACTGGAGGATAGAGGGGTAGCTTGGGGAGGTTCTGAGCTGAGCCAAGGACAAAAGGATCATGTTTTCACAAAACAGAAGTAAAGAGAGACACACTCCTGACTAAAGCTAGAGGATGCCTAGAGCAGGACCTAGCAGCATCAAACAGGGGACATGCCCAGAGAAACCAGGAGGGCAAAGATGCCCCTTCTCCCCACATCCTGGTGAGGCTTATCCAGCAAAACCTTCAAGAATCTCTCCAGTTACCTGGCAATTACAGAGAGTTACAGATTACCCGTTTTCATCTGAAATGTACTTTTACACTTAGGACCACGGGTAATTCATAGGGCGACCTGAGCCTAGATTCACAAGACAGACAGGATGAGGCATTTTCTCAGTAGCCACATCAGTATGATTTTATAATTACTGCACTACGTGGATCTGCCACGAAATTGAATAGTTAAAAGCAAAGAGTAATTGCTTGATATCTGTACTCTATAATTTAGTATAATCTAATCATGGACAAAGCCCAAAAGAAAATGTTCTGAAAGCATTACAGTTTTCTTCATACCCAGTTCATTATTGACACCGGAGAATGTATTGCATGCTGCTAAAGGAACTCTTACTCACAGATATCAAAGTGTAAAAGTGGTCAGAAGAGTGAGAGTTTTGTTTAATTTTCAGCCAATGTTGAAAAGCAGTTGACGTAATTGCTCACTAACCCCTTTCTGACACGTCTCTGTGACTCTATTTGCCCCTTCATTGACCTAGAGAGATAGGATACAGAGATAAGGTAACAAGATGTTGGACGGACCAGGGGCCATCCCAGTCCAAATCTGAGCCAAAAATCACACCCACATCCTCTGTTTCCAGCCGTACTCTCCCAGGAGCCCCACCCCAGTATGATGCCACCCATGCTGTGGTCCAGAGGAAGCCCAGAATAGCCAAGAGGGATCCTGGGGCTGGGGACAAGGTGGGTCAAGGGCAAGTCCGTGGTCCCAGTGCATCTTTAAGAACCTGATAAATGTGTGTAGGGCTTTTTGCAGGAGGAGAAGAAGAAAGGAATCCACTAAAAGATTTATGGCTGTTATTATTACAAGGCTCTGCCAATGTAGAGAGAGGTCAGCAGAACGGCAAGCAGTGTGGCAGCCCCCCGGGAATTCAGAGCATCCTCAGAGCGGCCCCTCATCTCCACTAAATGTGTGGATGTGGTTACAAAGTAGGTTTAGACATTGGAGCTTGTTTTCCCACTTTTGCCTTTAATAAATCAGGAAGACGGACCACAGCCTGAGCTGCTCGAACTGCTCACCTTATTTTAAAAAACCCACAACAAAGTGATGGGAAAGGAGGGCACGCAGGACAGCCGTTGACTTTGCAGTATTGCCCTGATCTTGGAAATGTGTGTTCCCATACAGGCCCAGCTGCAGATCCGGAAGAGACACAGAGAGGTGGAGCCGAGAGGGCCTGGAGGGGCCTCAAGGGCGGCTCGAGACACAACAGGGGCAGTGGTGCCAAAGGAGCCCTGAGACCAAGGGACAGAAGCAGGGGGATGGCCGCTGGGAGGAAAGCAGGCCAAACGGACTGCACTGGGGCTGGTGCAACGTGTGGAGGGTGGGGAGTGTTGATGGAGGGCCTTGAAGGGTTATCAGTTGAGGGAGGGGGCGGACAGGAGTGGGGCGTTCAGGAGGAGAACACAGAGGCCCAAGGCCTGGAGGAACATTGACTCTTAAGGTTTTTTCCTTCTCTTTTCACGAGGTTTTTTTTCCTGATTGAATTTTTCATTCAGATTCTGAATGAAAAATCTTCTTCTGAATGAAAAGTTTCTTCTTGGGGGTGGGAGAGAGGGAAGCATGATCAGCAAATATGCTTAAGTATAGCGCATGACCCCAAAGTCCTGCTAGACCCAGCGGGGCAGAGGCAGAGCAGGGTGGGGTGGGAGCGGGGGAACTGCTGCAAACATGCTGGGTTCTAGGCTGGAGGGAAGACAGCGCTGGGGCAGGGCTGGAGGAGGGCTGTGGGCCACTGGGCCCTGGGTGTATGTAGCAGCAGCCAGGACCCCACACACAAGGAAGGAGGACAGAGCCCATACTGGGGACTAGCCCTGGGGATAGGTGCATTTCAGTATCTTTTAAAATCTCCCCAAGATCCACTGTGTGGAAATAGACCATAACTCTGCAAAACGCTGTAACGTCAAGTTTGTATAAGCATCAATTTCAAGCCCTCTTAGAATACACAGGGCCAGTATTGATACTGAAAGGCTCATTCTTTATATATTGAACTGCACAGCTGCAAGAAGAGGCACAAATGTTACCAACTCATTTGTCATGCAAACAGTGCTTCAGAAAGAAAGAAAATACTATTATGTGGTATGTGTGTTAGGCAATCACTATATCAAATTCATGGCATTCCGTGCAAACACAGGCAGAGGAAAGGAAAACAACACTTGGTGAGAGAAATCACACCACACGGGAGCAGCTAAGCCGGGGAGATGGTGAGGCTAACTCAGCAGCCTGACCAAGTGGAGGCTGTCATCCCCCACCCCCCGAGTGTGACCAGTGATAAATGCCCCATGATAGAGCAAGTGGCGGGAATGCGAACACTGGGGCCCAGGGTGGAGCCAAGGTGGGGGTGGGCAGTGGGCCTGTAGAGGAGGAGGGGAGACCGGGAAGGGGAAAAGGGAACTGGAGCATAGAAGGGAATGGAACTTGTGAGGCTGGCAATAAGCGCTAGGAAAAGGTAGCCGATGGTCCATGTGGAAGGAATACAAAGAGGCAGAGGGAGGCTCAAGGAAGACCACGAACCCAGTGTTACTTCCATCTGTCGCCACTCCCCATGCTTCTCTTCGGGTTTCTCTGCTAAGAGCTTCATATAGTCAGCTTGCCAGGTGGGAGTTTCCACACAGCACTGATGCTGTAGACAAATGGGTTATGTACAAACACTATGACACACGTGCCTGAGCGTGCATGCTAAGTCGCTTCAGTCGTGTCCGACTCTTTGTGACCCCATGGACTGAGCCCACCAGGCTCCTCTGTCCATGAGATTCTCTAGGCAAGAATACTGGAGTGGGCTGTCATGCCCTCCTCCAGGGCATCTTCCAGCCTCGGCATGGAACTACTGGCAGGCTAGTTTTTTACCACTAGAGCCACCTGGGAAGCCCTGTGTCCTGAGCACCTTACACAAATTGCCTCTTCTAATCCTCACAGTGACGTAGCACGCACACAGTCCCCATAGCAACCCTATAAAGTTTACAACAGGCTAGAAATGTTAATTGGATATGATCGCACGTCTAGTGATGGAGTTGGGACTTGAGAACCCCCTACTAAATCCACAGGCGGCATAAGACTACATCTCTGGAGCCTTCCCCTACCCAAGTTACAGTGTTAGTCGCTCAGTCATGCCCAACTCTTTGGGACCCCATGGACTCTCTCCATGGAATTCTCCAGGCAAGAACACTGGAGTGGGTAGCCATTCCCTTCTCCAGGGGATCTTCCCGACCCAGGGATTGAACCCAGGTCTCCTGCATTGCAGGTAGATTCTCTACCATCAGAATCACCAGGGAAGCCCCTTCCCCTCCCCATCACTCCTTATAAAAATCCCACCATCTGACCACACAGCCTCCTCCCGCTGGCCTGAACGGCCCCTCAGAGCCCAGGGGCATGTGCCTCTTCTGCCCTCATGATGGGATGCGGTGGCATGATGGGATGGAAGGAGCTCCTTTTGAGCTAACATCTGGCCAAGAGCAGGGCCTGCACCCCCTTGGGGCTCAATGTCAGTGAGTGAAAAGTCAGAAAAATACAGAAGCCAGCCAGCCATGACCTTAGGTTTTACTGGGTCTCAGAGCATGCCTGGGGTCTAATCCACGACCCAAACAAAGCCCTCCCCAAGCACGGAGAGAGGCAGAGGATTCTGTCTGCCCACTCTTGGCAGGGCTCCTCTTTCACCACTAAAAGTTGAAAATTATGTTTTATTTGGTGGATGTTCTTAGGACTGTAAGCCCAGGAGACAGCCTCTCAGATAACCCTGAGAAAACTGTTCAGAAGAGGAAGAGGGGGAAGCCATGATATGAGTTTTTGCAACAACAATACCAGGTAGTTGTGACAAAAGATTACTGTCAATAAAAGAAAACCAGATATCTCAAATTAAGAGATTTAGCACTTTCCTATGTTTGGGAAGATACAAGAAACTAAGTTTACTGAAATTATTCCTTTGATATGTGCCTCAGTTATCTGGAGCTAGTATCCTGTGTTTTCTCATCCAAAGTTTCCTCAAGCTGCACCTTGAGGGTGGCTGCAGTTTGATGACTGCTAGCTGGTGGGCATTACTTGTTTCCACCCTGCGTTCCCTCAGGGATCACCAATGGGGGAGGCTGTAACGTGGTGGCTAGATCCTTCGTTTACTGATATGGCAGGTAACATTTTGTCACCACTGGGCAATTCAGTATGACTTTACTGAGTGTCTACCATGCCTACCTCCTAGGGCTTCCCTCTTAGTTCAGTTGGTAAAGAATCTGCCTGCAATGCAGAAGACCTGGGTTCGATTCCCGGGTCAGAAAGATTCCCTGGAGAAGCAAATGGCAATCCACTTCAGTATTTTGGCCTAGAGAATCCAATGGCACCCCACTCCAGTACTCTTGCCTGGAAAATCCCATGGATGGAGGAGCCTGGAAGGCTGCAGTCCATGGGGTCGCGAAGAGTCGGACACGACTGAGCGAATTCCCTTTCACTTTTCACTTTCATGCATTGGAGAAGGACATGGCAACCCACTCCAGTGTTCTTGCCTGGAGAATCCCAGGGACGGCGGAGCCTGGTGGGCTGCCGTCTATGGGGTCGAACAGGGTCGGACACGACTGAAGCGACTTAGCAGAGGAGCCTGGGAAGCTACAGTCCATGGGGTTGCAAGAGTTGGACATGACTTAGCTACTAAACTACCACCACCATGCCTCCACCCAACCAAAGGGTGGAGGATTCAGAGAGAAAGAACACTTGGATTACAGGGAGAAGTGTTATGCCCAAGTCATGAAATCTCCCAATGACCACCAGGGAGCTGGTATCCGATGCAAAAGCAAGAGTTTTATTACCAAGCTCGAGCTGGGACTCCCACCGACACCGACGCAGCCGC
The DNA here is from genome assembly GCF_014754425.2 of Oryx dammah. NCBI lineage: Eukaryota > Metazoa > Chordata > Mammalia > Artiodactyla > Bovidae > Oryx > Oryx dammah. The sequence continues at coordinate 42,783,782 of NW_024070195.1, forward strand.
CGCAGGAAGGAGCCCTGAACTCTGGGTTACATTGCTTATAAAGAGTATTCTCGCGCCCTAAATTCAAAAAACGGGAGTCTCCGGGTCTGATTGGTCACCCTCTGGGGTTAGGTGTTGAGTTCTGATTGGCTTTCATTTCCCGGGCTTGATTTGATTTTCCCGGGCTGGCAGTTGATTGGCTCTTGTGTGCTGAGCTAATTTCGGGGAAACTGAAACTTATCTTTTTGAGGAAATCAGGACTTCGGCCTTTTTGGTCCTGTAGCTAAAAAGCCTCTTGATGAAAATGAAAGAGGAGAGCGAAAAAGTTGGCCTAAAGCTCAACATTCAGAAAACGAAGATCATGGCATCCGGTCCTGTCACTTCATGGGAAATAGATGGGGAAACAGTGGAAACAGTGTCAGACTTTATTTTTTTGGGCTCCAGAATCACTGCAGATGGTGACTGCAGCCATGAAATTAAAAGATGCTTACTCCTTGGAAGAAAAGTTATGACCAAGCTAGATAGCATATTCAAAAGCAGAGACATTACTTTGCCGACTAAGGTCCGTCTAGTCAAGGCTATGGTTTTTCCTGTGGTCATGTAAGAGTTGGACTGTGAAGAAGGCTGAGCACCGAAGAATTGATGCTTTTGAGCTGTGGTGTTGGAAAAGACTCTTGAGAGTCCCTTGGACTGCAAGGAGATCCAACCAGTCCATTCTGAAGGAGATCAACCCTGGGATTTCTTTGGAAGGAATGATGCTAAAGCTGAAACTCCAGTATTTTGGCCACTTCATGAGAAGAGTTGACTCACTGGAAAAAACTCAGATGCTGGGAGGGATTGGGGGCAGGAGGAGAAGGAGACGACAGAGGATGAGATGGCTGGATGGCATCACGGACTCGATGGACGTGAGTCTGAGTGAACTCCGGGAGATGGTGATGAACAGGGAGGCCTGGCGTGCTGTGATTCATGGGGTCGCAAAGAGTCAGACACGACTGAGCCACTGAACTGAATTGAACTGAACTGAGGGCCTGTCGTGGAGTTTGTGTTGCTCTCACAGAAGGAGTGAGGAAGACGGGAAAGAGAAAAGGAAACCAAAAATAAAACCCCTCAAAAACACCCTCAGACCTCCCCAACATGGTGGCCCTGGGAGGCCGAGTCTGACCTTACCATCATGGCCACACGACGATCGTCACAGACATCCCAATATGGCGGCCAGCACTGACCTTCCAGTCATGGCGCGGAGCCCCGCCCGCTCCGCCGCGCCCGCGGGCGGGAGCAGTTCCGGGTGCGGCGCGCGCCGGGGGCGGTGTCCTGGCCATGGCAGGCCTGTCGGACCTGGAGCTGCGGCGGGAGCTGCAGGCCCTGGGCTTCCAGCCGGGCCCCATCACCGACACCACCCGGGACGTCTACCGCAACAAGCTGCGCCGCCTGCGCGGCGAGGCCCGGCTGCGCGGCGAGGAGCGGCCGCGGGAGGCGGCCCGGGCCCGGGGCGAGGAGGCCCGGCTGCGCGAGGAGGCGCCGCTGCGCGCCAGGCCCGCCGCGGCCTCCCCGCGGGTGGAGCCCTGGCTCTCCCCGGCGGCCTCGGGCCCGGCCTATTCGACGCCCGGGGCCTACGGCGACCTCGGAGCCCCCGCGGCCTCCTGGTCCGGGAGCCGCGGCCTCGCTCGCCCCGCGCCGCTCAGACGCCGCGCCTCGGCCCGGGGCAGCTCCGAGGAGGACGAGGACGGCCGGCCGTTCGGCAGGACCGCGCCGGGCGCCAGCCCCGGGCTCCGGCGCTGGTGGGCTGCGTCTCCGGCCTCGGCGCGGCCGCCCTCCGCCCTCCTCGGCCCCGACCCACGCCCGGGCCTACGGGCGACGAGAGCCGGCCCGGCGGCCTCGGCGCGCGCCCGGCCCGAGGCGGGGCGGCGGCTGGAGCGCTGCCTGTCCCGGCTCCTGCTCTGGGCCAGCCTGGGGCTGCTGCTCGTCTTCCTGGGCATCCTCTGGGTGAAGATGGGCAAGCCCTCGGCGCCGCAGGAGGCGGAGGACAACAGTACGTCCCGGGCCGGCGCAGGGGAGGGCGCTGGGCGCGCGGGTGTCCCCGAAACGAACCCCGGGCCTCTCAGCGCCAGGCCGCACGTCCCGGGCCTGTTAGATGTCTCAGGCCACCTTCTTCCCTCCAGACTTAAGACTTTCCTTCCTCCAGCTGTGGGATTCCTGCATCTGCAATCATTTCTGTCTTCACTCCCTCCTCTTCTTATTTTCGGCCCTAGCCCTCCCTACTTAACCTCCCTTTCCAGCACGTGCTGGAAGCAGTCTTTCCGTAGTCACTTTTACTTTTCCTTCTCTAGAAAGCCCTCTAACACAACCCTCTAAAGGCCCACCCCGACTCCTTTTAAGTTCTGCCCTCCCTTTTGATTTCTTGCTCATTCACATTCTATGTGCCCCAGGTCACCCGCTCAGAGATAGGTTCTGATTGGGGTCCCAGCTTTGCAGCACCAAAAACTCCACATCCTCCTCTTCTTTGGCCCGGGGGACCCACTGTATGTCAAGAGGAGATTATACTAGTCCTGCGTCAGACAGGCGTGCAAGAGCCTTTAAAGAGTTTAAACTGATGTAAATCATGGCATTTATCACTGTTTCCAGCACCTTCATGGAATGTGTTAAGAGAGGGTCCTGTGGCTCAAGGATATTCCCACCCATGCCTCTGTCCACAGTTAGTTCTGTGATGAGACATGGCAGAATGAGATCTGCCAGATACAGTATATTAACGAATAGTTAAGGATCTGTGTTTTCTAAAAGGGAAATTTACTTATTCCAGAATTCTCTAGGCTAATAGGAAACAGCAGAGTGACCATTTCTTGATACATTTAAGTATAAAGTGACCCTTTAGTTCACCAGCTTTTAATATTCTTTACAAAAACCAAGTGTGATTAATACTATTCCCAGCCACATTTTTCCATGCCTAGCACGGACAGCCAAAATGCAGGGGAAAGCTAAATTATGTCTTAGCTGTTGCAGCAGATGGATATTTGGGTGTATGAGGAAGTCTTTGGGTGCAGGGATCCCAGACTTATGCACACACTCAGATAATTTCTTGACTATGAGAGCAGGTTATCCACTTGCTGGAGAAATTAAATCGACCCAGGAGTGTCGTGGTTGTACTGGTTCTAACTGTAACTACATTGGTGATGTCCAAAAACTATACTGTCATACTCGTCGCTGAGATGCTTTAAGACTACAGCTCTTGGCTAAATAGTGGGGATTTACCTGGAATTCCCCTCCCATAACGGTATTAATCATGTTTAACATAACATTGTTTAGAGAACCACCATTATATGTTGTCTTTCACAATGAGTCTAAATTAAGCTAGGAAGGCTTTAGTGATCCCATGCTATGATGAAGAAACCAGAGGTTCAGAGTGGTTAAGTGAGTAGTTACCCAATATCCTGTGGCTAGTCATTTTTCCCTGAGATTAGAAAACAGGTGTTCTAATTCTTAATCCAGAACTGAGAACCCCTTTACATTTTACTGCCTACATTTTAAAAATGCTTCATTTAGGTGATATTTTTCTAATCCCCACCTTTTTGTTGGTAATGTTTTACTTCCTCTGAATTTTGAGAATGATCCCTTTTTGTACCCTTTTCCAAAACCCACACTTTTAATTTCCTCTGTTTCTTTTCTTGGTCTCAGTGAAATTACTGCCAGTGGACTGTGAGACAAAAACAGATGAGGTGAGTTTGAGTTTTTCTAGCTTTCACTATTTGTCTCAAGGATGTTAGCCTCCATTGGGAGGTAAACTTGCCCAGAAAAAGATCATAAAAGGATCATTTTCAGGAGTGCTTCCTGTAACATACCAGAATCATATTGTGTTCTGTGAGGTACATGTCAGATTCAATTGTGGCTGTGAAGGAGGACTTGAAACAGAATTTGAGCTCCCAAGATCCAACCCCTGACTTTATAGGAGCTCTCCCATCAATCGCAGCATGGAGGACTTTGATCTTCTGCCTGAGTCTACGGGGGGGGCGGGGAGGGTGTGCAGTGGGTGGTGGTTGAGGGACCTCTCAAGCTCCCTGGCTTCAGGGGGAAGAGTGGGCTGCTTTTTAAGCGCCAGGAGGCCAGGTTCTCAATTCCACATTCTCGGGTCGTTCTTCTCTGGCTCTGAAAATGCTGTTCTGATTTGAAATGTCATCAAGGGGTTTTTTTAAACACATCTGAAGTGGAGTTAGTTCTCTTAGTCTATAGATTGGTTTTGTGACACTTTAATGTTCCCTACAAATAATACTTGGGGAAGGTGAGCTGCCCTGTCCATTTACAAGTCATGAAAACGGCATTAGCAAGGAGCTGGGATGCCACCAGTACAGGTAGTAGTCTAGGGGAGATAGAGGCTGTAAATTTTCAGGTCATAAATCCTGCCAGGCAGAGCCTTGTGCTGCCAGAGGGCATGACTTAGAAGTCTAATTATTAAGTGTCCAACTCCAGGCCTGCCCCAGCCCTCAGGGCACATCTCTGGCAATTGAGGGCACGGGGAGGCGGCCGGGAAAGGGACCACACACACTCATCGCCAGGCCCACGTTGCCTACATTCATGAAGTGGCATCCTGATGCAGACAGGCGGTTTTATTTCTCTTCAGCTTCTGCTGTGTCATATTTGGGGGTGTTTTTATTACATGTATTTATTGCTTTCATCCACCAGATATCTTTGCTTCCCTACTGTTTTATAAAGACAGACTCATAAGTATAATCTGCCTTCTATCGTAAAAACTGCAGTTGATGATTAAAGGAAGTGGCCCAGAAATGTGGCCAGAAGGGGAAGCTACACTTTTGAAGACAGAAAACAGAAACGGGAGCAAAAGTTTCATTTCTGTGAGACTCCTCTGGCGATACTAGTCATTTGTCTTCTATTTAGAAACGGGCCCCCTGGTTTCTGTCTCTTGGTCCTGCACATCTGTGAGTATGTCAGACCCATGGCAGAGGGCAGATTCCCTTTGGGGTCGTCCTCAGTGGGGGATGCGCTCATCCCCTCTGCGTGAGCCGTCAAGCACCATCCAGCTGCTCGCTAAAGACGTGCCCAGCCTGGCCAGGCGGGTCCCAGGCCAGACCTCACAGGCTCCCTGCAGGCTCGGTGCTGGGTGCTGCTGCACTGAGCTTCTGTGGGGCATGCCCGGCCTTCGGGGAGGATGAGCACAGGAGCAGGCAGCTCAGGGGGTACTTCTCAGCTTGAGTGAGTTTCTTGTTGAAAGCCTCACACTTTCTGTGGCTCAAGCTCACCCAAAACCCAGAGGGGCCTTTGGGTTTGAGAGACAGGTGTTTTTTTCCCCCATCTCAGCTCTCTGCAAGTCTTGTCATTCTTTCTGCTTTTGTCCTGTGGAAAACACTGGGGGTGGGCTGGCAGTGGGTGTGTTATCTTACTCAGGCTGTCGCATCGTCTGCTACCTTTTGTCCTTTCAGCCTTGCTTTGCCTGAATGTCTATGAGTTCAGAACAGTATTAGTTGCTCCTTTTTTTCCTGATTGTGACAACGATAGATGTTTAGCAAGTTTGAAAAATGGGACAATAATCCCCCTTGGTTCTGCCACCTAGAGATAATCACCATTAATGTTTGGAGAGCTTCTCCTCCTCCCTTCACTCTCTGTGTATGTATGTGTTTATAGAATTGGGATCTCTGTATATTTAGTTATATTTGACAAGTATCAGCTTTGCCGATATCGTTAAATCACCTTTAAAAAGTAGTTGGGGTTTCTGACTCTGCTAGTAGGCATGTGAGTTGTTTTGGACATTTATGGTCTTGTGCATAAGTCTTGGTTACATCATTTGGTACCTTGTTAAGGCATCAGGGCCTTTAGGTCACATGAGGGGACAAAGCTCGGCCACGGAGAGTATTCAGGACCAAATTAGATCAGGGCAGCACATTAGCCCCGAGAAGGAAAACGATCTTGGTTTCTTCTCTAGCTACAGAGCCAGATCTAGAACCCAGACCTCCGACTTCCAGTCCAGGGCTGTGCCCGGTGACAACCTGGAAGCGGTCTGGAGCTGGGGAGTGCGCTTGGAGTCCGCTGGCCACACTCCCATGCGGCTCCACCACCTATGAGCTGTGGGATCTTAGTGGCCACCTCTGGTCTCTAAACCTTGGGCCACTCACCTGAGAAATTGGGGTACAGTGAGGAATGTGGTAAGGATTCAGGGTTCACATACGACCACTCAGCACAGCACCCAACCTCCCACCCACTCTCAAAAAAAAGCAGCCTGTTTTGAATGTTCCAAGTGCAGCGAGTCCAGCTGAACGGTGCCCCTGCTGTCACGGGCGCTGCAGGAGTGGGCATGCAGGCGTGCCTCTCTCACACAGGTGACGTTTTCCTCCCGACAGTTCAGATTCCTCTACATTTTCCATTTCTAGAAGAATCTAAGATTAAACATTTGCAGCAGATAATGTGCAAAGTAGACAATCCACAGGCAGACTGTAGATACTTGACTCTCCGGAAACTGGACGGGAGTGGCCCAGGGGGAGACCAGACCGCATCGTGCGGCATTGGCTTTTCCTTCCGAGGAGACCGGGTGCCGCGCTGCCCATGATTGCGCCCGCACTCCACAGCTGGTGGCCTTTACCCGCGGGGACGCGGGGCCCGGGGCCTGGGAGCCTCTCGAATGCCGGCCCTTGGTTGTCACCGAGTCTGCCGTCAGTCCACCTCCGCTGTCACGTTGTTCGTTTACGTGTGTCAACCTGGTGTTTACCGACCCTACCCCTGGGCCCACGTCTTGGCAGAATTTGCTGTCGTTGCTGTTTTAAGGTGTGAGGCTGTCCTTGCGGCCTAGCTCTTGACAGTGTGGCTGAGACGAGAGCAGGCAGCCAGGCCCCTCACCCATGCCGCCTTGCTGACCGCTTGTCCTGTGCCCTTCCAGTTCTGTCAGGCCAAGCAGAAGGCGGCCTTGCTGGAGCTGCTGCACGAGCTGTACAACTTCCTGGCCATCCAGGCAGGTGAGTAGGCTTCCTAAGGTCCGAGCCTCCTCAGTGGCCGAGGCCGAGGTGCCGTGGTGGTCTCCCGGAAGCCACGCCTCACCTTCCCCACGTCCCCCACAGGCACATCCGTGTAAGCCTTGCATTTGAGCAAAACATAGATTCCCTTTCAGCAGGGGCACCCGATTCTCTGGGGCACCCTCCACCTAATGTTCTGGGTGTCCGTGTGGTGTTGGAAAGGACCAGGCCTCAGGCCATTTCAGAGTCTAGGACTCCCAACCTGGAGGGCCTCCCTGTACCAGGTCGGCCCGGTCAGGTGCAGAGGCTTCTGCAGGCAACAAGTGGTCTGGGTGGTGGACCGAGCACCTTCAGGCCCGTCCTGCCCTCCGGGGCACCGCTCACCTGCAGGGCCAGCCCTTGTCTAAGGTTGTCATGGGAGGTCAAGGTTGAGAGGACTTGGACTCGGCCCTCAGCCCTCAGGGCCAAGCCTGTGAGCCTCAGCTCTGCACCTCCTCTCTCCTGATTGCGAGGGGACCAGGCCGGCCACGGGGGCCTCTGTGAGTTCCCTGGAGGAGAGGCAGGGTCGGGGCTCACAGCATCACAGTCAGTTATGGCCCAGGTTTTGGCATGTAAATTCTGGCTGGAGGGCATATTTGAAACCTTTGTGACTCGGTGTGGTCCAAGCACAGCATATCAGTGTCACCCAGGAGCTTATTGGAAATGCAGCATCTCTGGCTCATCTCAAACCTATTGCATCAAAGTCTGAGGTTTGCCGAGGCCCCCAGGAGGTAACGTTGAGGAGCTCCACTCTTAAACTACGGATCCTAGTAGGCAGTTCTCCCCCTCCCATCCTCCATATGCGGTCCTGGCTCTTGTCATCAGGGGGCCTGGTACCCACTGTCTTCTGAGGGTTTGCCTCTCACTGAGACAGGCTGCAGAGGAGTGCAGGCTCTCTGGCCATACTCTGTCCCCTTCCTCCTGTTGGAGGTCAGCTATGGACAGGGCACTGAGCTGGCCTTTGCAGGATACAAGGTGACTCAAGGATCCTGTCCACAGACTGCCTGTGGTTCAGTAGAAGAGACAGGCCACCCACCCTCCTGACCACAGGGTGATATAAAATGCTGATAGATGGGAACCAAGAGGCTAGAAGTTCTGGGAGGCAGTGCCTTTTAGCCGGAGCCGTCAGGAAAGTGTCACAGGGGAAGGGGTCTCTGTGCGAGGCCTTCAGGCCCAGGTGGGAGTAGATACGTATTTGCTGGGGAAAGGCAGGGCCAAAGAGGCAGGAAATTACAGAGTCGGGGTTGGAAGCAGCTGCATGAGGAAGGAGAAACGGGGAGCATGAGTCTCACCCGGTCAGCCGTGGTTGCCAGGCCGTTGTGGCTCCATCCTGCAGGCAGGGAGGCTTGGAGCGGGGGAGTGATGGACAGAGAGCCAGGTGCAGGAAGGCAGCACTCAGCGAAGAGTGTCATCTAAGCAGGATCATTTTAAAGCTTTGTTGACCAAACATGGATGAGAAAGGGGAGCGGAGGAAACCAGGAGACCTAGGCAGTAGTCCCAGAGGCCTGAGCAGGGCAGGAGCACGGGAGAAGCCAGCTGAATCTCGGGGGGCCTGGAAGGACAAGCCAGCTTTGAAGTAGGAAGATCTGGCTGCTGGGGAGCGAGGAGCAGGCTTCAGTTCATTCTCAGGATTTCTGTGATATTATCTTCAGCCACTCTCTCCCCAGCACACAGACACATACAGACTGGCCATCCAGAGCCCAGGCTGTGCCAGGCTGAGGGCAGTTAGGCCGGTGAGGGGTTAAGGCCCAGCCTCGCACAGCCCCTGCTCCCACGGGGTCTCGTGGTAAAGCAGCTGCTGGCGGGTGAGCCACAGTGGGCAGTCGGGGGCTAAGGGCTGTGGCGGGGCCCCAGGGCTGTGGCGGGGCCCCAGGGCCAGCCGATCTGGCTAAACGAGGCCCCCATGGCTGGGGCCTTTTCAGAGAGGCTGGTCCATGGGCCGGGCCTGGAAGCCTGGGCCGGACGAAGGGCGAGGCTCCCAGCTCCACCCTAAGTGGGAGCCGGCTACACAGGGTGCTCAGCAGAGGGCTTTGGAGCCCCGTGCCGGGGTCCCAGCACACAGGTACGCCTTCTTGAGGGCCCCTCAAAGCCTGGCATTCTAGGTCACCAGCCTGGGACCACTCAGAGACTCTGCAGTGCAGTGGCCTCCCTTCCTTTCTTTTTCCCAGACTGCGTTTATTTATAGTCCCATCCCAGTACCTTCCAGGGCTGTCTGTCTGATCCTTTTAGGGATCAGTTGCAAACAGACCTTGGTATTGGGCAGCTTTTTAGTCATTTAATGCAAATCGCTGCACTGCTTTGCAGGTCAGGTTTTAATGATCTGGCCTCGATCCAAGCTAAGTGGCTTTTGATCTTGCTGCACAGTGAAGATGCCCCGCAGCTGTCAGGGCCGGCGGGCCACACGCTCCCGTCAGAGCTGATGGCTTGATTCTTGCTGCTGTGTTCAGTCTGTTGCCAGGTACATTTTTTTCACCTCTTCTTTGTGTTTGAATGTGTGTTTTTTCCCCTCCTAGGTAATTTTGAATGCGGAAATCCAGAGAAGCTAAAGAGCAAATGCATTCCTGTCGTGGAAGCCCAGGAATATATAGCAGTAAGTAGGCTGCCGGTGTGTCCATTCCCCGAAGGGCCTGGTGTTCTGTATTGATCTTTCAAGCCCCGCGTTTTGTTGTTTTTTTTGCTCGTTTTGTGTTTGCTTTTTGGCTTGTTTGCTTTCCCTTTAAAAAAAAATCTTTTTTTTTTTTTTTTAACACAGTTGAGTGCTCAGCTCCCTGAAGTTAAGGCAGCAGTGGGGTGACTGTGCTCAGGGTGAGCTGAGAGCCGGGGGCCCAGCCTGCAGGCAGCTCGCTCCTGACCCGCTGCCCCCCAGCCAGCTGACCAGGCCGCTGCCCTGCCCCTTCCTGGAGCGGCCCTGTGACTTGCTCCTCTTCTGGCTCATTTTCCCCTTCTCAGCAGCTTATTTAAGACATTTCACCTGCCATTTCACTTCCCCCTCAGGATTACCATCCGGGTTGCTCTGGGTCCTTTTGATTTTCGATGTGGCCTCAGGATGACAGAATTATAGGTTTTGGAGCCGGCAGAAACCCAAGGGGTCACCTCATCCAGTTTTCATTTCACCGATGAGGCACCTGGGGCCCGGAGAGGGGAGGGCCTTTGCCCAGGGCCACACGGCCGGCTCTGGCCGCAGTGAGGGCCCCCCCCCCCCGCCCCCACGTCTTCTTTTATCTCCATCCAGATGAGCCGCCAGCCCTCTGGCCTGGCGCCGCAGACCTGCCCCGTTTTCCCACATGCTTCCACATCACCTCCTCCAGTTACAGCCTCTTCTCCGGGATCATCCGCGTCAGATCGCCATCCCTCCAGTTTGCTAAGCATTTAGTGGAGCGGGGCTTGGGGGCACGCGGAGGACAAAGGGGGCTTCCACGACCCAGCTGCTCCGCCCAGACGGAGCACTAATCTCCTCCGCCCCCTCCCACAGAACGTGACCAGCAGCTCCTCCACCAAGTTTGAAGCTGCGCTGACCTGGATACTGAGCAGTAACAAGGACGTGGGCATCTGGTGAGTGAGGCCCTGTCCTCGCCCAGCGGCGCTGGCGTCTGGGGCCCGGAGGTGGAGGCCGGGTCTCCCAGCTGAGTTGTCAAGGGCCGGGCCTGCAGCTGGGCAGTGGAGGGAGAAGGGTCAGCAATGCCACGGGAGGAGCAATTTAGGATGAGACGCGAAAATCCAGGTGTCAGGGTGATTGCCTGGCAGTCCAGCTACACCTGTTTCAAGTAACCCAGGCTGTGCCCCTTCCCGTCACTGCCCCCACGGTTTGCTGGAGAAGGCGCTTTTCTGTTTTGCCTTTCCTTGGTGCTAGTTTTCATTTCATTTGTAGATGAGGCGATTCTGTATGTTGGTTTCACTCAGTATGGAAACTGTAAATGGAGAGACCGGGTTTTATTCCAGCTGAGCGGTTTGGCCTGTTCCTGTCCCTGGTGAGCATGGTTCACAGAAACAGCACACTCACCCTCCTGAAAGGCCCCCGACTGGCTCCTCAGCTCAGCGGTGGGGGCACCAGCCACTTGCAGATGCGGGAGTCCCCTGCTGGGGAGACCCTGCCTCGTCACCACCAGCCCCCACTCCCACCCCCGCCCCTCAGGGTTTGTCAGGTCTCTGTTCAGGCCACAGCTGCTGATATTAAAGCACACTCTGGGGTTTTGTTCTCTTCCTCTCTAATCCACTCAAATTACTAATTCCATCAGCAGTGCAGCCAGCAGAAGTCCCTCGGGCAGCTGAGCCTGAAGCTTAATAACTGGATGCATGGCACGATTAGAATTCGTTGGCTTTAAAAATAATAATAATAAAGTTTCCCTGAGTGGCTGAGCGATTTTCCCGAGTGTTAGAAAAGGCAGAGAACACGGATTTTTATCCTCGGCAGCACACGCCGAAGCTGCCAACACAGGAATGATGACACCACCTTTTCCTGTTGGAGGGGGCAGCCTGGCTTGAGCCCAGCCCCCACGACCAGCATTTAGAAGTAAGTCGCGGGACTTTGCTGTACAGTAATAATTGACGCGACATTGTAAATCAACTATACTTCAATATGAAAAAAAATTTTTTTTAAAGAAGTCGGTCATGAGAAATCCCAACAGTTCAAGCACCAGCCGTTCACTGTGCAGTCCAGAGCAGGGACCTGTCGCCTCCTAGAAGGACGGGGGTCGGCGGCGTCTCCCAGCGTCCCAATAACCCCCTCGCTGGGGCTGGGGTCTGGCCTCTGGGAGCTGGGGCTGTTCGTGCTATGGGGCCCGGTGGTGCCCCGTGGCCTCCGCACTTAAACAGCCGACGTGCCTCCTCGTCGCCAAGGAGAAGCACCCCCTCCCGGACTGTTTCAGTCCCTCGCCGTGCCTCGCAAAGCCACGATTCCGTAAACATCTCCATTTCTCTGTGCTGGGAGGTGGGAATGCAATTTACAGTTTAATCTTCCACACGCTGAGAAGGGTTGTCAACGACCCAACAGAGGGGGGCGTCACTTTAGCGGCAGGGGTTCAAGCTTGCTGCCGACTTTAAAGCTTTATTCTTTCTAAGTAGCCAATGTGGGAAATTTCTGGAAAGAGTGCAGCCAGGGTACAAAGTCTATTTTATCAGCAAGTGGAGGCTTCCCAGCCCCTCCTTCCTCCTCTTTCTGCTGAAAGTGAGGCTTCTACAGCAGCTCCTCAGGGCTTTTGAACCTGTTTACAGCCCTGTGTCCTGTCTCAGGTTGAAAGGGGAGGACCCGTCTGAGCTGGTGACCACGGTGGACAAGGTGGTCTGCCTGGAGTCCTCGCGGCCCCGCATGGGTGTTGGCTGCCGCCTGAGCCGCGCGCTGCTCACAGCCGTCACCAACGTGCTCATCTTCTTCTGGTGTAAGTCCTGCCGCCCTGTCCCCCTGCCCCGGCAGCCCAGCTCAGCAAGACTTCCGAGCACGGGAGACTAGGTCTAGAAACCCAGGCCCGCGGAGTTCATTTCTGCCCAGTGAACCTGAGGTCTGTTTAGTGAAACAGAGATGATCCAGTCCACCACTCCCTGGTCAGCTTTCCTCTGGAGGCCCGGCAGCTGGCGCACAAAGATTAACTAGAAAATCTTGGTTTGGGGTGGGGGCCATCAGCATCCCGAAGGGGCACCCGGCCTGGGCTGCAGTTGGGCACCGTCCTTCCCCGGGCTCCAGAGTGCAGGCCGCACGGCAGGGAAGACACAGCCGGAGCTTGGCCTGATTTTACTCCCTGAACAATGTAAGCACCTGCTGGGGAGCTGCAGATGCCTGATGAAAGCGAGCCAGGCCCAGGGTGCTGAGCAGCAAAGGGGAGTCTCCCGATATCACGGGCTGCCTTTGAGCGGGACCTTGGGGTGTCTCTGAAAGCGAAAGGCCACGTCACAGAAGCTGCCTGACTCTGCAGAGAGAGCCGGCTTACAAATCACAGGCCATCTGGGCGTGCGCACAGCTCCCTTCCCAACGCAGGCAAGCACAGACATCATTATCGGCAGCAGCATCTCGAATACAAAGGGCCTGGCATGTATATATGTATGAATCGAGAGTTTTGGTTCACAAGGGAGAAGATGAAAGCCCGGGAAGGAGGCTGGGAGGAGGACTAGGGACGCCGCTCTGGTGACAGCCAGCAGGAGGAAGATGACCACTTAATCGCTTGTCTGCCCCCCACCCCGCACGTCCCATCCTCCGTCTCCTGCTTGCTAGCCCGGGTCTCACACACAGTAGGGACGCCACCGCCTCAGCCTCCAGCACAGCCACCTGCCCCATGAGAGCCAGTGGGCTCCTGGCCAGGGAAAGTGGAGGCCAGGATTAACCGCGCTTTGTCCCCTCCCAGGCTTGGCCTTCCTGTGGGGGCTCCTGATCCTCCTGAAGTACCGGTGGCGGAAGTTGGAAGAGGAGGAACAGGCCATGTATGAGATGGTGAAGAAGATCATAGGTGCGTGGCCCCCAGGAAGAGGGCTGCTGGCCCCCCGCTGCGGGGCCTCAGCCTGAACAGCACCCTCTGTCCCACAGACGTGGTCCAGGACCACTACGTGGACTGGGAGCAGGACATGGAGCGCTACCCGTACGTGGGCATTCTGCACGTGCGCGACACCCTGATCCCGCCGCAGAGCCGGTGAGTCCCCGCTGGGACCGCGCTGAGGGCCCCTGGGCCAGTGGTGCAGGGCGGGGCGGTTCAGCCCTGGTCCCAGCGTGAGGCTCCATCCCCGCCTCTGCCCCCCTGCTGTCACTGCTTAGGGCAGAGGCGTGGTCCCACTGCTCTGGAGATGCCAGCACTGTTAGTGCTGATAGTGATGGGTGCTCTGGAGAGTGAGTCCTCGGTCTCCTCTCCTCCCTGAGTGGCTCTGCAGGGAAGGGCCTGACGGGCTCCACGAATGGAGGTCAGGGACAGCACGGTCAGGTCTCTGGGGCTCTCCTGCTCCTGCCCTCTGGATGCTGTCAGCTGGTGGGCGGTTTCTGTGGGCACAGAGTGGCGGCCGACAGGCAGAGCAGCACCGGCCGTGTAGCCGGTGGAGGGGAGGTGGGCCCCCTGCTGCTCTCCTGAGCAGGGGAAAGCATCCCCAGAAGCCTCTGGTGACACACCTCTGAGGTTCCACTGGCCAGTGACTCATCTCTCCTTGAATCAATCACTGGCGAGGAAGAGGTGGTTGTTTTTCACATGTCATTAGCCATGATGCACAGTCAGAAACACGTCTTACCTAACACAGTCTAGTTCCCATACACGAATGCACACGCCTGTACTTGGAAACAGCGTTTCACAGCAGTGAATGGGCTTGCAGCTCGTGGGAGGAGTTGGCCAGCATTGTCACGCAGGACTCCGGAACCTCTGTCCCTGTGGGCTGCAGATGCTGGATGGATCCCTGACAAAACCAGGGGTAGGGTAGAATCGGGGGCCAGAGTCCCAGGAGGTGGCCAGCAGGGAGGGCCCACCGCAGTGTGGGCTCAGACTCTGCCGAGTTCTCCGGCCAGATGCTGTGCTCTCTCGCTCCACCTTCAGCATGGTCCTGGGGGGTGGGGGGAACAGCGAGGACCCCACTTGACAGATGAGGACACTGAGGCACAAGGACGGTAAGGAACCTGCTCAGAGACCGTGGGCTGGTGCGCCTTCTCTGTTCCCAGTGCTGGGCTCTGTGGTTGTCAGCCCAGGAGGAGCTGGAAGCTGTGGAGATGCTGAGGCGCACTCACGTCCACCCCAGGTCCAAGATGGCGACAGGCAGGGAACTTGAAGCAGACTGACAGGGCATAGGATGACCAGTTATCCTAGCTATTGGGCCCCCGCACGAGGCCCCCGCAGCCCTCCAGCTCTTGGGGAGGCCGCTGGTGGCCACTCGGCCAGGGGGACACAGGCGGCCAGTCAGCCCTGCGTGGGCACGCTGCCCTGCGAGGAGGGCCTGCTTGTGGGCGGTGAGGGAGCTTTGAAGAGCTGGTTCAGGGAGGCACGCGAGGACAGCTGTTCATCACCTGATAATGGGCTGCCCAGGAAGGGACCGAGTGAGGCCACTGTCCCTCCCTGCTCAGGAGCCGCCGTGAAGGTCTCAGTCCCCAGGGCCGTAGGGCCGGGCCCAGACCAGCCAAGTGAGGACTGCTGAACAGTCCTGGGGTTTGGTCCTGACCCCCCAGGAAGAAAGCCCCAAGACCCCGCTCTGCCTCCTGAGTCAGGGGCCACCTCCAGAGCTTCCCTCCATCTGCACTCCCCGCTGAACGCCCTGCTCCACCACCCCCCCACATTCACTGCATGCTTGGGGTGCTGGGGAGTGGTCTGCAGTAAGACATGAGGCTGGGTCTCACCAAAGGGTAGACATCAGAGCAGCCCTCCCGCACCGCCCTGGGATCTTCCTGTCTGGTCTAGAGGAGCAAAGAGAAAATAGGAGGCTGTCTGAGGGGGTGCAGGGCCCCGGGGACCCCAAAGAGCAGGGACTCTGATCACTGCAAAGACAGCCCGACCTGGTGGCTGTTTCCATAGGCAGCTCCAGCATCCAGGCCTCCCCCGCTGGAGGCTTAGTTCAGCCCGATCCCCTGAAGTGCTGTGGAGTCTGGACTCAACAGCCCAGTGGTCACTGTCTAATTGGCCCACACGAGACATTAAAATGCAGCCTGCACTGGAGGAGGGCAGTGGGCCTGCTGCAGTATCAAGTCCTAGCAAGAGTCTTCCCACTTGGACACCTGGGGTGGGGTGGGGCTGCAGCCCCTTTCAGCTCTCTTTAATTGAAAGCTTTTGGAGCAGAGAACGTTGAGGAAGCATTTCTCTGGGCTCACGAAATTTCTCTTCTCTGCAAGAGTCCTGTTAGCACCTGACCACTCTTCCCGCAGATAGATAAATTCTGGGTGCGCTCCCCACTTTGGTACAGAGGGCATCCACAGCCCACCTCCCTTGGCAGCCCTGGGCCAACTGGCCTCCTGAGCTTCCCCTCCCCCTCTCTGCAGGAGGCGCATGAAGCGGGTGTGGGACCGGGCGGTGGAGTTCCTGGCCTCCAACGAATCCCGGATCCAGACGGAGTCCCACCGCGTGGCCGGGGAAGATATGTTGGTGTGGAGATGGACTAAGCCCTCTTCCTTCTCTGACTCAGAGCGATAAACCCTGGGCAGGGGCGGCACCTAATTAGCCTGTCCCAGGCCAGTCCCTTCCGGGACGCGAGAGGGCCACGCCCTGCTGGTGCTGAATTCACACTTGCCTTGACTCACCCGCCTCCTGACCTTGGTTCTAAAGGTGTGAGACGGCTCCGTGGGAAAACGTGAGCGTCCTCAGAGGGCAAGGGGAGGAGCCAGGGGGCAGCTGCCTCTGCATCTGGCCATCCTCTCTACCCAGTGTTGCTGGCAGAAAGAGGAAAGGGGTTGGTTTTTCACGAAGAAATAAAAGCGCAGGGGCCATGAGCCCTTGCAAAGCAAGTGTGCGCCCGGTGGGCCCACCGCGCCCGCGGGAGGTGATTTGGGGTGGCGGGCTGGGGCGGCAGGGCGTGGGGAGCAGCTTGGTCATGTGCCTTCGCGGGGTGTTCCTGGGGAGCCCAGGAGTGAGGGAGAAAGCCGCCTCGAGCTGGGTGGGGCCTGTGATCCCGAGGGGAAGGGGCTGGAAGTTAGAACTAAGTACCCTAGGAGAACTGTTTAGACACGGCCTGGGCGCGCGCGGGCTCTGGCTGGGGGGCCTGAGCAGCTGGGGTGACCTCTCAGAAGGAACCCCGCGGAGAGGCGGTCGGGCTGCCGCCAGCTGGGCGGACCAGTGGAGCCTGGAACTCCCGGTGGGTGAGGATCCTGGGTTGACGGTGACCACCCCGCCTCCACGCCCCGGGGCGATTTGCCAGGACCTCGGCTGCTGGGCTGAGGGTGAGGTCGCCCCCGGGCTCTAGCCCGCCGCGCCCCTCCCTCCCCGCTGCGGAGCGCCCCCAAACCCTCGCGGGGGCCTGAAGTGCTCAGGGCTTGGGCCCCTCCGGCTGAGCCGCATCCACGTGGGCTCTGGTCCGCGGCGGGCGGGGGAGGGGACGAGCCGAGGAGAAGAAACAGCTGCCTCCGAAAGGCATTAAGCACCTCTCTGGTCTTACTGGTATTTTTTGTTTCCTTAATAAAGCGCCAGTCTCCCTCATTTGAGCAATACTCTCTCGTTTCCTCTGATGTCTGGGGTGATGGGCTGGCCTGGAATCCCAGCGCCTGCCCCGTGGCAAAGCAGGTCTCATAAGCAGGCTCCAGCCAGAAGAAACTGCAACAGGCTTCACTATCAGGGCTGAAACTTGGATAAATAAATACTTATTAAAAATGGATGTGGTTCTCGTCCGTGGTTCTTTCCCTCTCCCCTCAAAGCAATGTGTAAGGAGAGGCAACGTGCAGTTATTAAGCGCTGGCCAGGGAGACATGTTCTGCAAAGAGAAGGTGGGAGCAGCCTCAGCCAAACCACATACCTTGGACCCTCAGTTTCCACTTTATAACGCGGTGTGATGACGCTGCCCTGCAGGCTGAACTCAAAAGATGTATGCCTGGCCTCTGGGTAGTAAGAAGCGGGGGCCACTTTATCCCGCCCCATTTCTGCCTCCCTCGAGGCCACAGAGGCTTCCAGAGGTGCTGAGCACCTGCAGTAAGAAGGGGAGAAAAAGCCGGGTGAGGTTGGACAGGGTGTCTCAGCCACTGATGGTGACTCCCAGGGAAGCAGGAAGTGGACGTTGATGCAAACTTGTCTCTTTAGGGCTGGCCACCGGGGAGAACACAGCCCAGGGGATGTGTGGGAGTCCCCCCAGTGGAGTCAGAGGGTTGCTGAGAGGGCTTTGGGGGTCCTGCCGCTCTCTACCAGCATTGCCTGTACCCTGGGGGCACAGCGGATGAGCTGCTAGCAGTGGGGGTCAGCGGCACGTGCGGTGGGCCTTCCTGAGTCAGCCTGGGATGAAGGCCGCTCCACTGCCCGGCCATATGGGTGCGATTGGCAGGTTAGCACCATCCTGCCATCCTCCCATCAGCTGGAAACTTGGTGGGTAAATTGATAGTCAAGGACCCAGAAATACAACCCAGGAAAAAACAAACCCATCTTCCCTTTTCTGGTTTTCAGTGCAAGATTTTCCCCACTGCCGTGTTTTGTCTTAAGAAGGGAGCTAACGTGAGGTTCTATTTCTGTGAAGCTGTTTGGAGAGCAGGAGCAAGATCAAAATAAAGGAAATAACAAAAGGCCCCCGCCGCCCGGCCCCTTCCGTTATGGTGGAGAGCGCCTGGCACAAAGGCCCCAGGCGGGCGGGCAACATCCTCAGTCCTGCAGGCAGCTCCACTCAGCTCTGCAGCCTTTCTCAGCTTTGAAGGGCCAAGCCCCCCCTTTTAGCAGCTCTCATTTCCCTAGGAACCGCACAAGGCGGTGGGATTTGCCTGAAGAAGGGGTCTGAGGGCATCTTTTGCAGGGCCCACTGTTGAGAAGTTTCTGCTGGTCCCTTCCCCTGGCTCCCTAGGCCACAGCCCTGTCCTCCTCGGTGACGAACGGCCCTCTCGGGCTTGGGGGGCACCAGTAGAGAAAGAAGCTTGATGGCTGAGGGAGGGGGAGGTGCACCCCACAAATCTCGCCCATGGACATCCACCCAGGAACTCCAGGCCGCCTTCCAGAGTCTCTGCTTGGGAAAAGTAAACACAGCCATTTGTCACTGACTTATAAGAACTGCGGTAGTTAGCAGCTGTTCCCCCTTAATTAATACACCATTGACTTTGAGCCTCAAAAAAAACCCTTTTGTTGAAACAGGTGTGTGGACTCAAATCCATTATTCTGTCAGCCTCCCCCAAAGGCGGGGATCAGGGGAGCAGGAAGCAGCACCTCTTGGGCAGCCGGGTCAGCTCTGCACGCCCATCCCAGAGCAAGCTTGAGAGAAAAGGATCTGGGCAGAGGGTCCCCGGGAAGAGGGTGGGGGTTGGTGAGTGAGGGGTAGCATGCCGCTGGGTGCTGTGTTTCCAGGAGGTGGAGGTGGGGACCCAGCCTTCTCAGGACCAACTCGGGCTAATCAGCGTATCCCTGTAGCAGAGGAAGTTCCTTTAAAAGACATGATAAAATTAGTCAACATATGATAGCTTCGCAATGCACTCGTGAAGCCCCCCAGGCGGCAGGTGCTGTTGTTACCCCCTCCTGAGGGGCACTGAGGCTCGGAGAGGTCAGGAAGGTAAAGGCGCCAGGGTGTGACCCTAAACAGCCTGCCTCTCTTCCTCTCCGAAGAAGGAGAATCTGTTGAGTTGCTGAGGGTTTGAATGGAACCACCTCGTTCCAGACAAACAACCAGGACCTCACAGAGACCCTGGACGCTCCCCACCCCCTGCTCCTCCCTCCACTCGGGCCACACACCTTGCGGCCCTCCCCAGGCCCACTGCCGCCTCTGAGCCTCTGTGCTTGCCTCTCCCAGCCCTGATGTCGACCACCATCCCCATGGGGAGCTGGCTGCACCCCACCCTGCACACTCTCTAGGCCCAGCCCTCCTTCATCTCTCAACACCAGACATGATACACTTTTCACTTCCTCATGCACCACCCTGCTGCAAGTTACCAGCCTGTTCCCTGGCTCCCTAAAGGGCCCATAACGCCTCCCCAGGGAAACACTGGCCTCGGAGGGAATCGGGCTGGAGTCTCAGAGCCAGGGTGGGGCTCTTGGGCAGAGAAACAGAGAGGGAACCAGCTTCCCCAGGCAGGAGGGGGTCTGTTTGCTGGATTTCCTCCTGTGGGACCAGGTCCCAAGGACTAGCCAGCCCACAGCATCAAAGAACAGAAGGTGCAGACAGCCCAAGCTCCCTACCTGCCAGGCACTAAGCACACCAGCCCTCAGTTCAGTTCAGTTGCTCAGTCGTGTCTGACTCTTTGCGACCCCATGGACTGCAGCATGCCAGGCCTCCCTGTCCATCACCAACTCCCCGAGCTTACTCAAACTCCTGTCCATTGAGTTGGTGATGCCATCCACCTATCTCATCCTCTGTCGTCCCCTTCTCCTCCTGCCTTCAATCTTTTCCCAGCATCAGGGTCTTTTCAAATGAGTCAATTCTTCGCATCAGGTGGCCAAAGTATTGGAGTTTCAGCTTTAGCATCAGTCCTTCCAATGAATATTCAGGACTGATTTTCTTTAGGATGGACTGGTTGGATGTCCTTGCAGTCCAGTGGACTCTCAAGAGTCTTCTCCAACACCACAGTTCAAAAGCATCCATTCTTCGGCGCTCAGCTTTCTTTATAGTCCAACTCTGACATCCATACATGTCCAGCCCTAGGATTTGCATAAGATGCTAATGGGGATGCTTTTCATTCAAAATGGATTTCTCTGCAGCCCTGGTCAGTACGGGCTTGGAGCAGATTTCATGTGTTTTCTTTTTTTTCTTTTCCCCCACTCTCTGGCATATGGGATCTTAATTCCACAACCAGGGATTGAACTCACACCCCCTGCACTGGAAACATGGAATCTTAACCACTGGACCACCAGAGAAGTCCGCTTCATGTGTTTTCTGAAGAAAGGGATGAGGTGTTTCTTCCTGCCAAGAGCGTGGGCCAGTCCCTGGCTGAGGCCCCAGTAACATCGCAGGCAATCCTCTCAACATCGCAGGGGTGAGGTGAGATTCCAGCCAAACCAGGGAGATGTTGCCCAGCGCCAGGACTTGGGATCAGGCTACGCTGCCAGGTGGGCGGGCAAGAACGGCCCGGAGCAGGGTCTCGGGAGCTGGGAATTGCTGAGCAGGCTTTGAGAAGAAAGGGTAGGAGAGGTATCACTGGTGATTACAGCCCAATTTCTAAGCTGCTTCTGTTTAGTAAGGAAGACAGGGGAAAGTACAGTAATTTTCTTCAATGAAAACAGGCAACAGAATTCCCTTTGCCTCGTTCCCCTTGCAATTAAGCCCTTCTCTGCAAATGAAATGATTTGGTTTTCGTGGGGACTAATTTAAGCACACTGGAAGGGCCGCTGAACTTTTTGATTGCAAACACCAGCACGTGCAAAAGAGAATCCCAAGCAGTGATGCCAGGCTGGTGAAGCTGCACTGTGTGGAACTGGGGCGTCCCTGGGGTGATGTGGGCTGAGCCCTGGGTCAGCAGTCCAGCTCTGCTCCTAAACCCACGCCCCTCTGCGTGGCTGACCCCCCTCCGCTCTCCAGCATCCATCCCCACATCCCCAGTGAGGAGGCTGGACCAGACCCCCAGGGGCAAATTCAGAATCTTCTGACACATCAGTGATGGCCGTGAGTTAAAGATGCTACAGGTTCTCTGCCACTTCCTCCGTCTCGTGGAAGAACATTCCAAGCTGGGCCCAGAAAACACGCATCCAAGTAGTATGTATTCTTCCTTGAATCTGGGTTGGTCCTGGGTCAGCTTTGACCGATGGAATGTGGCCAGAGGGACACTGGCTAATTTTGGCCGGAGGCGTTGGGGGCCTGTCATTCTGCTTTCACCTTCTTGGGCCTGGAGCCGCCACGTAATGAGGCGCAGCTGCCTTGCTGGAGAGACCTTGTGGGGAGACATGCCTGCCAGCCTGCAGCATCCCAGCTGGGGCCCCAGTCCCAGGTGAGCAGAGATCAGCCGTCCCCTCTCCAGCGGTGCCCAAATCGCAGGATCAGGAGTAAATGGCTGGTGTTGTTTTCAGCTACTAAGTCTGTTCTTTTCACTTTTTGAATTTTTTGGCTGAGCCATGCAGCATAACAAGGAGCTTAGTTCCCAACCAAAGATCAAATCTGTGCCCCTTACAGTGGAAGGGTGGCGTCTCAACCCCTGGACTGCCAGGGAAGTCCCTGTGTTATTATTATAACTTTTTCATTTGAAATCATTTGACTCACAAAGAGATACAAAACCAGTCCTGTGATTTCTCCTGTACCCTTCAACCCAGCTCCTCCAGCAACTGCACAGAATCGTGTGCCCCGTCCAGGCTAGGAAACTGACCTTGAGAGAGTAACTATTCACCCAGGCACAGACCTTATTTAGGTCTAACCACTCTGACGTGCTGTGTGTGTGTTTCTATGAAATGTTATCACACAAAACCACTACATTTTGGGTGGTCTGTTGCTTGTGATAGAACAGATGCAGGTATGGACAAGGTCCCCAGGAGTGTGTGTTATAGCTGGAAGTGACAAAAACAAGCTCAGACAAATCTGGGCACCAGGTGTGCGCACACGCTCACAGAAGCCAACCCCTGGAGAGGCAAGGGTGAGGGCACCTCCGAGCTCCATCCAGGCTTGGGGGTGCACCAGGGCCTGGCTGTGGCCACATGTTCTCAGAGGGGCTTCCCCACCTGGCTGCTGCTGCTCTGGGACATCGGAGGGAGAAAGAGATGGGAAAGGCTCAGATGGACGTGGGTGGGGCCCACCTCCTAGCCAATCAATGGGGATGGAGCCCCGGGCCTCCCATGCACAGCACTGGAGACAGGAGGCTGGAGGTGTGTGCTCAGTCGTGTCCGACTCTGCGACCCTGTGAACTGTAGCCTGCCAGTCTCCTCTGTCCTCGGGATTCTCCAAGCAGGAAGTGGGAGGAGGGCCTCTCAGAGGAAGAGGAAGAGAAAAGACAAGACGTGCACCGTGGAGCAGAAATGCGATAGACGAGCACCACACCCTGGGCACACACAGTAGGGAGGAAAGGGTAAGAACAGCCCACACTGGACTCAGAGCGCCAGCATCCAAGTGGATGGTGGGAACTCGGGCGCCTCTGAGGGACAGGATCGGCTAGCGGGCAGAAGAATCACCGAGGCCATTTGCCAAAATTCCTGCCACAAGAAAAGATCACACTTCCCTACTCTCCTTGAAAATTGGGCCTGACCATGGGCTTCCCTTGTGGCTCAGCTGGTAAAGAATCCACCTGCAGCGCAGGAGACCTGGGTTCAGTACCTGGGTTGGGAAGAGCCCCTGGAGAAGGGAACGGCTACCCACTCCAGTATTCTGGCCTGGAGAATTCCAGGGACTGTATAGTCCATGGGGTCACAAAGAGTCGGACACGACTGAGCGACCGTCACTTTCACGTAACTTGCATTAGCCAGTGACAGTGGCGCTGGGAGGCAGAGGCTCCGAGAGCTGGAGCGGGTCTGCTGTACTTCCGCGGCTGTGGTTCAAAGCTGCTGCCAAACCCTGAGTCCTGGAGAAACAACAGTTTAGGCTGGATCTCGGGCGGCCCCACGGTGCGATAGCATAAGAAATCACTATGTGTTGGCGTCAGCCACCAGGAATCAGGCGGTGTTTGTTACTAGCATCAGCTGAAGAATACACGTGACTAACTTTTGTCACTTTTCTGGAGGGAAGAACAAGAAGCTGGTGTCACAGGAGGGGAGGAGGAAGAAACTGCCTGATCCCTCTACCCCGCCAATCCAACATCCAGTGCGTGGGGGCTGGGAATGGACTAGAAGATTCTGGAAGATCAGTCTAGGCTTTGGGGTTTTTTTTTCATTCTGCCAAAGCAGTGTCTGGCAGGCCTCTGCAGTGAGGATCTGGATCTTTCTGAGTTGGCTACCCCTGATATGCAATTACTGCAAAGACGAAATGTGGGGTCCCCTGAAAAGAAGGATCAGAGGGCCGGTGCCCAGAAGGTGCAGGGGAGAAGGAGTCTTCACCCCAGGCAGTCGGGCTGGCTCCACACCAGCAGCCACCGTCACAACCTTGGCGGGGGGCGGGCGGGGGGGAGCCACTGCATGTTTAGCAGGGGAGGCAGGGAGGGCCGCACGGCCGTCCAGGAGACCCAGGACCTCGGTGGAAGAGGCTGGCGGGGTGTAGGCAGGTCAGAGGTTGACAGAACAATGGTCAGGGGAGGTGAGAAGGTGCAGAGGTCCCCAGAGTGCCCCAACCCCCACCCCGCGTGCACAGCAACATCTGCCGTGTGCCAGGTCCTCTGTAGGGGCACAGGTGCCCGGGCTTCCCCTCCCCCCAGGATCTTGAAGGTGGCTGATGGGGCCCAGACAGAAGAGTGTGTGTGCACGTATGTGTATGGACACGCGCTTATGCACGACTGTGCTCCACCCACCCAGCTGGGGGAGGGGGTTTCATCTGAGACACACACGCTCCATGTACTTAATCAGATTTGCAGATGCCACACTGTTAGGGGGACGATGGCCAATATGCCAGATGACAAAGCTGGGATCTAAAGGAAAGTCGACAGGCCGGAGCGATGGGGTGGATCTAACAAGATGAAACTTAACAGGGACAAACGTGTTTATTTTTGTTTTATTGATTTATTTGTGCCCTGCCTTCATGTGCGGAGGAATGGGCGAGGAATAGCAACTCACAGGAGGAAGGCAATGAGATGCCAGCACTAGGGGCCACGGGCCTGACTGCACAGAACTGGGGACGCAGAGGGCGCCGGAGCTAAGTTCCAGCAGGGCTTTGGGACCACGGGCTGATGGCCAGGTCTACGGGAAGCAATGGAGAAGTCGATCGTGGCTGCATCAGTAAAGGTATACCACCCAGGTTTGAGGTTAGCGGGACTGGGAGTCGGAGCACGTGAGTCTGAAGCCTGGTTTGGTCAGGCCGTCCTGTCGGGCAGGTACCTTTTAGGCAGCTCAAGCCTGATTGCCCTCTTCTCTGTCCCCCTGGTAATCAGGTCCCCATGCCTGTCTCTCCTTTCCTGCGGCCAGGGCACCCCCAGGCAGCTTCTCCCTTTAAACACATCCCAGCAAGAGTCAGGCTTGGGACTTCCCAAAGTGGTGGTGGGGGGGTGTGGACGTGGGAGGATTACTCCAGGAACTCTCTCCGCCCTCCACCCCAAACCTCACACAGTCGGGCTCAGAGTTCTGGCAGCTCAGAGTGGGATGTTGCACTCCCGTCTAGGGGGCACCTCTCATTTTCTCTGAGGGATCTCTTATGGCCCCCTCTCTTGGGTTTCGCTGAGAAGGTTCAGCAGGAATATGGCCCCTTGCTCCAAACATCATAAGGGAAGGGTTTGGCTAGTTCTGATGACCCATGAAGGGCAGGGCTGGGCCTATAAACAGAAACCTCAAGGAGACAAACCTTGGCTCTGTAGGAGAAGATATTTTGAGCCTTGAACTGCCATGGTAGATAACGAGCCCCCCATCACTGGAGGTATATAAGCAGAGGCTAATGAGCACATAACAGAAATGCTAGCATGGAATAGATGGATGGAACTAGATGATTTTGAAGGTCTTGCCCTTTACTGAGATGGGATGACACTAGGCGAGCTTTTTTTTTCTTCATGTTTTGTTTGTTTGTTTTAGGCAAGCTCTTGGTTAAAGCTTAACCAAGATTTTTGACCCATGAGAACCCTGAATAAGGCACCTGTCTCCCACCCCTTAACCCCTCCCTTCCTCTCACTATTAGAAGATACCTGGGGAAGAGTGTTCCTTCCATACCCTTTGGCTGTCTCAGGAAGACTTCCTGGAGGAGGAGTTGATCCATCTGCAGGGTCTGGGGGAGAAGGTATGAGCTTTGTGGGATAGTGGCCCCTGGCAGAGAAGTAAGAACACACTGGAGAGGGGAGCTAAGCAGATGGTGGAACTGGGATGGGCACACCCCTAGCTGGCAAGGGCCTGGGCTCTGGATCTGAGCCCAGGTTCTGTGACTTCCTGGCCGTGTGACACACTTCCTCTGGACCTCAGGTTTCCCATCTATCAGTATATAACGGAGAGGACACAGGCACCAGCTCCAGAAGTGGTGAAGAATTCGCTGACATACTGCAACGTGCTGGGACGTAGACAGAATTAATAATGATGAGGATGATGAAAATGTGTAAACAGACGGAATTAACCGGTGTTCAGATGTCAGCTCATCACAAAGGACTTGTCTCAGAAGCTGAAGCGTTTCTGCCTGGAGCAGGCTGCTGCCTGGGGGTGATGAGCTCCCTGTCCTGGGAAGTATTCAAGCCCTGTGACTTGATGGCTGGGCAGGGAGGGGAAGCCTTCAGGGACATGTGAGTATGGCCAGCAGGGGTCAGCAGCACAGCAGGAGGGAGGAGAGGCACCCACAACCTCCCCGCTGGCTGTGGGGACAGCAGGGACCGCTGAGTCAGGCGGCCTTGCCTCTGGCAGGGGGTGAGGCTTGTCCTGCAGGGCAGTTCTGGTACCAGCGGGTCGGGCGGTGGGGGGATGGGAAAAGGAGGGCTCAGAGGCTTCAGATGAGGAGTCCCGTGGCGGAGCACACGGTGGGCTTTAGGGGGCTCTGGGCAGACTGGGGAGACCAGAGCAGTGACGCTGGCACCCCAGGAGCCCAAGCTCCAGGTCCAGTCCCCCAGGAGGATCACTCAGGTGGCCAGAGATGGGGTCAGCTGAACCGACCAGCAGTTCTGATCTCCAAGGGGTCGCTGGCATCCCACCCAACCCTGGTGCTGGGCCCTCCTCCAGCTCAGCTGGGGGCCTCCCGGGGCCAGGAGCCTGAGGAGGAGGAGAGCAGGTCCATGGAGGGGCAGGGACCCAGCTGTGTCCCCAGAGGTGGTCCTTCCCCCTTCCTGTCCTCCAGGACTGACGAGGGGGCAGGCGATTGTGCTGCGCTGAGAGTCAGTATGGGCTGGGGGCCCGATACAGCCACTGCAGCCTGAGCAAGCACACAGAGCCCCTGGGTGGGCCCCTGGGGGCTGAGGGTGGGAGAAGGGTTCATCCCTCCCCTGGCCCCCTCTGAAGCCTCCCCCGCAGAGAGGGCGCTTGCCACCCCCAACGGAGCAAGGGGATCCGGCCTGGATGTCACCGTTGTTGGCCGGACTCAGGGTGGTCATGCTGCCCTCTGCCTGGCCCCCACTGCTTGGGAGGGGGTGCAGGTCACTCCTGGCCCCCCGAGATGCCCCCCGCCTCCCTCTGGGGAGGCTGCGCCAGGGCTGGGCGCACTGAAGGCAGAGCAGAGGGTCCATGCGCTCACCCTAACCCTAACCCTCCCTGCCTGGGGCCCATTCTGGAGCCAGAGGAAGCTGATGACCCCCCACACGTCCACCCCAGGGAGCACTCCGGCACCAGTTGGGTGAGGGCCCTGGCCGACAGCATCCAGGAGGGAGCCTGGGGCTTCAGAGT
This sequence comes from Oryx dammah, assembly GCF_014754425.2. Classification (NCBI taxonomy): domain Eukaryota; kingdom Metazoa; phylum Chordata; class Mammalia; order Artiodactyla; family Bovidae; genus Oryx; species Oryx dammah. The sequence continues at coordinate 42,810,639 of NW_024070195.1, forward strand.
GGCTCCAGGGATGTGGGGGAAACTTCTCTGACAAAACCAAACCGAAGCCAAAACAAGCAGAAACTCTCCTGAGAGAAAAAGGCCTGAAGTCCCACCATTAAAAATTCATTCCTTTAGCTTAACACTTCGTCCTTTTTAAATATAAAAGCCCATCAGAGCCTCACCTCCGAGTAGGTGTGTCCAAGGAAGGGAGAGAGAGAACGCTTGGAGTCCTGGAGAAGAAACACGTGAGGGGACCGAGGCAGAGAGCCGAGCGGGAGCGGGAGCGGGAGCGGGTTTCCCGGGATTTCCTTCCCCGGCTCTGCGGACACCTGCCAGGGAGGGAGGGGTCTCCCAGGGCGGCTCCAGGTTCGGGGCATGAGACTGGACGACAGCCCTCCAAGCAGACGCCATGCACACATGCGCATGCACGCACACCTGGGGGCTCGTGTGCACTCCTGTGTACACACCTGTGCGTGCTTCATGCACACATGTCCCTCCCCAACACACACACACACACACACACACACACCACCGCACTCACTCTCTGGCTCCTGCCCATGACATGGAATCCAAAGCAGGGAAGACTCTGGGCCTCCAGCGCCGCCCCCCATACCTCCCCAGGGTCGTGCCCGAGCTGCGTCCCCCAGGAGTTGCTTTTCTGATTTAGGGTCACTGCTTCCAGCCAGTGAATCTTTGGAGAACCTGCCCGAAGCTGCTGAAGGGCCCTTGTGACATCTGAGAGGTGGAGCGATTAACCCATTAGCGAGGATTAGCTTCTCACACTGACATCTGCCTGGGGCCTCCCGTGAGCCGGCCCTATGCTTCCACAGCCGCCCACCTGCCCGGGTCCCCCTGCGGGCTGCAGCTGAGCCCGAGGTGGGGGGTGGGGGTGGGAGTGGGGGGCCGCCTTGGTGCATTAGGTCTTTATGCTGAGGGCCTCTCCCTTCCCTCTTTTTAAATTGTGGCAAAACATCCTCCTCTCCTTTTAAAGTAAGTTTAACGGTTACAGTCACTCTTGGACATAATTTGACGAATCAAACAGTATTTCACAGCTGATAAAGAAACCTGCCCTTGCCCGCCTCCAGGCCAACTTTCACCTCCGTTGGTCATTTTCTCCTGCTCTTGGCTGTCTCTCTTCTACCTGATGTGCAGATACTACAAATTAGCAATTTTTCTATTTTAGATTGTATCTATTGATTTCTTACTCTCGATTAGAATTTTACTTCCCATTAAGATTCAAGTACTCCATCACCCATTTCCCCTCCCCCTCCCAACCTCTAGACATCTACTACCATTTTTATGAAATCAGCCTCTCAGGTGTACATTCCTGCTGCAGCATGTCAATATGATTGAATCTGAATCATGCAGTGTGTCAGGATTAGATCTTCTCTCCTAGAAAACTCTTTGTTTCCTAAAGTTAATCAAGTTGCCTTTTGAGGCTTTTTTTATTTATTCCTTCAAATTTCTGTGTTCCCGTCATCAATCTACACCAGAGCCTCTGACCAGACTTTAAACCTTCTCTTGGGGAAATTCCCTGAAGGTCCAGTGGTTAGGACTCAGCGCTTTCACTGCCGGGGCCTGGGTTCAATTCCTGGTCAGAGAACTAAGATCTTGCAAACTGAGTGGCACAGCAGAAACAGCAGCAACAACAAAAAACCCTCCCCTTGAGGTGGTCATATCCCTTTGGTAATCTGACCAGCCCTGCGGGACTCTCCCTACAGAACCTTGGGGTCCCAGGCCTCCCCTGCGCCACCTTCCAACACTGGAGCCCTGCTTGCCGGGTCCGGGGTTGCTTTCTTTCTTGATTTCTATCCTCACTTTGGTGGAAGTCATCTTTTAAGATTGCCTCTTCCAGACTTGGCCTTGAGACTGGGCCTCCTGGCACTCCCTCTTGTTCTGTCTGTGGGATCCCCAACCTACAGGCAGTGCCTGGGTCTGGAAGCAGGGCGTCGCCAGCCCCCGGGGCCTGGTGACTCTTCAGCTTTCAGCCCATCCTCCTGCATCAGGAGGACAAGCTGCCTCGTTTCAGAGGCCTCCCAATTTCTTCCTTGTTAAATCCAGTCTTCCTTGTTCAATCCCTTCAATGGCGGACCTTCCCCAAAGTGAAGATAGCTAGATGTTAGTTGCATCTCCCAAAGCTGAGTCTCCCATGCAGTCCTCTCCTGGCTCATCCTGTCCTCGAAGCACCTCTTTTTGCCCCCTTTGCCATCATTTAGGGGGGATTGCGGACCCAGTGTTCACTCTACTGTGTGGACCAACTGCAAGGGCATTATTGACTCATTTTTGTAAAGTCCCACAATGCTGGTACATGGCAGGTGCTGCCTGGATAAACGAATAAGTGAAAGGCAAAAAGACAGGGTCCTCTGCCCTCAAAAACCTCACAGCACAGTTGGGCGGAGGATGCAGGTTGGAGGGAGGAGGAAGCCAATAGATCCGAGCCTCAGTGCTCAGAGTGGGGCTGATTATGCAAGCGGCCCTGCAGCCCACAGGCCATGGAAATTCAGGGCGGCCGCAGCGGGTATGCCACCCGCCCCAGTGCAGAGGACAGAGGTGCCGTGACAAGAGGCTGGAGGGAGTGGCCACCCAAGGCCATCCAGGAAGCCAAGCTCCAGGCACAGGCAGGGCAGCCAGGAGGTCCAACTTAAGGCTGACAATCCGGCCCTGCCCCATGCTGGGCCCCACCACAGCCTGGGTGCACAGAGAGGATGGGGTGCCCCCCACCTGAGAGGTGAGCGTGGTGCCAGAGTGGGAGTGTCAGATAAAATGCAGGAAGCCCAGGGCCCCCTGAGGTCTAGACCCAGCCCCCAGCCCTTCCCTGGCCCCCCAGGCAGCTGGACTGCCTTCCTGGCATGGATCACCCTGGGGCCATGTGGCTGCCCCTCTGCTGGGGAGGGTGAACTGGCCACTCACATCTCAGGCCTAATTTTCTCTTTCTTCTTTAATATTTTTATTTATTTGGCTTTGCCGTGTCTTAGTTGGGGCATGTGGGATCTAGTTCCCCGGCCAGGGATTGAACCCAGGGCTCCTGCACGGGGAGCATGGAGTCTTGGCTGCTGAACCACCAGGGAAGTCCCCAAGCCTAATTTTCTCTGCTCCCTTAGGAGGGCTGGAAAGGTCACCAGAGTAGCAAAGGCCAGAGGGCCAGAGCTCTGGAGGTGAGCTAGCCAGGCCTTCGAGGGCCTCCCCCAACCTCGGAACTTGGGCTCCAGGCTTCTGCCCTGGTCTTGCTCGGAGGGGCAGGCAGCAGGTAGCCAGCCAGGCTGAAACAGGGCAAGTGGTGAGGAAGAGAACGCCTGAGAGGCCCGCGGGACCATCATGATCAGGTCCTGACTGCATTTCCCTTTATCGCTGCTGCACACATCAGGACCCCCCGCCTCAGAATCTCAGAGCCTCTCAATCCAGGCCAAGGAGTCAGCAGCCAGAGCCTCAGCTTCCTTATCTGTGAAATCCGGGCATAAGAAGAGCACTCCCCTCACAGGGTGATCAGAGGATTAACCCAAGTTGATAACAACTAGTAGTTAGAACAGTGCCCAGCGCTTGACAAGGGCTTTATCCGTGTTTGCTGACATTCTGTGCCAAACATCATGATTTGGACCCCCCCACCCCGTTCTTGCCACCAGGCCCAGGCCTCGCCCCTGCCCTCCCGGGTCCTCCCAGGCCCCTCGCCACCTGTAGCAGCCTCCAGGACCTTCCTGGAGCAGAGAAAGGGGTCTGGGGAGCAGCTGCCCAAAGAACAGACTCCCCAATCACCAGCCTGCCAGGGCCCTGCTGGCCTGGGGTGGGCCGCCCAGGGCTGGGGCGGGGGCAGGCCGAGGATGGATGGCCGCCCAACCCTGTGTGCTCAGCTCAGCAGAAACCACAGCCGAGGATAATGGGCTGGCGGCCTTCAGCTGCAACCAACTTCATTTTCTGCCACAATTAAACGATCACCCACGTTTGCTCACGCTCACTTATTCAATTACCTTCACGGCCCTGAAGGACTCGTGGAGAAAACAGCTATAAGTAATATGCGTCAGCTGCCCCCCGGCCGTCACCCCTGCCCATCACTCTTTCAGGCCCAGGCCGGCCCTTCCTGCCAGCGCCAGCGTATCACCACGGGAGCCCCTGTTCCCCAAGTCAATCCTCCCCTGCTCCTACCACCCACAGCTGGCCTGAGAGTGGGCCCTTACTTGCTTCTACCCGCGCAGCTGGGGTCCCCAGGAGGCCACCCCCTCTGCGGGTCTCCGGTTCCTTACCTGTGAAATGACAGAAAAATTGTTAGCTCTGAAGGGTGGCCCTTGCCTGGAACTGTGGTCCTGGCTTCATAGTAAAATGCAGCACCTCTCAAAGTAGGGGGAGAGACGAGGGGTCCTCTCTCCACTGTCCCCCACCCCGCTGCCACTCCAGCCACTCTGAAGGTTTCTGGGAACTCCACGCTCTCCAAGGCCTCTGGACTTCCATGGATGCTCTTCCCCTTGCTGTTCCCTCCATTATCTTCTTTGCCCAGGACTCCTGTGTGCCCTTCGGGGTCCAGCTTGGATGCCTTAAAGCTCAGCCCATGGCAAGCCGATTAACCTCGCCCTCCTTACGCTCCCCAGCACTTCACACATGCCCCAGTGGTACCAACGTGTCCTGCATTAAGGGGGCAGGCTCAAATTCAAGTATTCTGGGCTGCTGTCCCCATATAACCATTTCAGGGCATGAAGCTGAACTCAGAGTTGGAAAATGTGGTCACTGCGATTCCCCTTCCCGGCAGAGGCCCATTCACGTAAGGCCTTGCTGGCATTTATAATAACAGCCAACATCTGGGGTACCTTGTGTCAAACACTGTGCTAAACGTTTTTTATTTGTACAACATCATCAAAACATCACAACAGCCCTAAGAAAATTATGCCCAATTCACAGATGCAAAAACTGAGGCTCAGTGAGGTTGAGATGCTCATCCCAGGTCACATCACCAGGAAATGGCAGAGCTGAGACTCGAACCCAGGTGTGTGCACCTCACCATCCACACTCTTCACCAGCACCCCCATCCCCTGCAGCACAGGCCGCAGGTTCGAGTCTGGCTCTGCCACTGACAGTTATGTGTCTCTGGGCAAGACCTTTCATCTCTTTGCAGCCTTGCTTTGTCTCTCCTCCGCTGTAAAATGAAAAGATTATAGCTGGTGGCCTCTGAGGGCCCCTCCAGCCCGGATGTTCTGAGATTTCACGTCTGTCCGGAAAGTGTTGCTCTGACCAGCAGAACCAACGAAGCTGTGAAAAATAAAGGCACAGATGGTGGGTTCACCCTCTGAGGGGCTGCTCTGGGGCAGCCCCTCCCAGCACCCCTCCTCTCATGCCCAGACGGCGGCAGCAGCCTGTGCCTTCTAGGAGGGCCACTCTCCACTCTAGGAACAGCGGCAGAGACTCCAGGGCTCAGGGCAGGGCAGGTGCCTTCCTCTGGTGGCCTTTGATGTCAGCCTCTGGGGAGACCTCATGCAAGTTAAGGCCAGAGGAGTCAGACCCCAGAGTCCTGACGTGTAGCTGGAATCTCGGTCCTCGTCACACATTGGCTCTTTCTTGGATTAACAGCCCATGAGCATCCACCCTCCTGAGTGCTGTCTGGGGAAGCAGTCCTCGCTGAGCCCTGGCCAGACGTGAGCTGGGGACGTAGCCAGCCCTGTGCGGCATGTCCTGCCTGTGTCCTCGCATGGGGACCCAGCCACACCTCCCTCCTGCCTCCTCCCCAGCCCAGACCCGGCCCAGGACTGGCCTGGGGGAGTAGGGGCTCACTCGGGCATCTGGCCTCTCCTTGGTGGAGGGGTATCCTTGCCCTAGCGGGTGTGACCATGGGGCTGACTGGTAAATGGCTGACAGCCGGGCCCCATGTGCAAACCCCAGCTGTACCACTCGCACAGCCTTTCTGGGCCGCTGTTTCTCAGCTGTGATCGAGGGTATAATGGCCCCAACCCCGCCCTGGATGTAAGGGTCAGATGAAGGAATGTGTGCATGTGAAGAGCAGGTGCCCCGGACAGCTTGCTGCTGGTGGGTGGTCACAATGGGGACTCCCTAGCACTCCCCCACCCCTGGCCCCACACACTCGCCTCCCCCTGACGTTCCTCCCAGGACTGGCGGGTGGCATCCCTGGGTGACCTTGTCAGTGGAGCCCAGCCGACTGAGAGGGTTTGGCATCTGCCCTGCTGGGTGCGGTCTCCTGAACGTTTCAGGTTCCCTGGAGGGTAGAGGCTGAGGAGGGTCAGTCATGGCCCCGCAGCCCCGGAGGTCACAGCGCGTCAGCTGTTTGGGATCCCAGCGAAGGCCAGGCCACCCGCGATGCCGAGTCCGGGCTGGGATCCAGGCTACAGGTTCCCTCCCAGGTAGGGTCAGGGTGGGAGGCAAGGCAGTCAGGCCAGTATAGACCCAATTCGGGGGCCATTGCCAGCTGCCCAGCTTCCCAAGACCGTGAGAAGCTGCCGGCGACCAGCACCGTCTTTCAGCACGTGGTCCACCCCTGGCTTTCTAGGGAGGGGGCGGCAGCTGATGGACAAGGCCGCCAAATACCAGAGGGCTTGGGCTGCTCGGGGAGAGTCTGGGAGACGTTGGGGGGCAGGTGAGCGAGAGCCACGCACCAGCCTCAAAGGAAGCCCAGGCCTCTGTGCCTGGGACCTTCCTCTCTGGTTCCCTTTGGGGCACCCGGGGCCTCTGTGGGGTCCCTCGGGGCCCAAGTCTCTGGACAAAATCCATTCCCCTGCCCTCCGCAGAGAACCTGATCCCAAAGGCCTGCTAATCAGGACGTTCCTGTTGAGCCCAGACTGTCCCCCACTCAACTTGCTCACACACCCACATCTGGATCACACCTGCTCCCATCAACATGCACGTTCACACACTTGTACTCACACATATACACAGATGCGTGCACGTGCACACACATGTGTAAACTCACATACGGCCTGAACACAGCAGAATGAGAACAAGAAGCATCTGCAGAAACAGAGAAAGGAACAAGAGAATGTGAGGGGGAAATGGAAAACCTGAGACAGAAGGAGCGAAGACTGAGACTCCACCCTCTCACTGCAGGGCCCGGGTTCAATCCCTGGTCGGGGAACTAAGAACCTGCAAGCCCACAGCACCGCAAAGAAAAAAAAAAATGAGCGAGTAAATAAAAAGCTAAGACAGCCCAGGCCCTAACTGACAGGAAGAGAAAGAGGGAGACAGAAAGAGACCATGGAGGAGCTCACAGGACCGAGGGTGCTTCCTCCCTGAGCCTCGACACTCCTGCCTGTAAAATGGGGCTCCTCACACAGTGGGGGCGTGTTGGAGGAAGCGTTCTGCACACTTGTCCTGGAGGATACCACACCACCAGGGATGGGGCAGGGAAGGAAGGAGAGGGTGGGATGCCCAGCTAGCACCCGTGCAGGGGGGTGGAGGGGCTTTTTCTGGAAACTGGGCGAGTTGGCAGGATCTGTGGCACTGTGATATTTACCCCGTGGGAGGGGTGATGACACATCCTGGAACACCGAGGGTCGTTGTCTCCAGAGCAAGAAAACTGGGTCACACGGGGAGCTGCTAAGGAAAACTCACAGTGACCAGGCTGAGGACCCCATGCCCAGGGCCAGGAAAAGGAGAGGGAATCCCTGAAGGCTCATGACACCACACACCCCCAGCTGTGACAGCCAGAGCTGGGAGAGGAAGAGGCTGGGAGAAGGAACCAGAGACCCAGAACGAGTTCACCCCTTCACCCCTGCTCATGTTCATCAAACATGTATACCGTAGGGCTGGTGCTGAGCTACATGCTGGGCACATACTGTCAAACAAAATGAGCCAAGTCACCATCCTCGAGGAAGAAGAACATGCCAGAGCAAATAATCACCCAAGTATGAAAGGTACTAGTTGGTGGCCCACATCAGAGAGCTCAGGGAGGGCTTCTTGGTGGAGATGATGTTTGAGCTGGCCTCTGAAGGGTGAAGAGGAGTTAACTAGGCGGAGAGATGAGGAAAGGGCATCCCAGGCAGAAAGAACAGCGGGTGCCAAGGCCCCATGCAAGGTGTGGCTGGACCACAGAGTTGAACTGGGGCCGGGGAGCTGGGCCCCGGGGAGGCATTTGGACTTCTTAGGACCGGGAGTCATGGAAGAATATTAAGCAGGTAAGTGACGTGACCCAAATCGTTCTAAATCGTCAGTCTGGGGAGGATGGCTGTTGGGAGGACAGCACGAGGAGCTATAGCACCATCATGCGGGAGATGGCAGGGTGGTGGCTGTGGAGATGAAGCAGAGGGGACCAGCCTGGGTCGTGAAATCCACAAGACCTGGAGCTGGATGAACTGCTGGGCCAGGCAGCAGGGAAGGGCCGGGGGAGGGGCGTCCTGAAAAGGTCAGGGGAGGCTGTGGGCAGACGGGCGAAGGGGGAGCAAGCCAGGGAGGGACCAGCCCACCCCTTTGACTTGAGGATGGGCCCCAGATAGTTGCAGTGCGCCTGTGGCAGCAGTGTTAGTTGGTCAGTTGTGTCCGACTCCTCGCCATCCCAGGGACTATAGCCCGCCAGGCTCCTCTGTCCATGGGACTCTGCAGGCGAGAATCCTGGAGTATTTCCCTTCTCCAGGGGATCTTCATGACCCAGGGATCGAACCCGGGCCTCCTGCATTGCAGGGAGACTTTTTACCATCTGAGCCACCAGGAAGCCCGGAGCGTGCTTATGAGCCCAGGCACTTTCTACATCCAAATGGTGGCCGCTAAGAGCTAGTCTGGAATGTTCGGTGCACAGAAGAGCCAGGTGCTGGTCAGGGCTGATTTCCTGGAGGAGAAACAGGAACCAGGCCCAGTGTCACAGGGTCCCGGACGTGGCTGGGGAAACAGGCGGGGAGCAGGCATCTTGCAGGCGGGGCCAAGCTTCGGGAAAGTGACCACGGAGAGAACTTGGCAGCAGCCGGAAACAGAAATAGAGCGGGCTCCGACTGCGCAACAGAAAGGCCCACATCATGGGTGCTTTTGCTCACTGCTGTGTCTCAGATCACATCCTAAGTGCTCAGAAATGTTGTTCAATTAATGAGTGAATGAGGAGTCAGTGTGGCATCTTGCTCTTTACAACAACAAAGCAAAAACAGAAACCACTGGAAGGTGAACTGACCCTCCTGAGGCCCTGAGTTCCCCTAGAATCTGCCCCTCGGGGCCATGGTGGGCCCTCCCCTCTGTCCCTCTAGGGGTCCCCCTGCTCAGCCTGTGTTGCTGTGAGGTTCCCAAACAGGGATCTGAGCCCAGCCAGGAAGGAAAGGGGAATGAGGAAGGGCGGTGGGGAAGGAAGGTCATGGCCAGGTAACCAGACCCCAGCCTTTTAGCTGGACCTGCTTTCCCTGCTGAAATGCAATTCGCCAGCCTGGGCTGGGGAGCAAAGGGCGAGGGTGCCTGGGATCCTCACTCTGCTTTAAACCAGGCCTCTGGGCGCCCCAGGAATCCCTGTCCAGGGAAGGGGAGGACCCGTGGGGGGAACTGGAAAAGAGTTCACAGGCAGGAAGGGCAGCTGGGCTGGGCTGGTGGTGGGGGGCCCCCAGCCCCCTCTTTCTGCCAATAACACATCTGTCCAGCAGCATGTGCTGTGCCAGGCCCCAGAGTGGGTGTGGCAGGCACTGCCTGGACAGGGACCGAAGAAGCCTCTGGGAGGAGGATCAGGAGACCGTGGTTCTGGCCCTGCCTATTGCCCCGGCTCCCCCACTCTGAGTGAGCAGTGAGGGGGACTGTCTGGGAGAGGGGCTCCATGGACACAGGGGAACTGTCTGGGAAAGGGGCTCCATGGACACAGGGAAACGCAGGAGGGGCGTGGGGGACAGCCAGGCATCTGGTGCTGCAGCAACAGCTCTGAGAGGGGCAGGGTGGGGGGCTTGTCAGACCAGGAGGCAGGGGAGGGGGCCCCGGGGAACCAGGACACGGGGGACGTGGCCCAGAGTGAGAGAGGGGCAGGACCCGCCAAGAGGGAAGCTGGCAGAGGGGACTGGGCAGAGCCTCAGGGGACCAAGCACTCATACAGCGAGAAGGGACGGGCCGGGTCAGTGCAAGTGGGCCGCTCGGCACCCAGAGGCACCGTGGCCAGGAGTGCAGGTGGACTTCAGGCCTTCCTGATATCCAGTCCAGCATCACTCGGACCTGAAGTCTGCCCCTTGCTGAGTCCCTGTCCTTTGCTCACTGCCCCCCAGACCTTGTCTGGCCTGCCTCAACACCTAAGGAACCCGCCTGCGGCTTCCACCCTGCGCCTGCTCTCCCTGCCAGGCCAGGGCGCACTGGGGGGCACAGCAGCTGTGGCTCAGCACCTGCCCATCTGCCTGGGACCCTCAAACCCTCTCCCCAAAGCGGGCCAGAGCGAGCCCCCTGCACACAGCGGAGCCCTGCTCTCTGGTAGGAGGCCCTTGGGAGCGTCCTGAGGAGCTGAGGACAGAGGGCTGTAAGGCATCCCTCCCCACCCCCACGCCCGCCCCCCTGAGGAGCCTCCCTCTCCTTCAGGTCTCCTTCTGCGTAGGTCACCTCCTCCAAGATACCTTCCCTGCTTCCCCCAGCCTGGTGAGAGGACACGCACCCCTCCCTACCAACACACACGCACACCACGCCCCCCCCAACACACACGCACAAAACACCCCCACCAACACACAGGTACACCACGCCCCACCAAAACACATGCACACCACGCCCCCAACACACACGGACCCCCCACCAACACACACACACCACGCCCCCTACACACACGCACACCTGCACACACACGCACCCCCCCACCAACACACACGCACACCACACCCCCCCATGCACAAAATGCCCCCCAACACAGGTACACCACGCTCCCACCAACACACATGCACACCATGCCCCACCAACACACACGGACCCCCCCCAACACACATGCACCCCCCCACCAACACACACGCACACCACGCCCCCCCAACACACAGGTACACCACGCTCCCACCAACACACACGCACACCCGCACACACATGCACCCCCCCACCAACACACACACACACGCACACACACGCACCCCCC